>NW_024581088.1:10183981-10253340 GCF_017639235.1 Corvus kubaryi | reverse complement strand
CCCGGCATCCTTCTCTCCTGGGAAGGCCTGGGTTTCTGTAACAGCCAGGGATGTGTCAGACTGGTATAAACTGGGCCCAGTTGCTTGCAGTTGGTAGAGAATGAGTTTGTCTGCTCTTGGACTCCTGGCAGTGGTGTATTTGTGGCTTTCAGTCATGGCAGCGTGGTGAGGTGCTGCTGCAGAAAGGGATCTCCAGATCTCCCCGCAGAAGAGAACCAGCATGACCTGGTTGCTGGCCATTTCCCTCCAGCCTCTTCACAAGTGTCCTCTCCTATTGCAGGGAAGAGGTAGAACATGGTAACTTGCAAACTGCATTTTTGCACTTTACTGCTGCCAGACAGTTTTGTGTTAATACCATCACAGTGAAAATAACGCTCTAACCAATATTTCACATTTCAAGTCTGTTCCTATCTGCATGATCAGCAGGTTTGTCACTGACTTTACAAATAACAGCAGATTTTCAACATTATCGATCGTATTAATTAAGTGACTTGTTTGAAGGTAATGGCTTATTATCATCTTTTTTCACCTTATCAGAAAAAGACATTGGCAGAGCAGTCCTCACAGGGTTTCAAAATAACCTTTGTCAATCATGTAACTGGTTATGGACCTGGAACAAACTCTGCAGCATTGACAGACAGGGTTGTCAGAAGTGAAGAAATGGCTTGTTGTGATAGAAGCTGAGACAGAAGTGAAAGGCTCTTTTACAATTCTTTTAAACTTTTATTTCCTGTTCTCATCTTTCTTCAGCATAGCAAAATATTCAAAAGTTTCCATTCTAATGGCAAAGCGTTTTATAAATAAACTCCTGCATGCAGACTGTGCAAATGTTGAGTTGTTGGCATGAAACAGATTTTTTTTTTCCCCTGTACTGATTGGAGTTCAGCTCTCTAAATGTCTCCATATGAAATAAATGTTATAAAATCTGTCCCCTACTTTCCTTCTGAAGTCACTTTCAGGCAATTTGAGCTAATTCATTAGCTACTATAGTGCTAGTCCTGTGAAGCTATTTCTGGGAAATTAATATGCATGAGTCTTTATGGATTTACAAATACGCAAAATTAAATTTTAAATGCAGCAGTGTAAACACACATGAGCAGTAAGTTAATGACTCGAGAACGACGAGATCTAAACTGTCAGATTTGTAACGGGTTAAAATGATTCAATTCAGCTTTTATCCAGCTCCCCTCTTTTCAAAATAGAGTTAATACTTGAAGTTGATCCTTACCTGTACATTTATCTTCTCTCAAGCAAGCACCGTCTGACTTTGTTGTTTGAAGGCTCGGGAGGGCTCAGTGTGCTCAGAGTCAGACAGCGTAAAATGGCTCTTTTCATGCTGAAGTTTGTGCAGAGAGAGGAAGTTGCCAACACTGGCAGGAAGCGTCCGCGCCGGGCGGCTCGGGGACTCTTTATCTCGGAGATCGTGTGTTCTATGGGCAAACTCCTGCTCTGCCAGCACGGCTGGGCTCGTATAAACATGGGCTTGTGGCACCTCCGTGTGTTTATGTGCAAGTTCTTAAATACCTGTTTGCCTGTCTTTGTAGAAAATAGTCAGAGTTTCTTCTGTGTGAATCAAAAAGTGTGCAAGTTTGGGCTGGATTTGAGCTGCTGATGTAATCCAGTGGTGGGTTTGCTGTGGTTAGTGGGAAGCCACCCCGGGCTCCTTGGTGAGTCATGGAAAGCTGTGTGATCATGGGATGCTGGCTAATAACACATCCTCTGTTGTGTAGCTGCATCAAGAGGCAGAGGGCAAAATCTGATTTCACCCTCAGCCTGTCCCTACTCGCTCGGTTGTTTTTCTCTGTGGACAGGGTTGGGACCTGCTGCCATCACTACGGAGGGCTGTGCTCTGTGCAGCTGCTTCCCCCGTCTGTCCCTGTCCATTCCATGGAGTGTAACTCAAGCTGCTCTCTTTGGTCTCCTGGAGCATTTCTGCCTGGAAAGGCTGCCTGGCAGAAAGAAACCCACACCAGATATGTCCTTGTGGCATTTTGCAATTGTGTTCTGCCTGTGGCTACTGACAGATTCCGCTGCTGCCCTTCCTGTTGTGCCTCTCTTCTGACTGCGCTGCTTCTCTTTCTTTGACACTCTGCCTGCTGCTGCAGCAAACATGCATCCTGATCACATACTCACACAGTAACTCAGTGTTTCTTGTCTGATTTCTTTGTCTCCTCCCTGTTCTCTTCAACCCCTGTGGTTGATTCCCAGTTCTAGGCTGAGCATGCAAACTCCTTCCAGCTTCGTTTTCCTCACTACACAACCCACCTCTGAGCCTGGCAGTTGCATTTTTTGAGCTGTGTCTCTCCTCTGGCTGCCACAGTGCTGTGGTCCTGCCTCTGCTGCTGCTGTAGCTGCCCTGCCAGCCAAATTAATGGCTGATCTAAAGGAATTGGGGTGGGGGATTCAGTCATGCTGGTCATCTCAAACTCGTGCAACCATCTTATGCGTCACAGCTGTTGGTTACAGCTGCACAGGATGTTTGGAGCTTTGGCACTGTGCAGTCTCAGCACTTGTAACCACAGCGCAACAGAGTTTCCACAGCCCGAGGAGCAGCCTGTGGAAAGCTTCTCAGGTTTCTTATTCTTAAAACAGCAAAGCTCTGCTGCAGGGAGAGCGGCCACAGGCACCTCCCTGGAATTATGGGACTGAAAATAAAGAAAATAAAAGGGGTTGTGGCTTGAGGAAATTCTTGGCATGTTCTTATTGGTGTCAGGAGAAAGTGGAGTGTATTTCCATGATGCAGAAATCACAGCGAGTCATCAGAGACCATTACTGAGCTCAGCCAATGTTACAGGAATATAACATTCCAAGGTGGCTGGTCATGTTTTTTCTAGCATTTTGACTTGGAGAAATAGTATCACGTAAGTCATTTAGAAACTGATATTGCAAGTTTATTGAGGATAACAAATTGAACAAGTTCTCATATTCTAGGAAATACTACAAACTTCATTTATTCGTAGACAATGTCAAAACACAATAAATATGGTTCAAATCAGTCTGCTTCAAATGTAATTGAGCTGGTTTAAGACATTCTTGGTGGAAAATCCAGAAGGGCATTTTGAGAGGGACTAGATCCTGAATCAGGGGTCGAATCAGAGTTGTGACTAATGTATGGTTTTCTTTAAAAAGCAACTTGGTTATACCTGTGCAGCATCTTAGTGTTCAGTGTGGTGGTCAGACTGACAGTCTGTCCCTTGTTCCCCTCCGTGGTCTTTGAGCATGGGCAGATTCTGTCCTTTTGGTTTATCCTGATCAGCTTCTGTCACCCTGATTTCTGGTGAAAGGAGTAAAACCAGTGTTGACACTACTTACAGAAAGCTATTTAACATTCTTACTGCCTTCTGGATCCACACATGGCTGCAGCATTCCCACTGGCATCAGTAGAAAAACTCTAAACTCTGGCATTTCCTGAGGGGAAATTCTTGTTGTTACTTGAAAGTCATGTTTTTGCCTTACATTAACAGTGTAACAAAGGGAAAAGATGAATTTTTACCTGAGTGGGAATTAAATCTCAACTACAAAATTGGTTAAAATGGGATTGTGTGACTGGGATGGTTCTTTGCTGTCTTGTTCATTATCTGCTGCTTTGGTGAGTTTCTCAGTAGTTTCATCTTTGGTTTTCCTTTGGTTCACAGCATCCCTCCCTGGTATCAGCTCCTGCATTATCAGCTCAGTTCCACTTGTCTCCTTGGGCATCCTCTGCCACGTTCCTGCTGCCATGGGCCATAAGCTGTTGGTGGCCAGGAGGTCACCATTGGTCCTGGGCCTGCGTTTGCCCTGCTGGGCTCTTTTGAGATAGGACATTTTGTTAGCTACTACAACTGTGGACAGAAACAGGCAGGTGCAGATGAGCACAAGAACTGCAATGATAATGAAGCAAATCAGTATGAGAGACTTATTGTCGTCACAGGTTTCTTTGGTCATTGGGCTCTTGGGTTTGCTGCTGGTCCCCAATCCTCCAGTGGTGGAAACTGCACTCGGGGCAGGGGAAGTTAAATTTTGGGCCATTGTGGAGGAGAAGAATGGCAGGGTACTTTTCATTTCAAAAGTAGTCATTTGGCTGCTGAAATTGAGGCTCAGAGCAGAATTTGTACTTGCTTCTGTCCTGTTCCGGCTCCCACTGAGGTTTTGGCCGATGGGACTCCAGGTTTCATCTCTGAGCTGAGGGTAACCGGTGTGGTTTGCACTTGTTTGCAGCCACAGGCAGAAGATGATCATGACAGGGAAGGCCAGGTGTGGGTTACTGCATCTCTTGGTCTTCATCTTCCTGTTGAGTCCCCTGCAAAAATACAAATTATGGTGTTAGTTTAGCAAATGCTGGTTCTTAGAGGTTTGGATTGGACTTCTCGGGGAATAGCAGCCTTTTTGATGAAAAATACTTGGCCTCATTTTGGGGGGATGTAGGAGGATGAGTTCAAGCGCCCAGATTGTGAAAGAATAGATTGTCTCAAACTTCTGACAGTTTGAAGTTTATAGAAAACATGTGAAGATCAAAAAAGAGCATGGAGCAGAGAGAGAAAGAAAAGTGTTTCCAACTGAGTGCTTCGTGATGTGAGGGCAGACTCTGGGAGTTCCTCCTCTCTGGAGCTGCCCATGTTACACCCAGTCATCACTTCTGCTTTTACACGGAGAATGGAGAGACCATGAGGAGGTTACAGATCACTGACTGCTTCTCACCTCCCTGAGTTCCCCTGGGGCGGGCAGGGGAACCCTGCAGGTAACAGATGGGCAAGGGAAAAACTTGAACCCAAAATGTTCCTGTAAGTGACACCAGTAACTTACGTGAATTGTGTCTAGTTCCTAGCACAGCTGTCTGGAGTACTTTAAAATGCCCAGGAAAATCTTTGTTCTCTTATTTTTTCTTCTTTTTTGTACAAGAAGCTCTTTATCACAAATGTACTTCTTGTATTTTTCTCCCAAACATGCTACAGATTGTGACATTTTCTTTAAAACGCCACAGATAATTATGCAAATGAGAGTAATTATTCATATGTTCTGTTTCACATTTGTGGGGTATTCAAATCTGTACCTGTTGGATTTGTCTGGAGGGTAACAATGTGAGAGTGGGGTTGGTCTGATACTAAGATAATAACCTCAAATTAAGAGTGACAACTCAGCCAAGCAGTGACCAAGGCACTGCTGCTGCTTGGGCCAGGCTGCTCCTGACCTTCCCGGGGCGAGGCTGGTGTCCCACCAGTGTCTTTCTTCTGTCTCTAGTAACAGATCCAAGTGTCTCCTTTGGTTGTTAGACCCTCTGCTTGGTGCAAATTTAAATGCTGCAGAGAATGACTAAAAGTAACGCTGTTAATTTTATGTTTGTTCTTGAATAAATTTGTTTGTTGCCTGTAAAGGTAACAAAGTGTGCTTGTGTGTGTGTGTGTAAATATGAAAAATGAGAGAAGTGATGTTCCTGGTGTGTGCCCAGATGAAGGGAAGGCAGGGATGATACACCTGGTGTGTAAGGGGATCTCTCCTTGCACGACAAGGGAGCAACAAAAGATCTGTGTCTTTAATTTTGCAGTTCACCCGTAACATAAAATTATTCTCCATCCTGAGCTGAATCCTGTTTGTTCAGTTTGAACTAGAAACCATCTTAGTCACAAACTACAGCTCAGGTATCATTTTTGTCTGTATATGGTAGAAGTCACCTGAGTGATGCCTTGTGGCATACTTTGAAAAGGAAAAGAAAAGCAAACCCAGGAAACCTTGGGGTTTTTAAACAACATTTCAGCTATTTTGAGCAGAACAGGCAGAGCCAGCACAGCCACGCTGCAGTGTTCCTGTTCCTGCCCCGGGTGCAGCTCCCTGCTCTGCCCGGGGCACACTGAGCCCAGTGTTCATTGTGGGCTTCCAGACCAGATGTGCTTTTCTTAGAAATCAGCGGGCTCATGGTGTGAAGGGCTGCACTTGAAACCATGAGAGCAAATGAGCTGGTCTTTAAAGAGCTGGTTTTCTTTTTAGTTCAGCCCTTTGTGTCTGGGTGTTGATGGGGTCTCAGTACCCAGCAAGATCTGCAGTGCAGGAACAACAGAGCTAAGTAGTGACTGTCACTGTTAATGCCTAGGAGTCTGACTGTGAATAACCTTTAACATGACTAAAATACAGTTTATCAGCTTCCCTCATTCAGTTGGAGATAATATTTCTACAGTTACTATTTTTGAGTTACTCGAACTTTAAAAATACTTTTGCATATAATTTTCTACGAAATGTAGGAAACTTTGAAGTACAACTTAAAATAGGAGAACAAAAATGTGTACTTACCTTGCCAAGATGTAGTCAACAGAACATGGGTGTTTCAGATATTTAGTCCTTTGACAATAAGATTTCTTTGTGCATATATGTTGCTCCTAGGATGCAAGCAACCATCAGTGTACAGCAGGGAGATTTGGGCAGTGCTGGTGTTTTTTAGGCAAATCTGTAACTGTGATGACATGTGGCTCTAAGTGGGGAACTAAAACCACAGTGATGACACACTTCCTTTGGGTAACAGCTATACCATGAGACGTTGGGGGAAAAACACCAACTTGCCCAACTTAGCTCTGAGAACCACAGGAGGTAACGGGAAGAATAATCTCCTGTGCAGTTGAATGCTCTGTGTCCTGCCTCCGGTGTTGTCCTGCACTCAGGTGCTATCGAGAGAAGTGTCCCAAAACCCTTAAAGCTACACCTGTGCTGACAGCATTTATCAGCTCTTATGTAGCCTGTTGTTTGCCTTGGAAGAGTTAATGACAGCTCAGAGCAGTGACAGGTATTTAAAAGCACCTTAAATTTTCACAAGCTACTGATTAATTTATTTTTAATTAATTCTTCCTACTGGAAGTCTGTCTGCTGTGTGAACTCTGGAGATGTGGTTTAGGCAAATGCATTGCCCAGTCTCAAAATTCAGAGAAACTTTAAGTGAGAAAAAATATTCTCAATTATGTGAATGTTTTTGAAAAGAGTTGTTTTTCTAGGCAAATCCTCTGTACTCCTCAGAGGACTGACCATTCTTAGAAACGCCCGCCAAGCATTAGAGTGCTGCAGGACAGAGTAATTGGAGTGGCCCTGAGACCCTCTGAAAAAGTTGGGGTGTGGATGTTTGATTATTCTTAAGACTCCTGAGATAAATACATTTTTCCACGTACAAATATAGATACAATTTGAATCTCTAAGGTTGTTACAAAGTTGTGGGGCTCTTCAGGAGGAAGTTGAGTTAAATCCCAGCTCCCTCATCCTGGGCACTAAACGTGGCTGGAGTGTGAGGAACTGCCAGAGGCAGGTGTGGTGTCCCCGCTGTGGCCCGAGGGTGTTTGCAGGACCATGAGAAGGGTCAGTCTGGCTCATGGACGGGACTGTGGGTGCTGTTGGTATGCCTGGACACTCAGGTGTTTGTGCTGTGGGCCTCAAATGTGACCCAGCCATGTCTGTCTTGTCTTACAGGTTCAAGACTGGTCAGATCAATGGGGATTTGCTGATCTACCACGTGCTGCTGACCCTGAAGCCATACTATGCAAAGCCATATGAAATCGTGGTGGACCTCACACACGCTGGCCCCAGTAATCGCTTTAAAACAGACTTTCTTTCTAAATGGTTTGTAGTTTTTCCAGGCTTTGCTTATGAAAATGTCGCAGCAGTTTTTATTTATAACTGTAACTCTTGGGTCAGAGAATACACCAAATACCATGAAAGGCTCTTGACAGGTTTGAAAGGGAGCAAAAGGCTTGTTTTCATAGACTCTCCAGGGAAGCTGGCAGAGCACATCGAACACGACCAGCAGAAGCTCCCAGCAGCTACCTTGGCTTTGGAGGAGGACTTGAAAGTGTTTCACAATGCTCTCAAACTGGCTCATAAAGACACCAAAGTTTCTATTAAAGTAAGTGCTTTTAATGCTGTTCCTAGTGATCTGTTACATTTGTATAAGGATTGGAATATGATTTTACTGTCCCTTCATTCTCCTCCCCTGTCTCGAGAAGAAATCACAACTTTCTAGTATACCCCTTTAGGAAGTACAAAATTTGATCTGTTTATCTTTTCTAAAAGTAGAAGTGTCAGGCTGTTCTCTCTTTATGTGATTACCAGGAGGTGCTGCAGCAGTTTTTTCTTGTCCCCCCAAGGTTGGCTCGACAGCGGTGCAGGTGACATCAGCAGAGCGTACGCGGGTGCTGGGCCAGACCGTGTTCCTAAATGACATCTACTACGCCTCCGAGATCGAGGAGATCTGCCTGGTGGATGAGAACCAGTTCACCCTGACCATTGCCAACCAGGGCACCCCACTGACCTTCATGCACCAGGAGTGTGAAGCCATCGTCAGGTCCATCATCCACATCCGCACGCGCTGGGAGCTGTCCCAGCCCGACTCCATCCCCCAGCACACCAAGATCCGCCCCAAGGACGTGCCCGGGACGCTGCTCAACATCGCCCTGCTCAACCTGGGCAGCTCCGACCCCAGCCTGCGGTACAGGGCTCTGGCATTACTGCCCCTCTGCTCACAAACAGGGAGCCTTCCCAGGGTTGCTCTAGTCTTAGAAATTCTCTCTTGAATTCTTCTTTTGCCACAGCTCCATAAAATGCAATTTTTAATAATTAAATATTGAGTTTCTGTAAGTGAAGAAGGGCACACACTGTCAGAGGAAGTGAAGGCATGAAGGAAGCTTAATTTCCCTTTATAAGTGAAATACTTCTCCTTTGCACTCTGTGTTTATTGGGTACATTTGATTTCCATGGTGTTGAGCTTCTTGTTTAAGAACGTGGGAGCTGTACCCCTTAGATTTGTGTCAGAACAGGCTCCCCCAGGCTGGGTTCTGGCCAGGGGCACCCCTGAGCCCTGGGCAGGCTCTCTCCCAGCAGCTCAGCTACACCTGGAGGGATTTAGAATTTCCTGGAACTCCAAGCTGTTCTGAGAAGTGCAGTAAAAAGCCCTTCAAACATACTCTGTAACCTTAGCAGAAATTGTTCAGAGCAAGTGGAGGAATAATTTCTTCTATTTCTCCAAAGAAATTTTTTTTTTCTCCTAATTGTAACCAGTCCAGGCAAAAAGTTCAGGATTTAGATGTAATTTCTACTACAGCAGCATTGATTTGCTGTTTGAAATGTCAATACTGTGGTGTATAACATGTATATGTTCAAAAGTACAAGAAAGCTCTTACAAATCACATTGTTTGCTTTGTTACAGGTCTGCTGCCTATAATCTCCTATGTGCCTTAACCTGTACCTTTAATTTAAAGATTGAGGGCCAGTTACTGGAAACTTCAGGTCTGTGTATTCCTGCCAACAACACACTCTTTATTGTATCTATCAGTAAGACTCTTGCAGCAAACGAGCCACACCTCACCTTGGAGTTCTTGGAGGAGTGTATTTCAGGATTTAGCAAATCCAGTAAGTAACTCCAGTGCTTGTTAGTGCCAACCATGAGTTTGAAAAGATTCTAATCTCTAGAAAGATTTTAGAGCTAGCTTAGTCAACTGAGCTTCCTCACTGGCTCTGCTGCCCTCTCCTTTTGCCATGCCTTTTTGAAGCTTCTCTGATCGCCCAGTGTTCTTTGCCCAGCTCTGACAGTAACTATTTTGGGCACTAAAACTGAAAGGAAAAGCGCTGAGGAAGAGTTATTTATGAAGAGAGGCCGGTGCTGGCTGTGTGTGACGAGGTGGGTGTTGTTGCAGGCATTGAGCTGAAGCACCTGTGCCTGGAGTACATGACCCCCTGGCTGTCCAACCTGGTGCGCTTCTGCAAGCACAACGACGACGCCAAGCGCCAGCGCGTCACTGCCATCCTGGACAAGCTCATCACCATGACCATCAACGAGAAACAGATGTATCCTTCCATTCAGGCCAAGATCTGGGGGAGTCTGGGACAGGTACAGTTCTGCATTTGTAAACAAACACACGTTTTCTTGCACTTCAAATCAGGTTTCTTCTTACTGAGGTCAGCATTTTATAAATAGTTATACTTTAATGTGGGAAGTAAAATACAAATAGTGCTAACTAAATTACAGTTTCTAGTTCTGAAGGATTGGGAGTAAAACGTAATGGAATTCAAGTCACTAAAAGCGATGCTTCAGTTTGTGGTAGTTGTGCATCTTCAGCTGAAGAAATTAATGATTGCTGTGTAAAGGGTGGTTCACTGTGGAAAAGTAAAGTTAATCTGACTGGTAAGAAAGGAATTTTTTCTCTGTCAGATAACAGATCTTCTGGATGTAGTGCTGGACAGTTTCATCAAAACCAGTGCCACGGGGGGCTTGGGCTCCATCAAAGCTGAGGTGATGGCAGACACAGCTGTAGCATTGGCTTCTGGCAATGTCAAACTGGTGTCAAGCAAAGTGAGTTCCCTCTTTGCCTTCATTTCCTTTCATAGAATAATTTCAACTTGTTTGCTAATGTGACACTGAGATGCTTTCTGGTAACTCAGGACAGGCAATTAATGCAAAACCCTCGATAAAATAGGTTCCAAGCAGAAGAATAATTTCAGTGTTAAATGGTGATGGGTTTTACTGAAATTCTGAGCTGTGCTCCCCGTTTGAGTAGAACAAAATGGTTGCTCTCTTTTCAGGTGATTGGGAGGATGTGTAAAATCATTGACAAGACCTGTCTGTCCCCCACGCCCACGCTGGAGCAGCACCTGATGTGGGATGACATTGCCATTCTGGCACGGTACATGCTCATGCTCTCCTTCAACAACTCCCTGGACGTGGCAGCACATCTCCCCTACCTCTTCCACGTGGTGACTCTGCTGGTGGCCACGGGGCCCCTTTCCCTCAGAGCTTCCACTCATGGGCTCGTCATCAACATCATTCACTCTCTTTGCACTTGTTCACAGCTTCACTTCAGTGGTGAGCTTTTTTGGATTTTCAATGAAGCTGATTGCTCCTTAATTTGTTTAACAAATACTTGAGTTGTCTTTCTCTGCAAACTATTAAGAGAGTTTGAAAATAGTGGGTTGTAGTTCAGCATGAATACAAATCAGAATGAGGATATGATCAACAAGAAATGAGTATGGAATTAAAAAATATCTCAGAGCAGGTGCATAATGTAAATTGTTTGTATAATGGGTTTTAGAAAAAGAGAAGAAAGTAACGTGATTTTCTGGCAAGGCAAAGGAGAAAATACATCTGTGCTAAAACTGGCTCATGTGCATCTTGTGAAGGGTTGCATAACATGATAACAAAAATACCAATTACATAAGGGAATTGTGAAGTTACAGTGTTAAAACAGGTCTTTTATCTACTGTTGTATTTTAGCAGTCCTAAAATAATTGGTATTAGCAATTTGGCACTTCTTACCCCAGAAGCACAATGTAAAACCAGGCCGTATTTTGTGCAGAAAAAAAATTCAACGTTTATGTGATCTTGCCTTTTTTTAAGTATCTGAAATCTCATTTTATGTCTGTACCTATCATCAGGAGAGTGGGTGCACACACACACACGCAGAGGTGTCTGTGTGTCTGTGCTCTGATGCACGGGGGTGCTGAGCCTCCTGCTCACGCAGTGGGTTTGAAGTGCACTGAAATCAACTGAAAGGTCAGAACTGTGAAGATATTCAGTGCTAGAGCAGGGCCATCATTTTCTTCTGCTTTAAGTGGCTTTCTTCATGTGAGTGCCAGAGCCAAAGGCAGAGTCTGCTGCAGTTTGAACTTCCAGTTCTGTTGGTATTTCAGAGCAGGAACAATCTGGATTTCCATTTTCTGAATCACTGTGAGGAGAACTCACAGAGCCACATCTTTAAACACGTTCCTCTGTAGCAGACTCTAGAATCCATTTCTTGTGCCTGGTTCCAGCAGTCAGGGCAGGAGAGCAGAGCTGCTGTGCCTGACTCGGGGCAGTAGCAAAGGGAGCAGTGTTGCAATGGGCGCAGGGACCTCTTGGCTGTTGGTGTTCCTGGGGGAGGAGCCTCAGAGGGGGGAAATGTGGATTTGAATTTCACTGGTGTAAATCTCATATGTACAACTTTATTCAACAGAGGAGACCAAGCAAGTTTTAAGGCTGAGCTTGACTGAGTTCTCTCTGCCCAAATTTTATTTGCTGTTTGGGATCAGCAAAGTGAAGTCGGCCGCGGTGATCGCGTTCCGCTCCAGCTACCGCGACAGGTCCTTCTCACCCGGCTCCTACGAGCGCGAGACCTTCGCCCTGACCTCGCTGGAGACGGTCACCGAGGCGCTGCTGGAGATCATGGAGGTGTGTGGGGACAGGGGAGTGACCCCTGAGGGACAGGGGCACTGCTGGCCCTCTCTGCAGGCAGCGGTGCTGGGGCTGTGCCTCCTCCCTGCTGAAGTTAACAGCTGATTTCTGAGAGCCAAACTTCTGCACATTCCCAATTGTACAAATACATCTTCTCCATGTTACATCCATTCAAACAATCTATTTTTCTCTTTAGGCTTGTATGAGGGATATTCCAACATGCAAGTGGCTGGACCAGTGGACTGAACTAGCTCAAAAGTAAGTCATAGATCTCAAACCCTGAGCCCTCCCTGCCTGTGCAGTACACCCAGAGTTTTCAGCTTTTCGTTATATGTATTTTTGTTTTTGTTGTTGTATATATGTTGTTTAATGCAGTGTACTCTGTTTCTTCACAGGTTTGCATTCCAGTACAACCCCTCCCTGCAGCCAAGAGCACTGGTTGTCTTTGGCTGTATAAGTAAACGAGTGTCTCATGGACAAATAAAACAAATAATCCGAATTCTCAGCAAGGTATATGGGTCTGTCTGTTTTCTTTTGTGACTCATAAAGTAGCTATTTTTAGCTTTATCTTCCCATCAAATATAGAACTTGGCATAATTTTAGGATAAATGTTTTTTCAAGCATATTCTTAAATAGAACTGATTGGAAATACACTTTCTATAGGCCAGGCTTTTGAATTTAAATTGACTTAGTGGCAATAAGTTCCATCACTGCTGTGACTTCTAGAGTGTCAATAGGTCTCAATATTGAGTTTAACATTCCTGACACAGGTGGATCCAGCAGTCAGTATTTAAATAAATGAGAAATTTTCTCTTAAGGCATTTACCAGCACGCACATGATTCACAGCTTCCTTTTTCTCAAAGGAAGTGAATAACCTCGTGTGTTGTGAGTAAGTATAGTAAAGAGCTGATTTATATCAGAAAACTTTGAAGCAGGTGCCTGGCTTGACAGTGATGTTCAGTCATTCCAAAGTAGGTTGTGTTCCATAGCAAGTGAGCAATGTACTAAACATGTGTCCTTTAAGCATTTTATTAGAGTTTTATAGACACAAACTTTAATTTAACAGTGTCTAAATGATAAAGAGCTTTTCTCCAGCTCTTATGCCCCCCCTGCAGCCTGACTGTTTGGGTACACATTGTGCAGCCATGCATTTATTTCTGCTGTCTAAATCTCCATTTGGAAAAATTCTTGAGAGTTGGTTTAGAATGAGCTCAGGCTTTTTAAATAATTGAGAAAAACTGTTATTGTGCAGAGCTTTGATCTTCTTTTTACGAAGCAAAATGTAATTATGGTTGTATTTTTAATTACTCTCTTTTTTCAAAAAGGGACTTGAGAGCTGTTTAAAAGGCCCTGATAATTATAATAGCCAAGTTCTAATAGAAGCCACAGTTATAGCCCTCACCAAGCTGCAGCCTCTTCTTAACAAGGTAAATAACTGGCTTTTTAGAATAAGCAGAGAATGTAAATTGTGATTATGGGTGTAATCTCAGAAATACAAGTAAGTGTTGGGGTTTCTGAAGTTCACACTTCACTGTGACTCAAGCATGGAAGTAGCACATATGGGAAGTGTGGCAGATTGTGGGACCAGTGCAAAGGCTTGAGAAGTGCTGGGGAATGTTCTGTTCCGCTTCCCAGAGCGGGGCCCTGGCAGTTGGGCAGAGGCTGTGCCCAGGCTGTGCCCGTTCCTTCCACAAGGCTCCAGTCCTGCCTGCAGCTGTCTGTGCTGGTGCCCTGCACGCCGGGGCTGGGGGAATGGCCACGTGTGGACTGCTGCTGGTTCAGCCAGCCGGGGTCACTGCCCGGTCTGAGAGCGCACCGGGGGCACAGCAGGAACAAAGAGCCTCGTGCTGCTCCTGCTGGTGAATAAAACTTGTTCTCAAAAAAGCTCTGCTCAGGAGACCCAGGATGTGTTGAACGCCAGTTCCTCTTGTGTGTAGTTCTGATTTTGACGAGGAAGTGCCTGGGCAGGTCTGTGTGCAGAGCTGCAGTCCGTGTTCAGACTGAGAACAACAGACCCATTTCTGGTCAGGCTGGCACAGGGCAATGTGGGTCTGACACTCTGTGGGCAGGCAAGGGATGTAGGAGAGGAAGAATGACTTGGGAGGTGCAAACAAGGCTTGAAATTAATTTCCTTTCTACTGTTCACCTGTGAAGTGCATTAACAGGTCCAAATGAGCACCTGTTTCCTTGGAATGGCTGTGGCTGAGGACAGAACCTGCTACGAGCGGGACAAACCCTCCCCTCTGTCCTGGTTGTCTTTCACCCGCAGGAACTGACTCCCAAGTGAAATGGTGGCTCTTTCTCTCCCCCCAGGACTCCCCTATGCACAAGGCTCTGTTCTGGGTAGCCATGGCTGTGCTGCAGCTGGATGAGGTGAATCTGTACTCAGCAGGAACAGCCCTGCTGGAGCAGAACCTGCACACCCTGGACAGCCTGCGTGTGTTCAACGACAAGGTGAGCCCGCAGCCTGCACTCATGGCAGCAGTCAGAGCTGATAGAAAAGGGGAAAAAGCCCAACTTTGTCCTTGTGAACGCTCATTAAGCAACTAAACCTGAAGATTACATTAGAAATTGTTTCACTTGGGTGGTATCCACAGACAAAGATGTGGAGAGAAGCTGTCATTATTCTGTTCGAAACTGGAGCAGAAATGTCCAGGTGTGATCTGTGAGAAAGTGTTTGATATTTTCCTGTAACCTCTTAAAAGAACTGTTCTGTCACTTAAACAAAAATCTCAACAAACTTGAGATATACTGAGTAACTTTCAGTGAGGTGCTCTTGTATTTTATCTTTGTGGGTCAGAGCCCAGAAGAAGTGTTCATGGAGATCAGGAGACCGCTCGAATGGCACTGCAAGCAGATGGATCATTTTGTTGGGCTGAATTTCAACTCCAACTTTAACTTTGCACTAGTGGGACATCTCCTGAAAGGTAGGACTTCATACTGCTCTTTGAGATGAGCACTTGTACTTGAGGAATAAAAACAAGTCAAGGGATAAAGGGGCCAAACTGGGTGGTGGATTTTAAGTAATTTGGATTACAGAGTAGATACAGATTTAAACAGTCTTGGATTAAAGGACTTTGCAAGGTTTCCTTTATAGTCTTCTGTGAAGGTCTTTAGTGCTGCTGCTGAAAGTTACGAACTGTCACAGGGTGCAGACCTTCATTTGCTGCACTCTTTTACTTCTTCCTCCAAGAATGTGTCTCTTTGCTTGTGCTCAGGCTCACCAATTTTTTTAGCATACTGATTTGCAAGATAACAATGTATTTACAGACATTTGAAATGATGCAGCTTTGAGGGGAGGGACAGAAAGCATTAGTCTTAAATGTGCCATTTCTGGTAGCACTGTGCTCTCTTACCCTTGAGATGGAATGTCTGAGGATGTGCTGGAAAATATTTGTAAATGCTTTCAGAATATTAGTGCTTCATAAATACGGATTGAAAAGTTAAATACAATCTTTTGTTTCTCAGGGTACAGGCATCCTTCCCCTACCACTGTAGCAAGAACAGTGAGGATTTTGCACACACTCCTTGCTCTGGTTAACAAACACAGGAACTGTGACAAGTTCGAGGTGAATACCCAGAGCGTGGCTTACCTGGCAGGTAATGAACCAAACCTGCTTTCCAGTCTGGGCTGACTGAAAAGGAGTGGATTATTGTGGAATTCCTTCAGGTTCAGGTTGTTAGAATTGTACCAGCACAAAGAAAACTTGTAACTGGTGGACAGGAGTGTGGGCAGGGTGGGCACATCAGGAAGGTTTTTTGGGAACTGAGGGCTCTGCCAGCACAGCACCTCCTCTGCAGCTTTGGGACTTCTTCAGGAAGGCTGGAGGTTTCTTGGTGTAAATACTCCAGTGTGTGCCTGAGAGCTTCAGGTTTCTAGTGATCTGGACATAAAAATTGTGACCATGTGAGGGCAAATGTGTAAATCTTGTCATTGTAACTGGATGGGGAACATAATTCTTTTTAAACAACCTGCTTTTAATCTGTACATTTCCTAAGGTGTAACTGCAGCTCAGTGGTGTTGATGTAAATGAACACTGATGTATGCAAAAAATGCAAATGGATGGAATATTGTTTCTGTTGTTCACTGCATTCCTGCTGTGGAAAGCTTCCTCTCCCTTTGTTTGGCTCTGCAGCCCTGCTGACGGTGTCCGAGGAGGTGCGGAGCCGCTGCAGCCTCAAGCACAGGAAGAGTCTCTTGCTGACAGACGTCTCAATGGAAAATGTTCCTATGGATACATACCCCATCCATCACAGTGACACTAGCTATAGGTTGGTTGTCTCACTTTTAGATGAGTTACCCACATTGCAAAGCCTGTTTCCTTTAGTAAGTGATCTGTGGTGTGCTGGGAACTGAACCCCACTGATGGCACTGAGTCCATGGGCTGTGATGAGCAGTTTGCTCCTTACACTGGGATCAGGAGTCACAGAGAAATTTGGATGTAGAATTTGTACTGATCTAATTTTCAGACCTTAACTGCTCTGGAGGCTGTTAAACCTTTTGCTAAATCTTTCTACAAGACCTGATTTAATCTCATTTATATTTTAGAAGAACATTTTGTTTGTCCTTTTAAGAGCTCCAGGGCATATACTTGTCTGTGTCACTGGGAAACCTTGACACCTTGTTACAGCCTGTGTGCAGCCAGAGAGATCAGCCAGGAAATCAACTGGAAGTGCCATGGAGAGCCTGTGTCCTCAACAGGAAGCACTTCACTCAGGATCTCTCTTTTTAGCATTGAGATTGGAGTAGCTGATTACTAAATATGTTTCATCTTGCCCCATAGGCTGATTTGCTTGTGTTCTTTTCATTGCTTTATTTTTTTATCTCTTCAGCATCACATTCACATCAGATTGTTTGTTTCCACTAGCTCAGACATCTTTGCAAGCAAAGTAATTACTATTTCTCAATATTTATTTTGGGGAGATTAACCTGGTAGGAAAGATGGGTTTAAGAAAGGATAGTTTGGCTGTTTGGAAAACCTCTGCCTAAATAGCACGGTTTTAAGATTTTCTTAATTGAATTTCTCTGCACTTGCAGGACACTAAAGGAAAACCAGCCCTGGTCATCCCCCAAGGGGTCAGACAGACACCTGGCTGCCAGTTACCCAACAGTGGGACAGATCAGCCCTCGCACCCGGAAATCCATGAGCTTGGACATGGGGCAGCCTTCACAAGCCAACACTAAAAAGCTTCTAGGTTATTAACATAACTAATTTATTGGTCTGTCTACAGAATACCCTGGGAAGCGTTACTGGAGAAAAATTGTTTTAGTTATGACTTTAAGGGCTTATTCCTCATTCAGAGGAATAAGTGCAGTTTCTGCAAAATGCAAATTTCAGGGCACTGGACAGTTAAAGAGGACTTTTGGTTATGAGGGGGGAGCGAGAGCAATGCTCAAAATGTGCATGTTGAAGTGGACAAAAAAAGATATTCCAGATGCTGAAGATTACTAGTGCCAGTTTTGTGCTCCCAGCCCTTTCCAGCAAACCCAGGAAGTGGATCTTTAGCTGCTCCACTGAGTGCTGTGGTTGGGGCTGGAGGAGATGGTCCCAGAACACGGCAGATGTGTGTAAACAATCTGATTTTTACTCATGGCTTCTCAGTGCATCATGTTTACAACAAACTCGTGTATCAGAGGAACGAGCTGAGTTGCTTTCCAGAACTTGTGGAAGCCCTTTGGCATTACACAGGTGGAAGAAGAGGGGCATTTCCTTCATTCCAGCCCTTTCCTGCTTCCTTTTCAGTAACCACGTCCTGGCATGTGTATTCCGTGTGTGGGGGCCAGGAGTCCATGGCATGCCCCCCTGACTAATTGCATGCTCCCTCCTGTGTATTGTGAAGCACTTTGGAAGCTGTGATGGAGAGCGGCATGGTGTGATCGTATTTTCTGTCCCATCCCTGAAAATGGTGAAAAGGTCCCCAAATTCCTGTCAACACATGGTAGATAGGGGAGTAGCTTGGCCAGAAAATCAGAAGAAGTTAGAATATGGATTTAGGTTTAATGTTTTTAATTGCCTGATAAATTGTTTTTAGGTACAAGGAAAAGTTTTGACCATTTGATATCGGACACAAAGGCTCCTAAAAGGCAAGACATGGAATCTGGAATCACAACGCCTCCCAAAATGAGGAGAGTAGCCGAAAATGATTATGAAATGGGTGAGACACAGGACTAACATTTTAAGAATAATACTAATTATAAACGCTTTGTATATCTATACAAAGGACTATTTCTAAATTCAGTGTTCATTTACCAAGGTTACTCCATGGTGAGGGAGAAGCACCTTTCTTAGCAATGGCTTTTGCAGGGTGCAGCCTTCATATCTCTGGCAGCTGCATTGGAGCTGCTCAGTTTACAGGTGCAGAATCAGGGGCAGCTCTAAAGGACTGCATACAGGAGTGCAATGAAATAAATAGCATTTGGCTTTCTATAAGTTAATAAGCCCCAGCTGCAAATTCCTGCAGGAGATGGAATGTGAGCTGATGCCTGGAATGCCTCTCTTCATCTTCTCCCCCATCTGCTTCCTGTGCCCCCACCCCCAATTGCAATGCAAGACCAGGGTTCTTCTCTTGTATCTGCCTGACCCCGAATTTGGTACTTACACCCCTGGGCCTGTATTTCACTGAAGAGGAAATTGGGGTTTTTGTTTGCCATCCGATAACACATCCCATGTAGTGGTCCAGTGCTGCTGCATTACAGCGCAGTCGTTGCTTTGACCTTTGTGACAAGGCTGGTGAATGCCGAGGTTTGCACATGACTGACTCTGTTGTGCAGAACCTGATTCTGTCTTGCTTTGGGTTTATTTTGCTCTGGATGAGTTGCTCTTTTTTATCTGGCAGAAACCCAGAGAATATCACCACAGCAACACCCACACCTCCGGAAAGTTTCCGTTTCCGAGTCAAACGTCCTCCTGGATGAAGAAGTTCTGACTGACCCAAAAATTCAAGCACTGCTGCTTACAGTTCTTGTAAGCTTTCTTCTGTGTGTTGTTTGCTATTTTCTGATGTTCTTTTATCTCCCAGCAAAACAAACACGTTCCTTGGAGTGTTTCCTGCCTGAGTTTTATGACACGCTATTTTGTATAATAAAAGGTTATTGATATATTATAGTTTAAAAGAAATGAGCGTTATTGGAATCCCAGCATAATTCAGTTTAAAAGTCATTAACTAGTAATAGAGGTGCAGTCTGATAGCACTTTCTTCAGCTGTACCACTGCAGTTCCCACTCCAGGTACGATTCAGAAAGACTCAGTTGTGTAAAAAACTGACCAGATACATTTATTGCCAAAATACTAGTTGTTGCCAATTGGTTCTGTTGTTTCTCAATAGAGACATAAATCAATCTTTTGTAATGCTGCTTTCTGCTAGTCAGAAATCTTAAACCCTTTAAAGCTTAAAACCTTTAAGCAAAGGCTGCAACCACCCAGGTGAACTAACGGCTCCTTCCCTGCCAGGCCACGCTGGTGAAATACACCACGGACGAGTTCGACCAGCGCATCCTCTACGAGTATTTAGCAGAAGCCAGTGTTGTCTTCCCAAAGGTCTTTCCTGTTGTGTGAGTACCTGAAGTTCTGGTTACATTAACTCTGTACCTGGCTCTTCTTTAGAGGTCTCTGGTCCAGGACAAGCATCTACGAGGCACTTGCTTGTGTGGAGGTTACAAGCTGCAGTCTGTCCATGCTGGTTGATTTTAATTTGTCCCGAGTGTTTCAAAGCTGATTTAAAACCTAGTGCAGGGGCTCTTTGGGTGTTTCTTTAGACACCTGTTGTAGTTTTGCTGGAGTGAATGTGTGTAAAGGAAACCCAGCTGTCAGAAGTCAAGGTGAACAGGCATTCACAACTGACCTGAGCACATCATCAGAGTTGTCATGGAACAGAGTTAGGAATTGTGTTCTGAAATCACTGGGGAGATGAAAATCCCACCTGAACTGCTGTTTGCTAAAGTCACTTGGGAACTGCAGGTTTATTTTATTTAATGACCAAAAACTAAGCCACTTCTCCTTTCCTCAGGCATAATTTATTGGATTCCAAGATCAATACCCTTTTATCGCTGTGCCAGGATCCAAACTTGTTGAATCCAATTCATGGGATTGTGCAGAGTGTTGTGTACCATGAGGAGTCTCCACCCCAATACCAAACGTCCTATCTACAGAGTAAATATTTTATCTTTTTTTTTTTTTTTTAAGTAGTGCTGTACTGGGAGCACTCTCTGGCGGCTCTGTCAGGTGAGAGCTGGGCTTTTATGGTGGTATTCCATTTGTTGTTGCAGGTTTTGGATTCAATGGGCTGTGGAGGTTTGCTGGCCCCTTCTCCAAGGTAAGAGCTCTGTGGGGGTCTGGACTGGCCTTTCTGGGGCACATTGGTTCTGCAGGAAAGATGCTCATAAGGAGCACCACTCACTTATGAATGAACAGAGAATGTCAGGGGCACCTCTAGGACTAAACTCAGCCCTGGGCCTGCAGCAGGTGCTGGGATAGATAAGTTACCACAGCGGGGTAAAAGCAGCCAGGTGTGTAAGTGCAACTTTCCTGCTCCCAGGGTCACTTTATTACATGTATCTTACAGGGTAGGGGGTTAATTTGATAAGTGATGATTCCACGAGGCTAAATTTTGTGTTGGAGCAGAGGCAGTGGAGCACTGCCCATGTGTCCGGCCATCCCAAGGGAAGTGGCCCAGGTGTGGGGCTGGGGCAGGGGCTCTGCAGCCCCTCTTGCTGCCTCTGGGCTCCCACGCACTGGGGTCACACTGACGCCTGGTCTGCAGTGTGTACATTTAGATTGGTCTGGACAAGATCACTCAAGTCAGTTTGTAATTACAGATACATCAAATGCTCTTAAAAATTTGCAGGTGAAGCAGTGGGACTTGAGGGTGAGCTCTGGAGCAAAGCTCAAACTGACAGGAAAGTACAAAGGAAAAAACAATCTATTTTCCCCCCATCTCCCACAGCAAACCCAAATCCCAGACTATGCTGAGCTCATAGTGAAGTTCCTTGATGCCTTGATTGACACGTATTTGCCTGGAATTGATGAGGAAACCAGTGAAGAATCTCTCCTGACCCCCACATCTCCATATCCTCCGGCGGTGCAGAGCCAGCTCAGCATCACTGCAAACCTCAACCTCTCCAACTCCATGACCTCACTTGCCACTTCCCAGCACTCTCCAGGTCAGTGCCTGTTCTGGTACCACCTGGGTGGGGGAAATGTGGGAATTTCCTGGTTTAGGAGGCTCGTTGGCTCTTTGGATGTGTTTATGCATCAAACATTGGTGCATTGTGGAGTCAAATGAATACTAAACTGTTCCTGAGCTATTACCCTATTGGTTCAGATCCTGGATTTTATCCATCACAAAAGCTGTCTCCTGGGTCGCTCCATGTGAAGGGAAGAACATTAAGGGCATCTTCAGCAGCACCTTCATGTGGAACATGTGCAGCAGTGAGAGCTTGAAAAACTAATAAATATAAACATACAGTCAAGGTAATTTGCTAGGAGAAAAGGCTGATCTGGGCACTGCAAGGTGTAGCACATGTTGAGAAGAATAATCCCTCAGTGCCCAGCAGACTGGTGTGGGCTGACACTGCTCCAGTTGCCTGTGTGATCCAAGGCCAGTGCTCACACGGGCATTGCGCTGGGGTCGGGCTGTGCCTTCCAGGAAAAAAGAGTTCATGTGGGTCCTTTAGACTGTTGTATTGCCAGAAATATGCTGATGGTGAAGTAAGGGTGTGCAGAAAAAGTACAGTCATCAGAGGCAGTAAATGGATAAAAATACCCAGCTTCTGGCATGGGAGAAGGGAATTGCAGGGGAATGCGGAGGTGAAATTAAACAGCAAAGATTTGCAGGGTGAAAATGAGTAAAGAGTTATTCAGTACAGCAGCACAAGCCAGAGAAATTAAATATAGGAAGAAAACAGAATTTATATCAAAGAAACCTACATGAAGACTCATGTAGTGGCTTGGGAGGGGTGGCTCATATATTGAGGAAATACTTTACTTTTTAAATAAATATTATACTGTGGGATATTTCTTCAGTGATGATTTAACTTCTGCAGTTCTGAATACTCACATCAACCAACCTTTTATTTCTGCCTCATTTCTAACCTTGATGGAAGGCCAAAACCCCCTTGTACTGAGGGATAGCCTTTACAGAGGTGTTGCTGGCTGGGCTTGGCTCTGTGCAGGAATCTGCCCTGGCTCACAAGCACTGGGATGGTTTGTTCAGGGTGCAGAGGAGCAGCAGGGGTAAGGCAGGGCTGTTGGAATGATTTGGGGACAGGGGTTTCTTTGGGAGCAGACCTTGCTGTCAGTGTAGAAGGACATTTGGGCAGCACCTTTCCATTTGGAACACCGCATGGGTTGCAGCTCCAGCAGTTCGTTTCCAAGGATGAGGTGATGGTGCAGGATTGAGCTCTCTGCAAGGGAAAGAAGCATTTTGCTCTGTAAATGTCCTCCTTCCTTCTGCCCCACTTTCCATTCCCTCTCTTTACAAGCTGAGAGGAAGGAATTAATCCAGCTCGTCAAACATTCCTTCCAAGTGCTGTGCAAACAGATGGCTTTTGTCAAAGGCTGGTTAAGAGTCTCCACAAACAGAGTTGGGAACTAGGGAACTGGTTCAGGTTAATAGTGAGTCTGAAACAACGCACTGGCACTCTGAGCACTGTTTGCTTGGAAATTAAATTTCAAACACCAGTGTGAAGGCCACGTGTTCAGCAGCACTGAGTTAAAAGAAACATTTTCAGCCAACTGCATTTTTTTTATTATGGCTACAAATACTAAGTTGCAGATACATGAAAATTTCATTTCTTGCATCTGGAAACAACTAGGCAGGATCATTGTTTATAAATGTTTTGTCTGTCACCATCTCTGTTTCTTTCCCTCCCCGTCCCTGTCTCATGGACATTATTCACTTACATTTATTTCTTTCATTCTGTGTCTGTGAAGCTTCTCTGCCTTGCTCTAAGTCTGCAGTTTTCATGCAGCTGCCTCATCCAGGTACTTTCTTCTTTCATCATATTTGCACGAAATGCTGCTTGAGCTGCGTTAGGGCCGGGCTGTGGCATGAGGAGCAGTTTCTGACACGGGAATGGCTTCAGCAAGTGCTAAGCTGGTGCATTTCTTGGGGGATGCCAGTAATACCTGGTGGTAGAGCAGACAAAGTCACCCACAGCCTTGAGAATAAATCTGGTAACAGACAAGTGGATGCTTAATACTGGAAATCACTCTGCTGCACGTGTGAAGCTAAAATGAACTGTTTGGTGTGAGCTCTAGATTCACCAGGACTCAGCTCTGGCTGCAGGGGCACACGGGCAAACAGACATGAGTTCTTTGGACTAAACTGCAGCAGACAGAGGTGCAGTAAATCAGGAGCTGCACACTTCTGCATTGCTGCCTTGTGTGGAGAAGTGAGAGAAAGCTGCAGAAGAGGGTTTTTTGCTCATGCCCATGGGTTGTCCCTGTCCTCAGCGTAGTTTGGGGGTTTTGTGCTGCCACCCACACAAGGAGAGGATGGTGCAGCCTCTGCAGGGTGTTCTTTGTTCTCACTAATGCCAACACCAATCAATTTCTTGCACATAATTGTGGATATGTCACTTACAGGAACAGAACTTTGTTCTAACCTTTGTATTTGCTGTCAGACATCCCAACTTTTGCTGCTGATTGTACTTGCATCCTCACCAGACAGACACAGTGTGGCAGCTACACAGAGAGGCTGCTGCAGGGGGGTTAACTCTCAGCAGTTCCAGCGTAGAGAGCAACAATGGATCGGGAGCACGTGTGCACTAAGCTCAGCTTGGGGCTTTGGGTGTGCAGTGACAGTGCCCGAAGCCATTGCTGAGGGCTGTAATGCCAGTGGGGTCTTCACTAAAGCACTTCAGTTTTGAGGTTTGTTTGATAGGAGACTTTTAGCAAAGCATAACAGAGTTTTGCTCTGCAGGACCTTGTCCCAGCCTCACCTCCTCTGTGCCTGTTTCCTGTCAAGACCCTCCTTAGGAAACTTTTTCTTTACTCATTAAGAGTGAATTTAATGGTTTGTTTTGCGTTTTCCTCCTTCCCTCACTTACGCAGACTTTCGTTTTCAGCAGGACACCAAGTTTTCTTGGTTTTACTCTCCCTTTGCTCTCTGCTGGCTCCACAGGCTCGAGGGCAGGAGCGAGCGGCTCAGCAGCCCTTACCTGCCACAAATCGTATTTGATTCTTTTCAAACACGTCCCGGCGGTGCCGGGCGGGCGGAGCTCGGCGGGGTCCGGCCCCCCTCTGGGACCCGCCCCTCCGGCATTCCCGCGGCTGGGGCGGCTGGGGGCTGCCGGCAGCGGGACTCAGCGCAGCCCCTGTGTCTCCGCAGGGATCGACAAGGAGAACGTGGAGCTCTCGCCCACCGCCGGCCACGCCAACAGCGGGAGGATGCGCCACGGCTCCGCCAGCCAAGTGCAGAAGCAGCGAAGCGCCGGCAGCTTCAAGCGTCACAGCATCAAAAAGATCGTGTGATTGTCGCTTTTTAATTTTATTTTTTATTTTTGGACCTGACTGACACGCGCGGCCCCTCGCGAAGGGCCCTCCACCGGGTGTGATGCTGCACTTGATCTGTACAGTTCCCATCCCGCCAGCCGCGTTGCCAGATGATCAACTCCTGACCCACTGCCTGAGTTAACGCCTTCATCCCCCCGTGTTCGGTTTCAGCCGGTGTTCCAGAACCACGCGTGTGCCCCGGGGGAGGTTGGAGTTCTGTAGCGCTGCAAAGCCGCGTCTTGTCTGAATCCAAAGCCATTTCCCAGCCCCGCCGTGTGTCTGTTCTGGCCTCGGGTGTTCCTGCTAAGGGAAGTGTTGATCCTTAACCCTGTTTGCACACCTCAAGGTAGTGGCTTCCTGAGCCGGGGAAGTTTCTCTAATCCTGGTTTTAATCCAAACCTGTAAGATTTTAGCTGTGTACTTTTTTTTACCACACTGAGAAGTTCATGATAGCTGCAGTACAAGGCGCTTAACAGAAGTGGTGATTAGGTTAAATTTCAGGTAATTAGCAATAAAGGGGAGAGGAAAAGGAGGCTGCAGGAGTCCCTCATTCCCCAGACCAGGCTTCACACGCTTGGACTGTACATGGACCAGACTGGACAAACTGGCTTTTTTCCCCAAGCTTTTTTTTTTTTTTGTTTTGCTGTACTTTATCTGCCCTGAGGAGGTTGTACAGGGGAAAATCCCTGGGAACTGACCCTTGGGCTGTCATTGTAGCACCTGCTTTAGTTCTGCCCTTCCCAACAATGCACACCTTCCAGAGCTCCTGGCAGAATATCCAGTAGGGAATGGAGGGGAAATGGAGTAGATTCATCCCAGCTCTGGGGGATAGTATGTGGCAAAGCTGCCCCTGTGCTACCCGAGCAGGGACAGAAACAGCCACATTGCTCAAGGTACATGAATTTAAATTAACTGACACTGTGTCCAGTCCCAGGGCCGTCTGGCAGAGTCACCTCCCGGGGCGGGTTCGGGGTCCTGCGGGGGTCACACAAGCCTGAGGTGCTGTCACTGTCAGGGCTGCGGGTGGCAGTCGGCACTGGCGCCTGGGGACGCGCAGCGCCGCCGTGCTGGCAGGGGAGGGGGCGGTGCTGGTGCTGCCGTGGGGCCCAGTGCTGGCACGGGGGCTGCTGCTGGTCCCGCTGTGGGTGCCGCTGCCCCGCGGGCACGTGCAGGGTGGCTGAGTTTGGGCTGAGTTCAGGCAGGGGCTGCGTCCCTGGGGGCTCACACAGCTCCTGCTCAGAACCAGATCCGCTTCCCAGTTTCAGATCCCTCTGCTGTGGTAGGAATTAACAATCCTTCAGTGGCTTTAAAGGAAAAAAAAAAGTATATCCATTAGGTAAAAGCTAGTCCTCCAGTGCAATCGTTAGTGGCTTTCAGTAAATCGAACTTCACAGCTAAATTATTAGAGAATGGTACAATTAAGGGTTCCGATTTTATTGCTATAGCACATAATTCCCATGTATCCACACAGTAACAATGTAACATTTATGTAAATAAAAATACCTTTATTGTATTGATTCATAAAATAACAATTTCTTTAATTTGTTTACAGTCCTGGAAAAACCATGAACACAAACTTCATATGCAAATAGTTTGCCAAAACAAGAGGAAAACTTAGAATTAGCAGTCATGGAATAAACAGGTTAGAAAGATGAACTGGTGCAATTAACCAAATCCCCTCACTCGGGTGGTGCAGGCGCCAGGGCAGGAACATGGTCACTGGTGACACAGAGTGGGGTCCGAGCAGGGCCGTGAGGCTGAGCTCGGCTCAGGGACAGAGCAGGGGCTCAAGCCTTGGCTTTGGGGTCCCCAGGTTAGAAACCATTGTCATCCCACAACTCAGATTGTGAGGAGCCACCCCTGGTGTCACTGGGGTTTTTGCACTGGGTTGTGCCCAGTCGAGCTGGTTCCAGCCCTTCCCGTTTTGCTGAGGACAAGGAATTGTAGAAGCCTGAGGATTTGGAGGTGGGAGGAAAACAAGAATCTCTTGTAAAGGTGGTGTGCTGTTTTCAGTTGTTTGTCGTATGAGCAGGTCTGCAAACAGGAACTGCCCAACTGATTTTGTTTGGGCAGAGAGCGAGCCCTTCAGTGTTGTGCATTGCCCATGTCAGAAGTGTCCCTCCATCAGAACTGATGTGTTCTCTGCAGCACAGAGATGTGAGAGCAGAGGGGACAGGGATGAAAGTCACCTTCCCTGTGAGAACTACTCCAGGCTCTCAGTCCCAGCTGAAAAACTCGTCTCTTCATAAAGTCAGTGAACAAAACTGAATTTCCTCTTTTCCTGGAAAGAGGGAGTCGGTTGGAGTTTTCCCTGTATGAGAGATTCATTGAGAGGGCCTGGGCCCTGGCAGAGCAGGGGTGTCAGACACCTGTGCCAGGTAATGGGGGTGGAATTGGGGTGTAAGGACTGCTGATGGCCAAGGTTTAATTTGGGATTGTGTGTGCCCCAAGAGACAGGGACATTGTCTTCTAGTACTGGTGCTTGGGAAGCTCGTGCTTGGCTCCTAGGGAACCATGGCCTTTGTGTAATGATTAAACTCCCATCAGTAATTAGTTGTTGAGTGCCTTACTGTCACTGCATCGCTCTCCCGCTCCCTCCAGCAGCCGCTGCTGGGATTTGCCTCTTTTTCTTTCTCACGTCCTCCTTCCTTTGTTCTTTCCCCGTTTGAGCACTCTCCACCCTGCCCATTCCATCCCTGGGAGCGCTGCTCCCATCCCGGGCTGCTCCATCCTTTCTCCACCTGCTGCTCTGTTCTCTGGTGACCAGCAGGTTGTTGCTGGTGACAGTGTGGGTGTGAGCCCTGACCTGACACGCAGGAGCCCCATCCCAGGGTCCCCAATGCCGCTGCACTCCAGACAGCCCGCGGGCTGCTGGTAGTGGCTGCTGCTCCAGGCTCTGCTGCAGGGCTGGAGCTGCAGCCCCAGAGTCCCTGTGCTCTGACATGAAAAGATTCAGAAAAATCCAGTTGGAACACGTGGACCATGTAATGCCCTCCTGGGGAGCATGTGTGACCCCCCCCTGGCTCAGAGCCCGTTCCCGGCCCGCACTGACCACAGCTCAGTACTGTAAAGACAATTAACATTCTGTTTGTGTTTGTATTTTCCCTGACTTAAAGATAACGCAGTAGTATTTGAATAGTGCATAACCTACCTGTAATGATGCCGATGTTTCTGCTTTACTGTGCATGAGGTTTCCCAGGACAGGGAACGTTTCACTGAGTCTCGTGGGCTGAGCCCCCGGCGCGTGCCGGGGCTGGCTCTGACCCGGGTTGTAGGTTTTAGGGCTTCTTCTGTTTCATTCTAAGGTTAATTTTTTCCGATGTCACAAAGCACGTCCTATTGTTATGCAACAAACCACAGACAGTCACTCAGAGTGTTGGTCCCACCTTTTTTTTTATGCAGTATATTCACCTGTAAATAGTTTTTGTGTAAAATTTGACAGAAAAGTATATTTACTACACTGTAAATACATGTGACAATATATTGTATTATTTTGCTTTTTTTGTAAAGCAGTTAGTTGCTGTATATGTATAACATACAAATTTGATTATTCTAGTGTTAGTAACTGTTAACTACTCCTCCTCCCTCCTGGTGCGTTACATCATTTAAACCAGAAGCTGTGTACGACACACTCACCCCGTGTATGATCTCACTGCTTCCATCCGGCCTCGACTTCCAAAGGGTTTCCGTGATCCCAGTCCTAGTCATGCCGTAAAACCGAGCGTGTGAGCCTGGAGACCCCGCTCGTCCCAGCGCCGGTGGGAGCTGTGGGTCAGAATGGTGGAAACCTGGTTTCAGATAATTATTGTTCACCCCATTCTCCCCTCATGTATGTACTTCCCCCTTTTTTTTGAAGTAAAATGTAAATTCAACCTGCTCCCAGTTGTTTGAAGGTCATTCCCAGGCGCTGCGGGGTGAAGGTGGTGTACGCCGATGTCCTCTCTCTGTTGGGACAAGTTTGGGTGGGTTTTTTGGGGCTGAACCAAGGGATCCGGCCCAGTCCCAGACCCAACCCCCCACTTTTTCTGGGGAAAATTAAGATTCCAGTTAAAATCCAGTGTCTGGGGTTTGTGTTCCCAGACTGGTGCTGCTCTGGGTGTGAGATCCTGCACAGATCTAAGATTGCCTGCGGTGACTGAGGAAGAAGAAAGCCCATTGTCATGAATTTCATGTCACTTCAATAAGATTATCATAACTGAATAATAAATCAGAATATTTCTTTTTAAAATGTAAATTTAATATTGTAATAAAACAGCTGCTTGGTCTTTAAAGAACAATTCAGTATAATTTGTCTATTTGAGCTTTTTTAGCCTAGAAGCTTGAGGTTTCAGCTGTCAGGCAACTTCTCTGACAAAAGATTAATCACATCTATTTTTCTTTTAGGGGGATACATTACTTTCCCATTAAAAATGTATAAGTACTTATATTCTGGCTTTGTGAATCGTAAAAGGATGTAAAGACACATTAAAGTGTGACTGCATTGACTTCTTCTGAGACATCTTACTGTTCCTGCACGGTGAACAGACAGACCTGCAGACACCTGGACAGGTGATTCCCGTCGTGCTCCTGGTGCCAGCTGGGGCTGCACGAGTGGAAGAGCAGCAGCGTGCGAACTGTTAAATTTCATTTTCTTTACTTCAGAGGAAATGTTCCGTAGTTCTGAGTTGGACCTGGAGTGGGAGCCAGGCAGGAGCCAGCCCCTGAGCAGCACCTGCTCAATCACTGCTGCCAAAAACATTCCTAAAGTTCCTCTTTTGGACAGTCAAGCCTCCTTGCTACTTGAGATCACAAATACACTGTAGCCACAGGGAGGGAATGAAAGGAAAGTTTTATTTCAGTTATGTATGCAGTTGGAAAAACTGTATTTAGGGGAAAATTGCACCATTGGAGCGGGCAATTCTGTCTAAGGAAACAGCTTCAAAACCCCTGCCCAGCTGATGCGGCTGAAATATTTTACAAAGGAAAATAATAAAGTAAAAATGCAGAACTTACTTATCTTAGGGTATGAATTCTGTTCTGGAGCTAAAAACTGCACAAGGAGGAAAAGAAAGAAAGTTGTTCATGGCTGACCCCAGGATGGCTCAGAGCTGTTGGTGAAGGTGCCCCAGCACTGTCCCAGGTGAGATGGGTGATACCTGTTCCCTTAGGTCCTGTCATAGGATTGGATTCTGCCTGGTCACTTATGCCATTACCAAATGCGTTTCATGTATCCGTGCTCCCTCAGACCCCTCTGAGGACAGGAGACAGAACACCTGAACTCAAACAGCTCTGAGGTGATAGATGAGTCACCTGTGTCACAGAACTAACGGCCAAAGCCGCCCTCCTGCAGCTGTGCAGTGCTGGGTCCCTCTCAGAGCAGTGAAATGCCTTCCCCGCTACTGGAGTTAGGATTTTCAGGTGTGAATCCTTTGTGCCTTGCAACAGCGGCTCCTCGGTTGGCTGCTCCTCTGCTGAAGCTCTCAAATGAAAATCACTCCCAGGCTTGTGTGGGTGGAGAGCGTAGAAAAACAATTACCATGATGTGACTTGTTCAAACAAGTATGGGTTTGTTCTTCAAAGGAATCGTGAAAAAACCTGATGACGGGATCTTCTGGGATATTTAAATGACAGTGCTATAAATAGCCAGGAGTAACTATGTGCTCAAGAAAACCCCCCTGAACTATTAAATTGTATTTTAATATTTTTTTCTCGTAGCATACTGTCCTTCAGACAAACTAGAAATATCTGTTTTGCTGCTTCCACCCCCAGTTAGGAACTGGGAGAGTGAGGTCTGCCCAGGAGAGCTGGCTGTGCAGCAAGACACAGTGCATACGCTGAGGATCTGCTCATCCAGCCCTCCTCCTCCTCCTCGGGCTGTGAGGACACGGGGCAATGAAATGGCCAGGTCCACAAGAGGCTTCAGCTGTTCTGGTCCCAGTGTGTGTCTGACACAGGCTGTGGCTGTGACCTTGACAAATCCCTGAATGTTTGACCACCAGGCACCATAAATGCTGGAATTGCCTAACAGTAACAGCCAAGTTACTGTTGTAACTTCCAAGAATTCCAAGCTGGGAATTCTTAACGGACAAACTTCTGAGATCCTCAGATTAGTGACATCAAAAGGGCAAAGTCCCCACACCGATGGATTTTTTCCACTTTTATGTGTGGCACAATTTGTAGTTTTTAAGTGGGTATTTAGTATTAATTCCCAACTGCTCTAAACAAAAAGATTTGAGGCAAATCAGGAACTTTCACAGAAAAATACTTACACGAATCGGTGATTTAGGAAGGGCAATCCTGCTTATACAGGACTGTGATTTCTCCAAGTTACTCATTTACACTCTCACGTACCAACTGCCTGCTGCGGGCACGTGTCAATAAACAGCGGGCAGGTTTGGCTTCAGCCAGCCTGGCCAGCACAGCCCTGAGCTCCCCCGTGCCTGCAGTGACGGTGTGTGCAGCAGGTTTGTGCAGCATTACCTGGTGCAGAGGGTGCTGCTCACACCCAGTGAGCTCTGGGAACAGCAGTGGCTCTGCAGGATGAGCCCTGGGTACTGCAAAGGGAGGAGGCTGACTGGGGCTAATCCGTGACTGCCGGACGAACAGAAAGCTCAGGCTCTCAAGCTGGAAGGAGCCTTGAAGTGCTTTCCTGCACTGCTGCGGCCACCAGTGGATACCCCCAGGAGCTGCTCTGGTTTATAACTCACTCTAGCTCCGCTGCTCCCTGGCCCAAAGCATGAGCCACCTCTCCCTGACCTACTGCTTCCCTCTGACTTTGCTGCTAAAGTTCCAAAAGATTTAAAAAAGCAGCTGAAGTTGTTCCACTGGGAAATCCAGAGCCACCTGTCCCCACAGAGACAGGTCCAGTGACAAACGCAGAGCAGTCTCCTCAGAAGCCCCAAAGCAGCATAGCATCCGTGCCCTCTGAGCTGCCTGGCTGGCTGCATGGGAAGGAGCAGCACCCACACCACCTGGCTCCTGCCACTCCGTGTGCTACCATGCAACTCCGCTGGATTGTTTGGAGAGAGGATGCACCACTCCCAAACAACTCTTCCCACACAGACCCAGGGTGGAGGCCTAGCCCCTCCCGCTGTCACAGTAACACAGAATTCCCAGTGATGCCCCGCAAGGGTCAGCACACTCTTCCCAAGACGTGGCTTCTGCTTGGGCTGCTCCTGCCACACCCTGGGGCCTTTCCCTCTCTCACCAGCCTCCTCTGGAAATTCCCAGCCTCCTTAGAACAGCGTCAACGATTTCCCAGAGTCTCCTCCGAGTGCCTTGCCTACAGTTGTCCTGGAATCTGCTGTCACACAGCCCACAGAGCGTGGCAGTGCCAGCGCTGACCAGCCGTGCTTCACTACTGTGTATCCCCCCAAAACCTCAGAGGTTCCTTGGGACACAGAAATCATTTACACACTGGATCTTCTGCAAGGATGCCAAAAGCCCTGGCGGGAAATGTCACAAGTATTACACAACAACGGGAAAAGTCTCTATTAATTCCAACTTGGTACTGCTGGAGCTGAGCAATAACCTTGCCTGAACACAGATTTGCATTTCTCATTGCAGTTCCAATCCATTGCTGTAGCTTCTGGCTAATATTTGCTCACTAATGTGTCACCACCAGCCTAACGTTTGTGTAAAATTCTGTCTAAAGCTCAGATTCACTGCTCGCGTGTCTGGCTGTGTTAGCAGGCAATGAGGTGCTCTGGCGCCGGGGCCGGGCAGGCGGAGGATGCTGTAGCAGCTTTCAACAGCAGTGACAGGAGCCACTCCAAACGATTTGTGGAGGTGCCCAAGGCCCGACCGGAACACCTGGCAGAGGCCGGGCAGGGAGCGGAGCTGTGGGAAACAAACCCGCATCAGTGCAGCGGCCGGGAGAGGCCCGGGATGCGGGACACGGCGGGAGGGGGCCGGGCTAGGCCTCGGCGGCCGCACGGGACTCGTCTGCGCCCGTCCCGCGACTACCGCGGGAGAGAGGGAGGAGGGGAGGGAGGCGGCGCGTCCGGACTGTCTCGGAGGCTCGGCCGCTGGAACGATCTCGGTCGGCAGCACCGGGCCCGTCCCGAGCGCTCCCTCAGGCGCCGCCGCCTCAGGGCACGGGGCGGGGCTGCGCGCGCGCGCGCGAGTCTCGCGGGGAGCGGCGCTCTCGCGAGAGGGGCGGAGCGGGGCGGGGCGGGGCGGGGCGGTGCCGCTGCATGTCCGAGCCGGGCGGCCCGGCCGGGGCACGTGGGGCGGCACCGGCACCGCTCCGGACCGGGCCCGGCACCGTTCTGGGCTTCTCCGCCGCGCCAGAACATCCGTAAGTACCGCCCTGGGCCGCTGCCCGCCTGCTGGCGGAGTGGCGGGGCCCTCGGCCGCGGCTGTCAGCGGCGGCGCTGAGGGTGCTGCCCCGCCGCGCTCCCGGCCGTGCTTCGCGCGGGCCCCGCGCGCGGCCCGTGGCGGGAGCGCTCCCGCGCGGCCCAAGGTCAGCGCTCCGGCCCCGCGGTGATCCCGGAGCCGTGCGCTGGGGCCGGTCGTGCCGCAGCGCCCGGCGGGCACGGGCGGGCGGGGGCCGTGCGGGGCCGGGGCGGGGAGGCGAGCGGCCGCTCTGAGCCCTGCGGTGCGCTTGTGTGTTGTGCTCGCGCTTTCCCGGCCGGCAGCGGCCGGGCCGGTTCGCCCGTTCTGAGGGGAGCGCTGCGGCGGTGGCTCCCCCGCTCGGGGCCGGCCGCGGCTGCTTGGCGTGAGGGCGGGAGATGGCACGGGCGGTGCAGACTCGGCAGTGAAGGTTAAGGCACCTTGTGCTGTCTGCTGTGTGTCTGGTCTGGCAAGCCTTGCTTGTGTTATGGTAATAGCCGTAAAAACTGTTATTAGCAAAACTTTTAATGTGCTGCAGTGACTCCCTTTGTTTGTAAGCCAGAACAGAATACAGGCAGGAGCAAAGGAATTAAATTATATTGCTACTGAGGAAGTGATGTTTTGGTAGCCTTGCTTTTCTGGGAGAATCCTTGTTGTTTGCTCTTTTTCTTCTTCCCCCTGATTGAAGCAAGGGAGATCTAAGTTAACTCCTCTTCCAGCCATGGGCAACTTGATCTGTGCCGTGCCAAGTTCTTTATTGCAGTCCAGTAATCCCATGAGGTGGGGATCACAGAAAGGACAGGCATCTCAGCAAGGGCATCCTCTTCGTGGATGTTATCCATAATAGCAGGAAACAGCACCAAAAGCTGCATTTGGCCACAGCCCATCTGTTTGGGAAAAGTCAGGGCCTTTCTGTGTTGCCAGGGTCGTGCTGCACCTGCCGAGCATTATCGGGCTCTGTGGACTTTGTCTCAGGTGGAAGGAAGTGGCTGGTTGCTGGAGAAGGTGTAGTGCTGGTGTAACTTGGCTTTGCTGCCGTTAGCTTTGTGGCTGTGAATGATCTGCAGAGCAGCCAGGCCACGAGCACATGGGGTGTGGGAGTGCAACGCAGCTCCCCGGGACCGGACCTCTCCTCGGGAGCACTTGGGCCAGAGCTGACAGAGCAGCTGAGCAGAGCTTGCTCCTCTGCTGGGATCGCTGTGGGATCCAGTTCAAGTTATTTAGCCTCCTCATTCTTTAATGAGCTGCCTGTGTAAGGGGTGAAGGACTGTCCAGGCACCTCCTGACCTCCTGTACCTGTCTTCTAGTGATGCCCATGGGCCTGTGACTCTGAGAAAGGGCAGCACAGCTTCAATGTGTGTATCTCATTCTCAGTTCCCTGGTGTGCTTGCATGTGCTGCAAAGTGCAAATGCACTGGAGGAAATGACAACTCTTGAGTAAGTGAAAAGCGGGAAGAAGCCTGTTGAGCTTGAGCAGTGCTTGAAGTGGGATAGAATCCACTGGAATCCATCCATGCCTCGCGTGCTGTCCTGGTCTTGCTCACCTGACAGTCCCTCAACTTCTGCTTCAGTGTTTCATTGAGCTCCTGAAGGACTTTTTAAAGCTCTCATGGGGTTTATGCAGGTCAATCTCTCACCACAATTGTAGCAGTGTCTTCTACACCAGGCTGTTTGCTCTCAGACATGAAACTAATGATATGTTGGGGTTGGAGGGTCTATGTGGATGGCAGTGCAGGAGCCAGTTGTTCTGTGTGTCAGTAGCTGTTTCTTACTCAGGAGTGTTCTCTGTATTCACCCTGGGTTTAGAAACCCATCCTAGGAATCAGATTCCCTCGGAAGGAGCTTTGGAGATGCTTTGAGATACTAAAACTGAAAATTACGAACTGCCTAGAAAGCCTTGGCTTAAACCTAGACACTTCACAATGCCCAAAGTGGTGTAACAGGAATTCCCTCACTGCTCAGGATGTGAGTTGACAGGACCTGCAGCTCAGATCCACCACAGTTTCTCTGTTCCCAGAGGTGCAGATTCCCTATGGAGTTAACTGTGACAGGAGTTTGCAGCAGGAGTGCAGCCAAAGCTCTCAGAGCCAGCAGCAGTTTGATTTGTGATGGCTGAGACTCTCTTCACTTTGAAAACATTGCAGGCTGGCTGCAGGAGGATTGGAGAGCAAGTGCACTTCTGCAGGAGCAGTTATCTGAAGAGCATAATGCTTTTAAAGCAACATAGCCCACTTATCTGTGCCTCTCATCCTTCATGTGCACTTAACTGATGTGAAAAAACGATTTAAGGTATTTCTAGCGTCCAGGGAGCCTGTAATAGAATCAGGGCTGGTATCCCAGTTGCCCCTAGCAACATCTAGAACTAATAAAAAGCGTTAATTGCAGCATTAATTACTTATAATTGTTTCATGTTTCTGATCTAATGATTAGCCTTTTTAAAATCCTGATTTCTAACTGCAGTGCTTCTGTGGAGCTCTTAATGCAAATGGCTGGTTAGACTTCATGAAGTGATGATTAACTTCAGGCAGCCATGCTCAGATATTCAGAAAAAGCTATTTTATTCAGCAGGTGTTTAATATTTCCTAGAAATTGAAGCTGTTGCATTTGTTTCTCGTGGGGATTGCTAGAAGGGGAGATATTTGCATGTCCCAAACTGCTTTTTCAAATGTTCTGTCTTCAGCTGATTCACTGAATGTTTTTTTATTGTCCACCACGTGGATTCTGGTCAACTTTACTGCTCCTGCATTTTGTCAGCTGGAAGCTGACTGGATTTTTGGCTCCTGTACACTTCTGCTAGCAGAGATGAATATTTTGTAAAAGATCATTTAAAATCATTTTTGAGCAAACAAATCACTGCTGCAGACCTGTCCTGGTCGGGGTTGCCTTTGACCTCTGCTGCCACCTGGCACTGAGGATGAGAAACTTGCCATGTGCTATGGCTGGTTTTTGACTCTGGGTATAAATAGCAGCAGTTCCTGGCAAAAGTTCATGATTTTCCTGTGTCTCTGGTATCAGGGGCCTTAGCTTTGCATGGGGGTGAACCTGGGAACTGGGAATTTTGTCTGGGACAAGGATTGTAGTGTATAACCCCATAAGTCTTAGGGCTGTGACCCTGTGCTTTCCTGTTCCTTAAAGTGGAGCCTCTTTTGTTATGAACTTGGACTTGTATTCGGTTTCTTGTTAAAATGCAGGGTTAGGAAGAATTCTTTGGTGTCCGGGGTGCAGGAAAAATTAGCATATCCCTTTCCTTAAGTATTACAAGTTGAGGATCGGCTCCCATCTCTCCAGATGGAATACCTGTCTTCCTTTTCTTGTGTTTCCTCCAGCTCCACGTGGCTGTAAGAAGGTCACTTGATCTGTGCCCTGGCTTTGCCGTTTAAGAAAAGCTGAGGAGAGGAGCAGCCCCTGTTCTGGGGGAGGCTGTTGTGTGTGAGAGCTGCCCCGCAAGGGCTTGGGGGTGCTGGGTGGTGTGGATCACAGTGATGTGATCTCTCTGGTCAGGTTGGAGTGTGCTGTGTCACTCCTCACAGCCCTTGTTCATGCACACAAGTGTCTTCCTGCTCATTCACCATGAGCAGCTCTCAGTGAGCCTTTGCTGTTCCCTCCCAGCACAGGTGAATGCAGGGCACCCTCCTCACTGTTGTTTGCTGTCCTCCCTCTCTGGGCGCTTCTGCGACTTCTCCCCAAGCCAAGGCTTGGGCACAAAGGACTCCGCTGCTTTTTGCTTTTCTGCCTGAGCCTAGTCCAGCTCTTGTTTTGGGAAGCTGGTTGTCAAGGTCTCGTGGCTGTGCCCAGCAAACATCCTGTGAGCGGAGCTGCTGCTGCTGCTCCCCAGATACCTGGGGACCTGTTTGGTCTTTGCTGCTCTTGGCTCCTGGCTCTTGCAGCCCTATCAGCATGTTTGATGTAAACCTCCCTGCTCTGTCTCCTTGAAAATTCAAGCCTGTTTTTTGTCTCCTGTGCAGAGTATATTGGAAGCACTTGGTTAGTTTAGTCTCTGTTTTGTGGAAATTGATAGAGATGCCAGGCATCTGACTCAGGTGGCTGCTTTTAAATTTTCATTTATAAGCTGTACATGTAGTGGCCACTACACTGTGTAGCCCATAGCAAGGGCTGCATTGGCTTCCTTGTGTAGAAGCAACCAAGGAATGCTAAGTATTGGATGTATTTTTTTCTGAAATTCTGGAAAATAATTTGTTCTATTCTCCAACCTGAGTGAAAATGCAGAAGGAATGAAAGATGATAAAACATTTCCCAAGTCCAAATTTTTGTGATGTGTTGATAGGTTATTAAGGTAATAACAGCTGCTTTGCCTGTACTGTGGGGGTACTGGTAAAGTGGTGCAGAAGCAGTTTTTGACATTTGCTGAAGTATCTGAAAGACTTCTCTGGGAAAGTGGGGTAAAAGCTCTCTTGCCTCCCTCTGCAGTAGAGGATTCACAGGGAGACACTAACTTGGGTGAGGAAACTATAAATAGTGAAACAACTGGAGCAGGGAGGCAATAAGATATAAAGTGCAGTACAGAGCTTGATAACCTGATAGGGTTAATGTTAATTACAAGCTGTTCATTACTGCAGAGCAGGAATACTCAGGGCCCTGCCTGAGTCCATGAGAGCAGTGCTGAGGGTTGCTGGGGGTCAGTGTTTGTGTCCCTGTGAGCTTCTTGATGATTTCCAAAACATCTATTAAAAAAACTCTACAGGTTGGCTAAGCTGATGCTTCTATTGTAAAGCTCTGAGTGTAGAGATAAATAGGAACTGTTCTGAGTCCTGCATTCATGCAAAGGCTGTTGCAGGAGCTGTGCTGGGCCAGGGTTAGGCTGCTGAGTGGGAGAAAACACACAGAACCAACAATCAGTGTGGCAGCTCCAGCTGAGAGTGGGGACTGAGCTCTTGTAGGAACAGCACTGATGCTGATTACACTGAAAGCAGTTTTTATCTCGGAGATAAAAGACAGCCTGGTGTTGGTGGTGTTTCTTGTTCCAGAGCACTAGTTTAGCTCTACATCAACCAGCTTTTTCAGCCTTTTATTTAAGTCACAATTTATCCTTTTGCAAATAGGAGACTGCTTGTTCTTAAATATTCTAAGGTTGTGGAGTGACTTCACTGGTGGTTTTCATTCACAGAGAAGCCTTGGGCTCATAGCCTGTGTTCATTGGGCTGTGAAAAGGTAGTGTTGCTTAAGGGGTATCTCTTGCTGTTCTAGTCTTTCAGTGCTGCTGTTTGAAGCAGAAATTGCTGCAGAGCGCTTGCCTTTAATTAGTTAAGTACAGAGAGACTTCCCTGTTGGCTTCTTTTTAAAGTAAGTGCCACCCAGTTTGAGATCTTGCTGGCCTGGCTCCTACCTGTCTCTGGGTGTTTGCAGCTCCTGAGTCACACTGTCTGAGCTCCTGGCTCTGGGTGGTGTTGGGTTTGATGGGGGGTGCTCCAGGCTGGCCAAGAAGAGGACTGGAGAGGCTGTGGAGTCTGGTGGCCGAGTGACACCCTGGTGATCCAGAATGTGATGCAAGGGCTGACAGGCTGCTGTGGCTTCACAGCTCCCTCCTGTAAGCTCAGCCCCGGGGGTGCTGCCGACCTGCATGGCAGAAAACCCCCTGTGCTCTGCAGCTGGAACAGCTGGAACCACGTGCTGCAGCAGGACCTGGCAGGAGGTCCCTCCATTGTGGATGTTCTGCCTCCTTCATCTTGCATGAAGCACAAAGAAGCTGCAGTTAGATAATGCAGTGCCACGTGCCAATTCAGCTTTCGATGAAAATATGCCTCATGCCAAGGGTGGGTTATGTAAGTCCTTACGTCTGTTTCATTGCAGCAATTTTTCTTATTTTAATCTTAACAGTAGGGCCTCCAGTTTCTTAGGTTTTTGTTAACTCCTGTTCTTATGCCTCCTATAAGGCAGAGCATGTGCTAACAGTTATTTTTAGCATAGAAAATTTTAAAAGCCCACGTGGTCCCATTTAGTTTGAACCGTGCCAGCCTGTCCAGTTCTCTTTCACCCAGATAGTATTTATTTCCCAAGTGCTGCTTCACTAACTGCAGGGTTTGTCAGGAGGCATCCTGGCCTTGCTATTGAAGCTGCATTTCCAATTTGCTCTGTGGTCCTTTAGGACGGGCTTTAATTCCAGCCTTGATTTCCACAGCTTTCAGGGTTTGGAAACCTCTCAAGTGCAGGGGCAGAGGGAAGCAGAGGAGCTGGGACCGGCTGAGGGTACATCCTTGCAGAGCATGGGGGCTCAGTCACTTGGGAGTCACTGTGGCCTCTCTCCTGGTGGAGACTCGAAGCAGCTCACCCTCAGAACAGACTTCCTTGTGTGTAGAAAACCCTGAAATTCTGAGCAAGTGCTTGCTGAACTCCTCTTGGACCTGGAGAATGAATTATCTGGTGTCCTCGGGAACCTCATGCTGCGAACATTTCTGACCTTATAAGGCTGTGAGTGCTGAAGGCTCTGTGTCCTGGCCAGGAAACAAGGTGGCTTAGAACTGCTCTGGGACCTTAATGCAAACGAATAGAGTAAGTTGGCTCCCCTTGGCTTTTTTTCTCAGGTAGGTGATGCGTGCATTCTTTCTTGTCTTCGTCTGCCTGCTCTTTACCAGGAGTTTTCCATAAATCAAGTCAGGACACAGACTTGGAGACCTGACTGACCCCTGCTCTCCCCTTGGTGTGTTAATCCCATCCTGACGTGCTGTGGGAATTATTTAGCGTGTTGGAGAAGTCTCATGCCCCAGCTGCAGCTCTCCAGCCCCATGGTACAAGGTGTGACATTTAGGCCGGATTCCCGGCGTGCCAGAGGGAAGGGGAAGTGGCTGGTGCTGGGGTGAGCGCACACAGTGCGTGAGCTCTGCACTATTTTTGGTGCAGGGCTGATGGGGCCCTGCCTCTTGGGAATGGTGCTGGAGATCCAGCGTTTTCTGCGGCTTCTGGCTCCTACAGGCTGCTCTGCTCCTGTCCAGAGCCTCTGGAGCTGCTGCCCTTCCCAGCTGGCTCCTCCTGCCCAGAGAGCACGGGGCCTGCTGGGGCTGGGCTTTCTCCCACTTGGCAGTGCTTGAGGGCATGTGATTTGACAAGTTGCCATTTTCTGTCCTGCTGCTGGCAGGAAAATCCCAGGCTTTCTTCCCCCCACGTGTTAAAATGATCCAGTTGCTGCTGCAGTCCTGAGCTGGCTGTCAGATCAGCAGCGAGGAGATGGCTTGGCTGTTCTGGGACAGGTTGGGAAGTGGGTGTGGGCTTTGGGAGCTCTCCTGGCGACGAAATGGAGGAGGAGCAGTGTCCCAGCCCTTGGGATGGGCAGGTTCGACCCACTGTCCTCAGGCATCACACACAGCCAGGCTGTGACCAGCATAGCAAGATCCGGCTGCCAGAGCCCTCCTGCCACGTCTGTGTAAGGAGATGTTTGTTGGTGTTGAGCTGTTCCCCAGCCAACCCAGCACTCTGGGATATCTGCTGGCATCTCGTGGAGAGCCACTGCCTTTCACCCTGTTCTGTCTGATGGGAGGATGTGGAATTCCCATTTAACATTATCACTGGTAGCGATGCGGCTCTGGCTAAAATAATAAATTAAAAACATGAAATCAAATGAACATTGCAAGGAGCCGTCAGCTAATCCAGTAGTCCCCGCTCATCCAGGTATCACAGAGGAGTGAAGATCTTTATCCTAAATGATGATAATGTTCAGAATGACTCATAGAACTGTTTTGTCTGCCAGACTTTGGGACAGGCTTGTCCCTCTGTGGGGCATCCTGCGACTGTCTCCCTGCGCTGCAGAGCTGTGTGGGACTATTGTTTGGACAGTTGGTGCGACTTAGTAGGGAATCGGATAATAATAGGGCTGTCTGTTTAATTGGGAATGCTTGCTGGGAATGGACTTACGTGAGCTACTTTAATTTGGGTTTGTAGTATGCCTGAGAGACAGCTTGTAGGGTAGTTCTGCATTAATTACAACAACTTGGGCACGCAGCAGGTGAGCACTTGCAGCTCACAATGTGCCATTGTGCTGGGCAGCATAAAGGGGAACCTTTTGTCCTGGGAATGTACAGCCTTCATTCACCCTTTCCGTTTGCCAGCTTCCAAACACCGAACAGCCACAGTACTGCATAGGTTTGTTGTTTTTTTAATTCCAAGATCCCAGATGTTGCCATTAACGGAGGTTTCACCCTCAGCAGTGAGCCCTGCTCCCTGACTATGTACGGACAGCTGGAAGTAACTGGGATTTAGTTGCTTCTGAGTTACTTAGTTTATTTAATCAGATACAAATGTCTGATGAACACACTCATCATTCTCCTGTGTAGAACAACATGAATGCCTTATTTGTGATGTACTGGGGATATTACTGAACTCCTTAAATCATGTCTGCAGCTGACCTTTAATTTGGGATTGAACAAGCAATTTTCTAGTCCCTGCCTTTGCCATTCATTCACTCATTTGTGTGCCTCAGTGTCTGGGCCCTGCAGGAAGCAAGGCAGGGTCTCAGCTAGCATGGTTGAAGTTGTGTGGATGCTCCTGTGAAATGGAGAGTGCAGCTGCAGGAGGTGAGAAATCTGGAGTGAGTATTAAATTATCTGAGGCTCTGACACTGGGTTTGAGCCTGAGGGAGGCATAGTTTTGTCCCTCAGCTAGAATGTCATCAGCTCCTTGTGGAGATTGTGGCCTGAAGGAGTGTTGCACTGGGAGCTGCGGTTGGGGCATTTGCCCTGATAACAGAAAGGGGTTTTTTGTTTGAGACACACTGAGCATGGGGCCAACTGCCTTGGTTGTCTTCTTGTCACAGAAATATTATACTTCTAAAGAGGAACCAGATAATGCTCTTTTCCAGTGGGTGGCTCCCATTTCTAAGACTTTGCTATCTCCTGAAAACAATCTTTATTTTTGTTGCTTGCTGGCAAGAGTCTTGAGGGCTGTTTGGATTAAAGCCTGTCTGTGTAAGCACCCTCAGACACGTGGTGTTTTGCTTTAATTCCTGTGCAGTGAAAATATAAACTGTAAGTGCTTTGCAGCAAGGCTGTTTGGGATGTGGTAACAGTTTAGCTTTGCATTCCAGTTGCAGACATTCCTCAAGCAAAAGGAAAGGCATGGCAGTCCTGCCTCGTGTCAGCCAGGTGAGGCTTGCCAGTGAAGGAGCATGACTGGGTGTCTAGGTGGGAAAGAAGTCACAGGCCTTGCAGAGGAAAAGGGAGAGCTGTCAGCTTTTGAGTCAGGGGAGTGGCAGCTGTCAGTGTAGTGGATTTGGATGTAGAACAAACTTCAGAGCTGGGTTCCTAAGGCTCGATAGAAGTGTGTGTCATCAGACTCCAGAACCCTCAGGAATGGGGTGCTGCCTTTCAAGGGGAGAGCTGGGGAGCCCTGCTGTGTGCCAAGCCTGTGCTGTGGAACGTTGTGGTCCAGCTGGGCTGTGAGCCCAGCCTGGTGCTGGAGGAACCTGCTGTGCTGGAGGCTGTCCTGGGGGCAGGACTGACGTGCAGAGGTGTGAGGCAGAGGAAACAAGGGGAAATTAAATGCTGAGGTGAGGTGGGGTTAAGTCATGGAGTATAATGATGAGACATGTCCAGATATCCCTAGTCTTGGGTAAGGATCTTCTGTGGAGTGCTGGCAGAGCAGAGATGTGAATTTCTAGACCAGCTGGAAAACAAGCCTGACCGTGCTAATAGCAATACCTCAAGGCACTTATGGGACTTCAGCCTTCCTGTCACCTTCCCTGTGACTATTTTAAAGTGATTTCTGTTTCTGCTTCTAGGTATAACTGCTGAAGGTCTGCAAGATGGCTTTACGCTTCCGCAATTTCGTCCCGTATGCCATTCCTGGAGTGCTGGCACTTCTTGGCTGCTGGTGGATCTATTCCTGGAGAAAAAAGCACTCAAGCTATCGTGACAAACAAGCAATAGCCATTCAAAGGGAGAAGCAGGAAGAAGTATCAGAGAGTGATTCACGTTCCAAACCAGAAGCATGTGTTCCTCGAAGACTGCCTCTTCCATCGGAAGAAGAGTGCCTGCAGAGCCCAGCCCTGACCTCCCTGCCGTCCGCAGGGCCGACGACGCCCTCTCTCCTGCGCCCAGCTCACGAGAGGCCGGATCTCTCACGGGACCTCCCAGACCTGTCGGGAGTGACAGCTGGGCCCAGCACCCGCGAGGACGACAGTGAAAAGCTGGAATCGATAGGATCTCGAGAGGGAAGCGGTGTCCCCGCTCGTGCCTCCCCCCCTCTGCTCTCAGAGAGCACCGAGTGTCGCCAGAGCGCGGCACTGAGCCACGCACCGCAGCCAGGCTCGGGGACAAAGCAAGGCCAGCAGCCACCCCCAACACAGGAGTCTTTGGGAGTCAGGGAGGACATCAGCAACGCAGAGCAGTCAGATGAGTTTTTGTTTAAGCCCCCTAAGGAAAAGCAGATGCCAGGAATTGTGCAGTCGGATACTGGCTCTATGACAGCCCATTGCTTGGGATTGGAGAAAGAAGCCAATGCCCCACAAGCCTTTCTCAATGAAGCTGAAGTTGTATCAGGTCACGAGGATTCTGCAGTGAGTGTGTTACCAGGGAGTTTGGAGTCTGCCTGTCCAAAGCAGTCCAGGGAAGAAGAGATGTCCGAGTCAATCACTGGTACTGTACCAGTGTGTCAGAAGGACACACAGCCTAAAGGAAATGAGTCTGAAAGAGAGAAGATTGGGGGAGTGAGTTTGGACAAGGAAGTTGAGAAAATTGAGCAAGTAGCAATACAGATCATTTCCAAGGTCATTTTGGCAGCAACTGAGGAAGTGCTGTCGGGTTCTGCAGGGGATGCATCCCCTTGGCTCTGCCAGGCCACTGCCAGCCAAGCTGAGGCACCTCTGGGGATGGAGAGTGTTGCTGCCTCTGGTCAGGTGCTTGTGGAGGGAGCCACGGCAGCCGATGAGAGCATGGCTGCAGGGAGCGGTGCAGAGGAGCAGAGTCTGGGTGTGACAGATTGCAGCTGCTCATCACACGGCTGTTGGGCCAGCCCTGTTCAGGGAAACACAAAGGTCTGTCGGGTGAAGAGCCAGGTGTGCAGGGAGTCCCAAGGAGATGATCGGACTTGTGTGGAGAACTCACTGGAAAAGTCTCCTCTGGCCATGGAGGACTCTGGGTACAGCACACACACACCCGGAGGTGGGACGAGTGTAGAGGACACCCTGCAGAGCACAGTGCTGTCTGTCACATCAGACCAGCACTCGGACTCACTGAGCACATCCTCAGCCCCAGACACGTCTGCCGAGCAGAGCTTGGTACCAAGGGAAACCCCCCCTGCTCCTGGGCTGCCCGAGGGCAGCACAGTGCCCTACAGCAATGGGATCCTAAAAGAGGATGGGCCAGACCTGAGTCAGGAGTGTAGCAGTGCACCAGGGACGGATGGAGATCATTCAGAAGGTAACGGACTGGAAAATCATCCTGCAGAACACATGGTGAACAAGCATTGCTGGGGAGCACCTTGCAGGTGTGAGACCTGCTCATGCCAGTGGTTTCTAGTGACCTCTAGGAAGCCCTGGGTGCTTACCCCTGTTTATGGGCTGCTGCTGACAGGAAGGTGAGGCAGCTTCTGAGGTGCTGCTGGAGGAGACAGAGCAGAGCTCTGATGAATTGTGATAAAATCAGCTGGTTGCAGAGCAATTACCCTGAAGCCTTTTTGTTTGGAAGGGCAAGTGCATGCCAAGAAATCCCAACAGGGAGCAGTATTCATGGCGTTCCCCCATCTGTCTGTGTTGCTTTTCCCTTGTAGATGCTGGATGATGTGCGCCTGGCACAGTACATGTAAAGCTGTCTGAGCAAACATTAGCCTGTGTGACCTTGGGGATGGATGTTCAAATCCTTTGTAGGGCCCTGTGGTGCCAACAGCCCTTAATGACTGGGGATGTGTCTTGTAATTGCTACAAAGCAGTTGGAGCATTGCTTGTTGCAAGACATGGGGATTGAATTTGCTAGCAGTGAAGGATGGAACCCACAGAACGTTTTCACTAGTGAGAGTAACCCCAGGAGGAGAATGATGTTGCATTGTCGTGGATGCTGGTGTGACAGGAAGGCCCGGGAGTGAGCTGTGGAGCCTGGTGGCACTGAGACCCTGAGGGTAGGGAGCGGGGAATACAGCAGGTAAAGCTGGTAAGGTGGCAGTGTTGGACAACAGGTCACCAGCTGACCTTCATGTCCAGGCTGGGAGTCTTAAATCTTCCCTTTGCCAGTCAGTGCCAGCAGCTGCACTCTTGGCCTTTCTCAGCCTCTCTGCTGTGTTACCCATTAAGATGTGGCAAATGTGAAGCAGCTCTTGGGTTCATTTTTCTCTTTGGTCTCTCACTGCATGGTCTGAATACTTGCAAGCAAGTGAGGATCATCATGCTTCTGTTTGTTAATATGGAGGAAGGACCAAGCTTATGTGCCACCAGCTGTATCTGGGATCTGATCAGGAGGAGGCTGTTGGAGTTTGTCCTTTTCCCAAGCAGAAATGTTCCTGGTATTGACCCTTGGTTTGGGAACAAAATACAGTTCAGCTCTTGCACCTCGTTTCTTCAAGCATAGGGCAAATTTGGGCAAGAGGCAGCCCCATACCACCCCTCATAGTGGGCACACCTGGCACTGGGGTCACTCTGCAGCCCTTCCCTTTGGGGTGGGAATCTAAGTGTGGGTCACAGGGGCTGCCTGAATGCTTCTGCCTGTCTTGTAGGTTCAGATGTAAATAGTGTGGATTTTGTGGACAGTGGCAGTGCCATGAGGAAGACAGTGGCTCGCCAGAACGCGAAGCTGGAAGGAGGATCCAGCAAGCCTGACTTCGTTATCTGGGAAATCGAGGTCCCGAAGGTAACCAGCTGCTGGCCTGCTCACCATCCTGCCCTGCCCTACACAGCCACCTCTTGGTCCTCCCGGTCTGGTGCTGGCCCAGTGCCTTCCCAGGGAGATCAGCAGCAAGTCCAGGAGGACTGGAGTGTTCTGCTCCCGTTAGGACTCACAGGAGTGAAGAGCCAGTGCACAACTGTAAACAAGCAGCACTCCAGGGCTACACCCAGGGGAATGGTGCTTGTTGAACTTGTTTTTCCCCATTATCTTCCACCCAGTCTGGGAGTCCAATGCTTTGAAAGCATCCAGGAAGCTTTGAGGGTACACAGGTATTAAGAGCACAGGATTATCAAAATGAACTGTGCTTACTGGTCTGGACTCGTCCCAGACCAGCTGAACTCTGCACTGGTCCAGCACTGCCTTGTATTTATCCTGCCTGTGATAGAGGAACTGAGAATGCGGGTGGTGTAAGCCACAGAGAGCAGGGATGTTTGATCTGCGTTTCTCTCCCTGACTGTTGCTTTCTTGTCCCTTTCCTGAAGGAATTAGTTGGCCGCTTGATTGGCAAACAAGGGAGGTTTATGAGCTACTTGAGGCAAGCGTCTGGTGCCAAAATTTATGTCTCGACACTACCTTATTTCCGTGACTCCCAAGTCTGTCACATCGAAGGTGAGTGGAATGTGTCTCTGTTCATGGTCTAATGTGTGTCTTGGGGGCCTTAGTTAGATGGGCAAGGAATTTAAATGGATTTAGTGCCTTCTGAATCCAGTGCTTTTCAAAACTCCTCTGGTCAGCCTGTTAAAACTTACATTGTTGATGCAGTGCAGGAGGATCCTGGCAGTTGTATTTCTTCAAGTGACAGGACTGGAGGTGTCCTCAGCATGTCCATGCTACAGAGTTCCCGTGGGATTTTTGTCTTCCAGGGACCTCGCATCAAGTAGAGAAAGTCCTGAGCCTGATTGGCAAGAAGTTTAAAGAGCTGTGTCTCACCAACATCTACACCATCCCTCCGCCGATGCCGCTGCCGCTTCACTCCCTGCTTGTGTCTGCCTGGGTGAGTCCCGGCTCTCTGGCTGTGCTGGGGCTGGAGCTGGCATTGCCAAGAACACTCATGACAGTTTTTCCTCCTCACGGCAGCTGTTCCTCCCTGATGGAGTCACTGTGGAGGTGGTGGTGGCACACCAGGTGGATGCAGGGCACATGTTCCTGCAGCAGCACACGCACCCCACGTTCCACGTCCTGCGCAGCCTCGACCAGCAGATGTTCGCCTGCTACTCTCAGCCCGAAATTCCAACCCTGCCCACTCCGGTAGAAGGCAAGTCATGGATGCTCATACATTGAGAAAGTTCTGGGCTCCTTTGCAAGCCTGTTGTCCCTGAGTTCAGGTGTGGGAAGTTCCCAGTGGATGAGGATGTGATAGCTGACATGTCACCTCATCTTTAAACTACTGCCAGAGTGCAAATGTTGCTCTGCTCTCCCTTACCCTGCTCATCCCTGGAGTACCTCCCGAGCCATGTAGCTGCATGTTGAAATTCAGAGTGAGATCAAGCCTGTCTCAGCTTATTTCCAATCAATGTGGCATCTGGGGTATTTCTGCTGACAAAGTGTGGAGCTGCTCCCAGACCTTCATAGTGTCACTGTGTCCATGCCGTGTCTGCCCCTGCTGTGAAGTGAAGGGAGCATCACATGGAAAGGGGTTGTGTATTCCTTTTGTGGAGACAGACCTTGCTGTTACTACCCAGAGGCTGGAAGGGAACTGGGTACCTGGGTAGGGCAGCTTGGTTGTGGCAGCCAGAGCTGAGAGTAAAACCCACCAGTCCTGTGTCTCAGCTGCAGGCCTGGTCTGCTGGGGGTGTTGGAGGAAGATGGAAGCAGCCTAAGAAATGCTGTTGGTTCTCCATAGATAACTGAGCAGCACTGCTCATGCCTGAAGTGCTGGTTTTTGGAAATCCACTTATCCTGAGCCTTTCTTCTCTGCGTTCTGGTGTTTTGCAGTTGGTATTATCTGTGCAGCTCCAGGCCTGGATGGGGCATGGCTCCGGGCTCAAGTCATCAGCTACTTCGAGGAGACCGATGAAGTGGAGCTCAAATATGTGGACTATGGAGGATATGACAAAGTGAAGGTCGACACACTCAGGCAAATCAGGTCTGTAGATCCTTTCCCATGGCCTGAGGCCATGTCTGGCTCAAATCTTAATCAGAGGGCTCTGTATTGTTTGAATTCTTAAAGGCTTTTCCACAGCTGAAGTGGGAAATGGTGGAAAAGCTCAGCTCAGCAATGAGTGTGGGTTCTTGGGAGCACACCAAGCTCCTGCAAGGCTTTTTTGAAGGAAGGGGAGAGGAAATGGCAGCTTCTGCCACTTCAGTGGGGAAGCTGAGGAAGGGGATGCCTTCAGGAGACCTCAAAGTGTAATTGAGTGATGAGCCAGGAATAAGCTCCTGATTCTTGATGCCCTGGCCCCACTGGCTGAGAGAGCTGTGTTGGATCAGGGGTTTCTTACAGAAGCCCATTAAATACTTGATTGTGCCCCAGAGGTGGGAGACAGGCAGCACAGCCTCCCTGGCAGAGGTTGGTTTTGCTTGGAGCCTGATCCAGCTTGGCATGTTAATCAAACAATTTATTGCTGCTCTTAAATTGCTGGGAGAATAGTCTGATTTTTATTTTTTTTTTGTTTGACTGTCATTAATTTAAAACCGAATTCCTGTTAGAGCAATTTGATTAATCAATGTCACATTGAAGAATGCAGGAGTGATTTAAAGCCCTGTTCTTACTCTGATCCTCTTTTCTTTAAAAGGTCTGATTTTTTAACACTACCTTTCCAAGGAGCAGAAGTTTTACTTGACAATGTGGTGCCACTTCCAGGTAATGGAGCTCTTGATGTACTGTTTGTTGGCCCTTCTCCTGCGGGTTTCCATGGATGCCAGATGTGTCCAAGCCATGATTCTGTCTAAACCTTCTAACTCCTATTGCCAGTGCAGCCTCTGATGTGACAAGAGGAAGGATTGGAAAAATTGTATTGTGTTCTTCTAAATGTGCTAGCATGGCATAACCTGTCAGAATCCAGGGGAAAGATGATAAATGTCCAGGCCTTTTCCTGCTTGGAGGAGAGAATTAATTACTGTCCTAAGCAGCAAGTTGGCAGGACTGGCAGGGTATAGGTGCAGTAGCTGTAACTGCTCTAATTCTTCTGTCATAGAGCTGCTGTAAATGTAAACTTAGTTTTTAATCTGCAGACAAATACCTGACATTTTCCTCTTGAAATGACTGATATATAAAGTTCTGTGTTCAAAAGCCAAGCCTGCAAGCACTGGGACAATGTCAGTCAATGCCTAGAAACACTTTGGTTTGCTTTTTTTGTCCTTGGCTCTGCTCAGGTGCTAGGCACCCGTGGTACAGACACTTTTAAGTTCCCAGAGCCAGTGGTGCCCCATGTGCAGGGTCAGCAAAGCCCTGAGGGACCTGAGCTTAGTTTATTGAGGATCAAAAAACCAATGGCAGCTCCAAGATTCTGCAGAAATGTACTTTGCTGTCTTTAAAGCCTCCTGATTCATCAGCCACTTGTGTTCACACAATCATGGCTGGTGGCTATAGGAAGCTCTTCATCCCTTCCCTGGAGAACCAACAGCTCCAGGGATGGGATCAGCTGGGCCATGAGGGTTCTCTGGCCTAGTGTGTGTAGGAGGCCAGAGAGTATTAGCTCAATAGTCCTTCCTGGCCTGTGAAGTCTGTGAAAGACCTCATTTGTTTTCTCTGTTGTCCTTTTTCCACAGACGAGGATCGCTTTTCCCCAGAAGCCGATGCTGCTGTCAGTGAGATGACCAGAGGCGCCGTCCTTGTGGCACAGGTACAGGACATGTCTGCTGCTGGTGGCACTGCTGGTGTCCTCTGCCCTGCCCTCTGTTTCATAAAACCCAAAGCCAGAGCCTACCAGCCAGGCTCCTGGGAAGTCCTGGGGCTGGGGACTTCCATGAGCACCTCTCGGGACGGGATGAGTATCCCCTCTTGTTTCTGGTGGATGCAGGGGGAAGGGGACCTGGATGGGTTTACAGAGCACGACAGGAGCTGTTGTCCACTGGATCTGGGGTCCCCTGGGTCTGCACTGCTTTGCCAGTCCTCACTGGCTTTGCACCATGGACATGTGGGATCCAGCTCCAGCTGGCCAGAGGCTGCGTTGGGACTTCTGGTGATGTCCCAGGGACTTTTGCAGGCAGCACCTGCTTGCAGTCCAGTAGTGCTCGCCTCTTCTGAAGTCCTTCTGGTAGTGGCTGTAGCTGTCCATGTAAGTGAGTTGGGACCAGAATTGCTGCACACTCACATTTTTCTGTGTTTCCAGGTCACAAATTATGACAGTGTCACGGGACTGCCGCTGATACAGCTGTGGAACTTGATGGGAGATGAGGTGGGTATATAGATGTATATGTTGAAAACTCCTTAATCATAAACCTTCTATTGTTGATTAGGAACTTGCAGAATCCATGTTTGTTGCTGCGGCTTGTTCACTTATCTACTCTTTTCTGGGTTTTTTTCCCCCTCCCTTTAGGTGGTGTCAATAAACAGGACTCTGGTGGAAAGAGGGTTTGCTCGGTGGCTCGACTACTAGCAATGTCCTAGATGCCTTGACAACTCTTTCTGCAGAGAAAAAACAAAAGACAAAATCTTGTTTTGCACTGTTACAATTCGGTTTGGCAACTTCCCCCGAGGAGACCTGTTTACACCTGCCTGCGGAGTTTTGTGGTCCATTGAAACATGTTTTGCTCAACTGTTACCATTTCACTAGAACAGATACCTCATCTCCTGAAAGGGGGTGTTCAAAGCCATAATGACAGATACTGTAGCTTTAAAGCAAAAAATCCTCCCTGGCCTCTGCTCAAAATTTAAATGGAAAAAACCTTAAAACCTTTGGGTCTGGCTCGAGGCAAAGGCCCCCGAAACCGTAACCGCGCTTTGGTTCTGGCTGTGTCGTGCCCCATGAACTTGGTGTCTGCTTTTTCCAAAAGTTGCATCGGTTGTCCTTTTTTAAACAGGCCCTGCCTATGGAATTAATGGATGTTATTAAGGAATTTAATGTTCAGTTATGGATTTTTCTGTATTGTGCCAGTAACCTGCACAAACAGCATCCATCTTGTGTCTTCCTTGCGCCGGGAGGTGGAGGAATTGCGTTCCCGTGTCTCACTGCAATCATGGATTTTAGGCTTGATCTGCTCTCCCTGCAGGGGCTTGGAGTGCAGGATGTTACCACTACAGTTTTTGCTCTGAAATGTCATGTATTTAAAGAAAAGAAACTGCTTGCCAAGCCCAATTGTAGTTTATATTTTTCTAGCCGTGCAAGTCTGTAAATATATATTAAAAAAATCATTGTAATATTTTGTACAAGAAAAACACTGGAAACAAAGGGAACTTTACAGAAACTTTTTCACACCAAAATGTCCTATATAGGTAGAACTAGTATGGAGTGCATTAGGGTAGCCAAATTATTTGGAGCACTTGAATGTTGGGAGTGTTTCAGCTCTGCTGTATGAGGATTAGTGTCCCCTTAGGTTGCTGTCTGGTTGAAATTGTGATCGCTGCATCCTTTGCTATGTTGCTGTACAGATCTGTTTAAAAAAAAAAAGTAACAACTTGGCATTACTCTTGCAGTGGTGTTCTCTCTCAATTTTTTTTGTTGTTCCTTTTTAGATTTCTATTATATATTTAAAATTTCGCTCAAGTAATTTAAGCTGACTTAATTCTCTTAAAGACATGCCCTCTAATGTGTGTCATTTTAGATATGGATTGAGCTGGGATTTATTGCTGGCAGAGAAGATGCTTGCCAGAAATTGTTGATGTAGTCAGTCCTCAGAAGTTGCTTCAGGTAATTCAAGGATGTGCTCACATCCTGTGAGCTGACACACCAGGGCATCACACATTTGGACAGTGGCCTGCTAAAGCCTTTGGTCCAATCCCCTCTGCTAGGGAATGGTTATATCCTTTCTTGGGGTTCTCTCCTGTTCGGTGCTTTGATTTAATGTTCATGTTTGCAGTAACATCCAAGGAAAACTAAATTTGGTAACTCAGATCTATAAAAAATATATCCTTTTGGAATGTTTCTTTCCATTTCAATTAAAGCTCAAATTTTAAGCCGTCTTAATGAAACTGTGATGACTTAAGAGCCTTCATTTCCTGCCTCCATCAGAGCAGCCCTGGGCTCCTTGCTCTGCACCCATGGGGTGGGTGTGTTGCTGCTTATTGTTCATGGCAAAGTTTGGCTTGTCTGAATGTTGGTGTTTTCCCTTCTTTGAGAGGTGTGGAAGTCAGGAATCTACAACAGGGATGGGGAGCTCTGCCAGTCCCTTGTTTTCCTCTGGCCTGCACTGTGAAAGAACATACTGTTCCCTATTTGTGTTGAGCACTGCCTGGTTTTTAAACTGCAGTAAAATAGAACATTGCAGGGTGACAGGAACTGAAAAAAGGAGGTGTTGGCAGGTAAGAGATACACAGCTCTTTTTTCTTTAAAATCATAACTCTCAGCCTGTACATGAACATTAATGGGGGGGCTGTTTTAGGTTTGAGGTTTTTTATACTATGGACAAAAGTGAGTGGATTTATTGAGATGGGGGAGGGTGTAGTTGAATATGGACTGCTTGGAAAAGGCACAGATCAAAAAAGGCCCAGAGGAGGTTGTGGCAGTGGTGCTTTGTGCCCTGTCAAACCTCAGGGACGAGGCTGTGCTGGGTTTGGAGTGGGTTGTGCTGCTCATAAATCCATCAGTGGCCCCTGAGCAGCCCCATAATCCTTGGCTCAGGCCTGAGGCTGAGCACAGGCACATAGAGCTGAGCTGTCCCATGGGGTGCTTTGACTGAAGCCCTTCCAAGGGGCTTTTCCCTTTGGAAAGTGGTAATTTTATTACGGGTGAAATGAATGAGGTCTCTGGAGATGCCTCATTTATAGCCTCCTGGAGAGCTTCCATGGGCTGCACGGCACACTCCAGCACTCCCTGCCAAGCAGCCCCTGGATGCCCAGATCCCCTCTCTGGGCTCTTTCCATGGATGAGAGGTGCTTCCTAGGAGGCCTCCTTCCCATGGCTGCTGCCCCTTGTCCTCCTGCTCTGGGTGCAGGATCAGGAGCCCATCCCTGGGCAAGCAGCACCTTCCTGCCAGATCCTCTGGAGTGCCAGGGCCGCTCCTTTGGCACAGCTTGGAGCTGATTTCCCTTTGGCACATTGATTTCAAGGCTCCTCAGGGGAGGGAAGAAGGCAGAGTTTTTGGAGCAGATGGAGAGTAAGGGGAGCCCCTGCCTGACACTGGTGTGTGGAGCACTGACACAAGGAGCGGCTCAGCTCCCACAGCCACGGGTGCAGCTCGGAGCCTGGCTCAGCACATCTCTCATGGGAACTTCACTGGCAGAGGCTTTTTCCTAAAAGAAAGAAAAATGAGGTGCAAGCTCTATTTTGCCTTCCATTCCACTGCATCACACAGTTCCACGAGTCCCACCTCAGTGCTGTCCCTGGGAAGCTGGTGTGTCGGAGGCTGCTGAGCAAGAATTAGAGGACATGTGTCTTGCCTTTAGTTCATTGCCTCAGGGGCTGTTTTGGCTTCAGTCACCTCTGCTTCCTCCCCCCTTCCATCCCCACCCCATTCAAAAAAAAAAACCCAAACCCCAGCACCGAGAGATGAAAAATTCTGACTGCATTGGGCAACAGGGGCAAGGATGGCAGCTGGAGGAGACACCTGGGGCTCCTTGCTCCCCTGACACAGGGGCAGTGTCAGAGCAGTTTTGCCCGGACAGCCCCTGGTCCCAGCTCCTCAGCACTGCTCAGCCTGGTGCCGCACACAGGCTCTGAGTCTTCACAGAGAACCTCCCCTGTGAGTTGGTGTAAGGGCATTTGAGGCCATTTGTCCTTCTGACCTTCATGGCTCCCCCTGGCAGTATGTCCCACAACTTAATTATGTGTGAGTGGAAAAAGTGCTTCCTGTTTGTTTTCTAAATTGTCCAAAAGCCTCCCTGGCTCATCTGTCATCCCGGGCAGGTGAGTAATGGCCCTGCTGTGGCTTGTCCACACTCCCCCTGAGTTCACAGCCTCCTCTCCTGCCCTGCCTCTGCTCAGGCTCAAGCTGCTGAGTTTTGCTGCCTAGGTGGGAGCAGGGGGCTGCCAACTTCCCCTCAGACCCTGAGCCCTGCACCCTCTCTGGCCCTGCAGAGCCTTTGCTGAGGTGAACTCATGCTGGAAACTTTCCCCCTCTTGCGGAATCAAGGTTGTAAAGAAGCTGCTACACCTGCCCAGGTGTTTTAGTGTCTGAAAGCAGGGTTGGATGTTTCTGACTACATTCTTCATCCTCGTAGAGAGCAGGAGAAAGCAAAGGGAGTTGTGCTGTAGCTGTGAGTGCACCAAGGTTTTAACCTCCCCCTGGGCGAGGGATCAGAGGGACTCTGGTTTGTGCACTTCATGTCCCAGCTTCAAAACCCTGCGTGTTGCCTGGGGGATGTTATTCTTTTTTTGTGCCCTGACTCTGCAGTTTGGATTCAAGAACGCTGAAGAGACATTTCATGCTGTTTCAAGTGAGATGCCCTCATTCTGCATAGCAGCATTCTCAAAGTAATCCGTGGATCTAGGTTTCTCTCCTGTGTGTTGTCTGTCGCTCTCCAAAGTGCACCTGAAGCACTTCTCTGGCCCTCAAGTACTGTTCTTGTTTGCAGCCACGAGTGGCAGCATGAGCATCTCCTGGTTCTGTCACATCCCCCTGAGCTCTGCCTGCTGCAAGGGTGTTCCCTGGCTGCTCCACAATCTCCCAGCATGGCTCCAGCCCCCCAGCCTCCTGTTCTCCCCCAGATTTCCTGTCCCCAGTGTTCAGGAGGGATTCCAGGAAACCCAGCCCTAAGGGAGACACTTGTTCATCACTGGAAAAGTTGTTTTGTCAGAGCAGGAAGAAATGCTTGGCTTCCCTGTCAAGTCTGTAGCTCTAATTCTGCTGTGGGACAGTGACACAGTGTCATGTGCAGGACGGGGTGAGGGATGGCAGGGTGAAGTGCTGCAGGTGCCCAACCCTGTCCCCAGAGGCTTCCTGAGGACAGAAAGACACCACAAATGGTGAGGGAAGGGTCGTGGTGGAGAAAGCTTGGTTTGCTTTTTTTGTATCTGCCCTGTCCCCTTGACACCCACACCCCCACCGCCGATCCCGTTCCTTCCTCAGGAGAGAAGCAGCCTCTGGTCGCAGTGACAAGAGGAGGAAGCGAGTCCCGGTGGCGAGGACAGAGCAGCAGATGGCACTCGAGCACCAGCCCAGCGCCGCTCCGCCGGTTCGGGCTGAGCCGCGCCGGGGAAGCGCGGCCGCTCGGGCTCGCAGTCCTTGAAGGGAGATGTATCATCTCAGCTATACACTGCGTCTGTAGGACCTTGATTTACATGCCTCGGATGTTCCTCTCTGCTCGCAGGTCCAGATTGTATCTCTGCTTGTGCAAGTTTGTCCTTACACAGTGTCTGGATGTGAGATGATAAAGGGAGAGTGTTGCTTTTCACTCACAGAGACAGACCCCTAATTTGCTTGGATGTGTTTTGTGATTGTGGCCTGCCTTTCCCTCAGAGCTGCCTCAGAACACAGAAACAAGATAAATTTTTTTCTCAAATAAGATCATTTTTCCCCTCCAGCCAAAAGGAAGTGAGTTTGTTGTCCTCACACTGAAAATGGACTTGTAAGTGCAGAAAGTGAAAAGCAAAGTTCAGCGTGATTGTAACAGAGGCAACAGCCAGAGGAATGAATGAATCAGGGGAAAATGTTCCTGTTGAGATGGTCACAGTGTGTGCGGGGCACGAAGAGAGGTCCCCTGGGTGAGGAGCTCTGGCTCCCCTCGGTGTTCCAGCACTGCTGCTGCTCCTGGCAGAGCTGTCACATACCAGGGCTGGCAGTTTGCAGGGACAGCTGAGCTTCCAAATACACAAGCCCTGACCCCGGATTCAGACCATGCTCATTCTCCTCTGGACCCCTGGGACACTTGCCAGTGGCAGCTGAGATGGCACAAGCCCCCCAAGGTGCCACAGCCTGTGCCAGGCTCTGTTTGCCTGGGCTTTGCCCTTGAACAGGGCAAGACACCCGGGGTGGGTTTGGCCAGGAATGGGGAGGAAGCTCTTGCCCCAGTGTCTGCTGAGCACCCCGGCCCCAGGCTGAGTGTGCTGTGCCCCCTGTTATTGAGAATGGGGGGAAAAACTGCTTGTGAGCCCCCAGCTTTCCCATGTGTGAGATCCATACAAATCCAGATTTTTGTCAGCAGCTTGACCTCTCAGGCAGTGTTCTGGCTCTGCAGTGAAGAGGTGCCCTCGTTCTTCCCCTTGCCTGACTCTTGTGTAATGGAAGGGCTAAATGCTTATTACTTTTTTGTAGCCTTTTCCACTTGCCAATCAAACGTGTCTGGTTGGGGTTTGTTTTGTTTCCGTGTTGCTAGGCCTGTGCAGGACTCTCCATCTCGCTGTAATTATGGTTCCATCATTGTCTTGGCGCAAAAACATCTGCTGTCTCCCTGTGATCTCCACTTCCCTGTTTCTTTGGAGAATTTCATGGATCCCGATGACCTTCTATTTTCCATGACATCTCAGTGTACGCAGCTGTTCCTCTTGCATTCCCCTGTCTCTCCATCTACCTCTTTTTTCCTATCAGCATCTCCAATGCATTTGGAATTTCAGCTCATCTGCTTATCAAATCAATATCTCGCCGTCGCCTCTGCGCCGCAGCCACCGGGAACACAGCACTTTGCCCCCCACTGCTGGGCTGCCTTCCCTCTGAGCACAATGCCTCCCCCAGCTCCCGCCTGGAGCCTTTGCTTTTCTCATTTAACATTTTAAAGTCCATTTCCTCAGGCTTTTTATTTTGATTGTTTTGTACCCTTTGGCTGTCTGGGTCTGAGGGCTGTCAGTGCTGCGGCTCCTCCTGAGCAGTGACGTGCTGTGGCATGGATGGATGGATGGATGGATGGATGGATGGATGGATGGATGGATGGATGATGTTGCCACTCAAGGTGATGTCACTGCTGGTTGCTAGTGACAAACTGAGCAAAGTTGGAGTGTGTGAGGAGAGGAGTTCTGAAGGGTCTGGAGAAATACAGGCTCAGCTGCTGGTTTCGTGTGACCTTGTTGAAAAAGCATGAGGTCCATGAGAGCAATGAACAGAGATACTTCAGGTTTTATTCTGTTCTGGCACCTTTTATTACTAGGACTTTACTCATATGCCTGTTCTCTTAAAAAATATTAATTAAAAAATCAGTCCGATAGCTGCTTCAAATGGACTAATAAAACTGGGATATGACAGGACCTTAAATCTCTGCTTTGTTCTGAAAAGTGCGCATCCAACTTTCCACCTCCCACTCCTGTCTCACCTGCCTGCATGGCAGGACCCCAGCCTGGCCCAGGGTACTCCATGATGCTGCAGCAAAAGTAATCCCTAGAATATTAAAGACATTTGTGGTTTTGCTATTTTAGTCACCTTTAACCCATGGTCTGTGTACATCTGAGCTAAGAATATCCTGTTCTTGAAAGGTTTTGCAGGAGTTTGGCACCTGGAAGGTGTGACAGAGGAGAGGGGAGCAGGTAGGGAGCTGGTGGAGATAAGGAATCACACAATAACTTCATAGATGGATGGAAATAAGACCGTGTTTGTATCACAGCTTTTCCTCTTTCAGGGGTGTGTTTATGCAGAGCTGGTTTTTATACAGATCTGCATTGCGTATGGGTGCTTGTACCTAAGTAGGGCTGTGAAATCATGGATTAAGGGTTCTAGTCATCCAGAAGGAGGGATGTGGCAGCTGGAGTGGATAATGACTCCTGACTGGGGAGGAGAAATGCTCCCATGGAGATGGGAAGCAGTGGGTTTGGTGAGGACTCAACTCTGTGTCCTCACCCAGGCAGAGCTGTTGGAGCATCACCAACAGCAATTCCTGTTCCCTGGTGACAAGGACAGTCAGCAGCACCTTCACTGGGCTTTTGCCCCTGTACAGGGAGAAGGCACAGCAGCAGCCTGGCTCCAAAACGGGGGCTCAGGTGTTGGGCCAAGAGTGGATCTGGAATGGGCCAAACCAGAGCAAACCGAATGGGAATTGCATAGGGAATAAGTGTTAGAGGGAATAATCTGCATCACTTAATGCTCCAATGACTTTGAAATAATTGGCTGTTTCCTGGGCATATCCAGAAGAGCTAAAGTGTTCTCTGTTGCCTTTTGCCTGGTGATCTTCCAAAGACCTGACTGTCTGCCTCTCCCTCACCCTTTACCTCCTTGGCCCCCCTCCCTCAAATTTCTCCTGGAGTTTGTATTTTTCCCCCAACAATGTCTCTAAAGAATCACAAATGTGTAACGTGTGTCCCAATGCTTGGATTTTAATAACATGCAGCAACCCTCATCAGCACAGGCAATTTCACATTCAACACATTATTGCTATTTAAAGCGCCGAGGTATAAAAATGATTGGCAATCCAGCTCTGCCAGCCCGCGCCGCCGCTGCCAGATTGTGATTTTTAATATTGGCTGCTCTGCGCAGTTGTTCCCTCACCTTTGACTTGCAGATTTCCCAACGTCAAAATAGCAAAATCATTTTGGGTTGTACCAGGCACATTGCTCGCTGCTGAAAAGAAGCAATTATCATTAAATATCCCCCTGGCTGGATGTACACAGACACACCCGCACGGGCTGGGCTGCTCCGCGTCTCCAGCCCGGCATTTCCCCGGCTCTGCAAATACCTTCTACCCGAGCTGCTGGATTTTGGGGGGATGGGGGACCACGGGCAGGTGGGGTATTGTGTTGTCTTTCTGTTGTGGTTATGGAAGAGGGAGGACACTGGGATTCATCCCAGAGGTGCTGCTCCAGGAGGGCTGGTGATTTTCGTGTTCCCAGGGCTGTGACAGAGATCTCGCATGGAGCCCAGAGGTGTTGGTTGTGTCAGGGCTGTTCCCATGAACCTGTTGCTCTGGGTTAATGTACAGTGTGAGTAAAGATTGGACCTCTGAGAATTTTTGTTTAAGGCAACCTCTCCCTGCTTACCTTGAGGTGACCAGAAAACTGCCCTTCTGGCATGAAAACAAGACTGTCTTTACTGAGATAATGGCCCTGGAAAGTTCTCTGTGTGCCATACAAAATCAAGTGACCACATGACAAGTGGGTAATTTCTCTCCTGCTGTTGCTTTCTGAGGTCCCTACTCCAGGCCCTGCTGCAGGATGGCTGGAGGAAGGCAGGAACATCCTCATCCTCAGCTCTGCTCGAGGAGCTGTGCAGGGAGCAGGACCCACAGCAGGGTCCCGGGGGCAGGCAGTGCAGTTCTGGGGTCACACCTTGGGCTCCCACAGCTGCACAGCCCAGTGGTGACACCGGGAAGAGCTGGGAGTGGGGATGAGGCTGGATCGAGGGACCGAGCGAGCTCACCAGCACAGTGACATTTAACAGTGGCCTTTCTCTCTTCCAAGAATACCTTTTCCCTCTTGTTCCCCACAGCAGTGGAGGAGATGGTGTGCCAAATCCACCTGCTCCAGCAGCTTTTGGAACAGGAAAGAGGAAATCTTTTGGGTGATCTTGGGGAAATCTTTGTGCCTTGTGCAGATGTGGAGTGAGCAAAGCCCTGGGAAAAGGCGGCCCCTGGAGCCAGGGAGCAGTGGCAGCACTTTGTCACCATATTTACACTTCCACTGGCCCAACATGAAGCATTTGGCTCTCCTCCACTTGCGGAAGGGATTAGCTACTTCATAACATCCAGACAAGATAATCTCTCCAATTTTGCCTGGAAGAAGTCCCTGACAAAGAGCAGCAAAGCAACAATAATGCCAGACGAAGCAGTAATTGAGTTTCCCTTCTTATTACTTTCTCGGCTAAGTTTGTGTTGGTTTGAATTTTATTTTTTTGTTGTTGTTGATACAGAACAGCAAAACACTGTCCCTGAGCTGATTCAGACCAGCAGAGTTCCGTCTGTGAACTGCAGCCACACAAGGAGGTGAGCAAAGAGGGGAGGGGGAACGACTGCATAAAGTTACGTGCAGTGTAAGATATGTTACACGCTCCATCCTCGCTGGAGCAGTGCTGCTCTGATGGTGCATCACACTAAAAGCCCACGAGAGCCACAGGGCTTTAGTGCTGCATCAATCCAAAATGGCCTTGGCCAGGAAGAACAAATCCAGGAGCCTCTGCCCACTCCAGCTAAGTATTTTTCAGTTTCCCCAAGTTGTTCCTTCCCTTGAAAGAGCATCCTAGTAAGAAATAGCAGGAAGAAGAGCTGCTGGGCTCCTGTGGGCCTCCAGGCGTGGTTCCCCAATGATGCGGAGAGTTTCATTTGCAAAGGTGAAGCTGAAGCACGCTCAAGTGCCAGCGAGGCAAATGTCACCTCCTGGAGCGCTGCTGGACCGTGGGCTGGGCACGGCTGGTGGCTCAGCGCAGACAGCCCCAGCTCAGCACCTGCTCCTGCAAAATTGGGCAAGCAATGGTGCATGCAGGAGATGTTTGCTGGCACTGTGTTGTCCCACCAATATTTTAAGGATAACATAAGAGGCTGCTGTCAATTCTGGCCTCCAAGCAGAACACGTCATCCTTGTTTCCTTTCTCTGCTCGCTAAGTGATAGCCGTGTATATTTTTAAGTGGATTGTCCTCTGGATTCTTTTTATTTGTCATCCAGTATCAAAGCTCTAAAGGTCACATTTTTCAAGTTCTTTCCTCGGAGCTTCAAAGACTGTACATTTACTTTAAACAAAAACTAAAAACCCAGCAATTTTAGAAAACCACTCCACACCCAGGGACTCGGGAAAGCTCTAAATATCACTACCAAAGCCCAGTGCTCTCAGCTCAGCTTAAGAGCAGTCTGATTTTGCTTAACTGTAACCAGTCTGTAAGAGTATTTACACTTACAAATTGCACATTTTTAATTGTGCCTGGTACAATTAAAGTCATGACAAACAAGCGCCCAGTTCTTATTTCAGTCAGTTAAATGTTTGGTCCTGCTCAGCCCATCTCCAGGCTCTGCACCACTCCCTCATCCCATGGGAACACAAAGGCTCCAGGTGGAGCAGGGATGCCACCTCGGAGCTGTGACAGTCACACAGAGCACACACAGGCCTCGGTGCCAGCCTGACCTGGCTGGGTGCCACCTCCAGGACAACACGTGGTGCTCAATCTGGCATCGAGGTAGAGGGGAGGGGGATGATGCTTGACCCAGCTGAGAGCCTTAAGTGCAAAATTAACCCATCAATGTAATTTGGATAAGTCTGAAGTGGCAGAGTGACTTCATTACAGCGCAGTGCTCCATGTGGGATCCCAGCCTTTCTTCCTTCAGTGTCTGGAGCCTGGAAGCCACTTCTGCTGGGCTGTCAGCTGGGCTTCACACAGGTTTTCATACAGGTCTCAGTGTGAGTATTACGCAGGTGGATGAGGCTGGAAGGGAAATGAAGGACCTAAAGATCTGGATCCAGCTCAGAAGGAGCGAGGGGAGCATTGTTACAGACCTTGTCACCCAAAATCTCTCTTGGCTCTTACTCTCCTGACAAAGCCTGTTCTAATTATTTGCATAGCTTGATCTTGACATCAATGGAAACTCCAGCTGAACTTTGGCCAAGAAAGGACGGGTATGTCAGGGCCAGTTGCTTAATTATGTTTACAACTAAATTGCTGCAGTACATCTTCACTTCCTCAAAAGTGATTTTCCTCTGCTCTTTAATTTCATAGAACAATATGAAAGACATGAATCTTCATGAAACTCCTCTCCTAATGCAGCAGAGACTCCACAATGTTTGCAGGCTTTGCTTTTCATCACAAGAGGTCCCAGGGGAGGTTCAAGGTAGGATCCTTGCCATCCTGGCTCAGCAATCACAGAAAGCCAAATAAATAAAGCAGGAAGTTGGCAAAGCCCTGATTCAGCAAAGGCAGAAGTACAAGTTCAGCATTAACCTCTGCTTAAAATGATTTGGAACAGAAGAGTTAATCTCATGGCTGCCCAAAAGTCAGACCAGGAACCCAGGGCCTTGACAGTTGGCACATCAGTGCTTTAAATCTAATGGGAGAGGGTGGTTAAAGCTGAGGAACGGCTTAAATATGAGAAAAGCACATTCCCTGGTAGGAGGTGACAACTCAAAATCTGTTTTTTGGTCCATGGCCAGACATTGTGGTTGTGTGTGATTTTGGCCAAGGCACTGATGCCCTGAGGGAAGCTGACATTGGATAGCAGTGGATGGATGATTCCAGAGGAGGCTGCCATGGGGGGCCCAGCAGCTCCTCCTCACTCCCATCCCTCACCAGCAGGTCCCTGGGCAGCGCTGGGAAGGGCTGGGGACTGGAGGGGTGTCAGGGCAGCAGCTCAGCCATGGGCTGCAGTGCTTCCCCTGTTCAGCAAGCACCGCCCTGGTGAAGCCTCTCTGATGTGGGAAGGAAGGTGTAGGATCACGGGAAGGGTCCATCAAATACAGGAGATCAAAATACAGGGGAGGGGTGCAGGGTCTGCCCTTTGGGGTGCAGGGGTTTCACTGGACACTGGGTCAGAGCAGAGGGGGGGAGTGCAGGATGCCTCCTGGAGAGGTGGTTTGCAGTTTAAACGTGTGAGACATCCCCTGAGGAGGGAGTGTGATGCTGTCCCAGCCCAAAACATGCCCGACCCTGTGGGTGCCGGCGGGACGCGGCTCCCGCAGCCGGCGAAGCCCGGCTCCCTCACTCTCCGTGCTTATCTGATCTGTGCACCTCCATAATGATGTGGTTAGAATTGAATTATGGTGCTTTAATGTAGTTACAGCTACATTTCCCAGGCACATTTCTTCCTGACGTACAATGCTGGAATTTAGGATGTGGCCAGAGGCTGTGTGTGACTCCTTGTCTCCCGGGCTTGTTGCAGCCTTGCCACGTGCTGTGCCAGGCCCTGGCTGGAAAGGCAGACTTAGGAGCTCAGTCCATATCTGCTGCTGGAAAATCAGTGAATTACAGGGAATTACATTAAAGGTAACCCCAGGGCGACAGCCCTGTGTGCAGGGAGTGAGGCTCCTACCCACGCTCGGCCGTGCCGCTGCAGCGGGGAGAGGCATGGCTGGACAACAGCCCCTGCACGGACAGTGTCCCACAGCGGTGCCCTACAGCAGTGTCCCACAGCCGGGTCTGGTTCTGTCCTTGTTTCCCAGCTGCAGGAAAATACCTTCCAAGATACATGGATGAAGGGGTGATCTTCAGCCAGTATCTGTGGTAGTGTGACCGTGAGGATGTTGTGCCCGTTGAAGATCTGTGCTGAGACAGTCTAAAGCCTCATGGAAACTTTCTTGCTCATGTCTCCTTTGCTGTGAACTTAATGGTCACGGAATTTGCTGTATCAGCAATGAGAATCATTTGATTAACTGGAAAGAAGCAAACTAAGTAGTTGACTCTAAAATCAGGCAGGAAATGATGGGTTTGCCATTTCCATCATGCCAGGGGTGCAGGAATGCTCAAACTTCAAAATGTGAGGGATACCCACCATCTACAGAGAGGGAGCTTTGCTTATCAACCTCTCCGGGTGTTTTCATCAATTCTGATCTGCCTGTTGTTAATTTAGAACGATGGTGTCCTCTGGGGAGTGACTTGTTTTTCCTAACCCTGATTCAGCTCCACACTTGTGATTTTAAGTGCATGTGCATATATAAATGAGTGTCTGTATTTATCCAGATCCTGCCAGTGCACGTTTTGCAATAATTCTCCTTGGATGCTCTTGCTTTCTCCTGCAGTCGATTTTTTTGAATGACATGGAACTGATAATGGATGTGGTTTCAGTGTGATCAGGCTGACTCGTCTCATTCCACCTCTCCTGCTTTTGAGCAAGAATGTGAGGACTTGCTGTGTCTATTTTAGATTCCGTCATGAAAGGAATAATTGAGATTGAGATTCTTAGTCACTCAATGCGGAAGGTCAGGGAATTAATGCTGTGTTACACCAGACCATTCATTTACTGGGCCTCCTTTTTTTTTCCCCTTAACTGTCTGTAGAGGAAAACAAATGTGGCTCAGAGAAGGTAACGCATCTTCAACGCCGTGCACAGCCCCAGCCTCTGATAATATACACTGTTTATCTTTATTTTGGGGGTGTTCCAGGGTAGTTTTATCATCATAATTGATTAGTGGTGACAGGGAGAAAAAAATCCAGGAGTAACAGGAAGAAATGATTCCAGTGAATCCATTGACTCAGTGGTAGCATTGATCTACTTCTGGGAATTATTTATAGGAGGAGATTCATAGTTAATAATATTAGTTTGGACTTTGGGAGCAGTTTATCAGAGGCTCTTAAAGGCCTTTGGTAAAAATTAATCAGGGAGAGAAATAAGGTAGACGGCCTGGTTTTGGGAGAGGGAAGGAAATGGGATTTCTGGCATAATGCCATCCATCCCAGGGCAAGAGACAACACAAGGAGTAACTTGGGGTGCTTGGATATGTCCAAGCACAGGAATGAGAGGCTGGATTTCCAGCTGCTGTATCAGACAGCAGAGCTGGGGAAAGGTCTTTGGAAAATTCCCCATTAACCCCCTCCTTGAGATGAAGCCAAGGTGCCCACAGGACAGTCACCCCCACCAGATCCAGCAGGGAGAGCTGCCCAGGGACAGCACAAACCCTCCTCTTCCCCTGCCTCTCCTCCCCGCTTTGTTTTTGGCTTTAACTTAATTGATCTGTATCCTGCAATCCTACCCGCAGGAGGAATGACACATCTGAAAAAAGCAGGAGGATTTGTTTAAAGTGAGCTGCTTGGGTTTTTTGCTGTGTGTATATATAGAGTTGCCTGGAAGTAGTAAATAGAATTAAACACTATGGTTCTGAAAAACAAAATTCTCAGGGCTGTCTGTTGATTTCAAAGCTGATGAAAACAAAGCAGGCTTTGAAATCTTTCCTTGCAGAGCTTCCCCCTCCTCCCTTATCATATGATAGATGGGCCTGATAATATTTGGGTTTTATTCTTCTTTTGAAACAGTTGAAAAAACGCTGTTTTCTCAGTTAAGATGAAAATCACGATGTTTTTAATAAGGTCAGTGTAATGTCTTCATTAGCAAATGCTGAAATAATTTGATGCAGATCTGGAACTTGACAGGAAAAAAACTACAATGTCTACCCAAAATATAGAGCCACATTTGTACCAGGTGTGAATCAGTACTGCTTCCCTAAAATTACTGGTTCTGGGATAACCAATTCCGGTTTAGGGACTGGCTGCTGTGTTTTTAAGTAACTCCCTCCTGCACAGCCAGACTCAGTGGGTTTTGTTTGTTTTCCTGCCTGGCCCTGGGCTGCTGTGAGCCCCAGGGCTGGGCAGTGCTCATGGGTGTTGGGTTTGGTGGTTTCCTTTCAGGTGATGGAACAGGTGGAAACAAAGAGAGGGGCTGGCAGCATGGGAGGAGGTGTAGAGCTCACCACAAAGAAACACGGGTGGATGTTAATGGATGGACAGCCTGAAATGGAATCAAAAATATCCAACCCACCAAGTCTGTGAACTTTTGCCTACAAATATCACAACCAAAGCTGCTGAGTGCTGTGCACTTTAAAGCCTCTGTTATGGATCCCAGGGACACATAGGAAGTCTTTGCCCAGCTTTATGGAGATGTGGATGGTACCTGGACAACCCTGACCAGCCTGACACCACAGACCCCGAAGAGATCTCTTCAATCCCCTGTGCTGTTTCTCCTCCGGGGCAGGGGGGGCACAGCCCCTCTCCTGGTGGGGCTCTGTGGGGTGCTGCAGGCGCTGGCATAATGCCCAAGGCAGAGATGCACCAAGAAGACCAATTGTTTGCAATGACATGTTCTGCATTTTAAATGATCTTTGACTTCCTGGCAGCTCCCCAGCGTGTCACCCCCTGGAATTGTATCTAAATAACGTTTGTCAGGTGAAGCCACAGCTGGGCAGCAGGCAAGGCCCTGCTCCTCACCAGGGACCTCCAAAACCCACCGGCCGATCAATCTCCACAACCTGCTAAATGATAGATGGAATGTAATATAGGTCATTATTTCTTCCCTATGCGTGAAAATGAATTATTCAGTAAAGATTTAGATCCTTTTTATTATGACACTGAATTTATAGAGCATACAAAACATAAATGCAGATTTCTACAGCCCCAGATAGATGAACTCGATCTCCAGGCAGCGTGAGGTGGGTGCAGCCCCTCAGCATCACTGCAGAGCAAAGATGGGATGTCCAAGGCACATGGCTGCAGCCTGGGGGATTGGGACCTGCTACCTTCCTTACCTGGCACAGCATTCCCAATCCATGCCCAGCTGGCTTAGGAGCCCAAGATCTCTTTGTTTCAGAAGTCAGGCTCTCAGGACCTATGTATCTTCAAGGAGATTTGGGGTCTCATGTCGCTTTGGCCTTATAAATGCTGATCTTAACAAACTCTGCATCTCAGTCTCTGATATGAAACAGGAGTTGTAAAAATTGAAGGGAAATTGGTGAGGCTAAAACCTGCTAATGAGAGTAGAGTAGGTGCTGCGTGAGTACATGGACAGATGTGATCGTCCTGCATTCGTCTGTCCTGCGGAGCCGCCGTGGAGGATCCGGGCTGGTCTGAATCAATAGCAGTAACTTTCCTTGTTATTGGACTAAATGCTCCAACTTTTAATTGTGCAGCTGGGGAGAACGCTATCCCTGGCCGGCAGTTACAGATGTCAGCTTTGCAGTTCATTAGCTACTTCCCAAATTCCACTGGGAGTTTGGATTTTTAGCATGAACATTAGAGGCTGGCGAGGAGGAGAGCAGAGGGCAAGCATGCAAACTCTCAGCGGGCTGGAGGAAAATCTGGGATTGGGGCTGGAACGGCACCTTTGGCGCTGGGTGCTGTTGACTGCTGCCAAAGGAACAGGACAGCGGGTCCTGGTTTGTCACCCGTGGGCTTCAGGGTGTCCCCAGAGCATCCCTGCTGCCGTGAGTTTGGCTTCTGCTGTGACAGCAGAGTGCTGAGAAAGAGCAAAACCAACTGAACAGATTGAAACTGGTCACCCCCCTGAACCCAGCCTGGGCTCTGGGGGAGGTGGAGAGAGAACGTACTGATAAAGTCTTCCCAAAGCCATTTGACCTGTAACGTTCACTGACGGAGGGGATAACAGTGGAGATTTCCTTTTAATATATAGCAATCCAAATTTCTTTCTGAGCCATAAGCAGCTGTACTGAAGTTCCTTCTGTCCATCAGCAAAATCTGTCTTGTGCTTGTTCTGGAACCCCTTTAAAATTCTGCACCGCTGCCAGAGAGATTAAAGGGGTAATATAACCCCAGGAACCGCTTTCCCAACTCGTAATTTCCCGGTGATTATTACGAGAAATAGCTGAGATCTAAAGGAGGCTCAAAGGGGGGAGAAAAAGACTGTTCCTTAATCCCCCCATCCGCTTCCTTTGCACATTGGTGCTGCTCACCCTGCTGGGGTAGGGCCAGGTCAGCCCCTTTTTCCTGCCCACTCTGGAGGAGCAGAACCTGCCCCACTGCTGAGCCAGAGTTCAGCACTTCATGGCAAAACAAACCCAATAAAGGGAATTATATCCCATTTTACAGTGGTCAGCAGCACAGCATGAAGAGGAGTGTTTCTCCAGTGGGCCTGACCTCCCAGCCCTGCACACATCCACATTCCCACCTTGTTCATTAGTCCCTGCTGGAAAGTACATCCACATACTTCCCCAGCCCCAGTAAAAAATACTATAATCCCTGAGCTGGAAATAGTTGGTAACCCCAAAATAGCTCTTGCAGGCTTGGCTGCTGAGCTGGGAGGTCTTTGGTTGGGAGACACTCGGTGCTGGGCAAGCAGAGGAATTCAAAATCCATGGATGTCTCTGAAAATGTAGGGCAATGTGGCTCAGTCCCACTGGGCGGGCGGCCCATCCTCCCGCCAGCGCTCCTTAATTTAGGCGAACCTGATTGCTTTCACTTTAGATAATTACACCAATACCTGGCAGCCCCATCCCGCCGCTCCTGCCTGACACTGCAAAGCACTGGCCAAACGCCGAGTGGGAAATGCGGGAGCCGAGGGGAAACGCTGGCCGGGCAGTGCCTGTGGGGCCGAGGGGTTCAGTGGCGCTGCTGGAGCCTTGGGATGTGGGGACAACAGGAAACAGGGACACGGGGATGCTGAAGCCCTGGAATGCAGGGGCAGTGGGATGTGAAGGAGCCCCGGGAGTTGGCGAGACAGGGACCGGGGGCCGCGGGGGTGCAGCAGCCGCAGGATGAGGGAGCACCGGGCCCAAGCCGCCCTTCTCTGAGCAGCCCTACAAAGCTGCAGTTTAAACCCGGGGTGCTCGCAGGGTCCAGGCGGTGCCAAGGGCAGCGTGGGTGCGATGCCCAGGCTTGGTGAAGGCATAAATGACACTTCTCAGTAACGCCCGAATTCTTCCCGAGACCCTAAAATTTAATTCTCCTTTCCTGGACACCTAGCAGGCACTTTCCAGCCCGTGGAATTCTTCCCTGCCGCCCGCCTGCGTGCGCGGGGTGGGGGGCCGGCAGAGGACAGCCGCAAGAGCCACCCGTCGGTGGGGTCGGTGGGGTCGGGGCCCCGGGCGGACAGCCCCGGTGTCACGGACACGCGTGAGGGGCGGCCGCGCGCGGGGAGGGCGCGGTGACGTCACGGTGACGTCACACAGGGCCACGCGCCGGCGGAGGCTCCGCCCCCGTGAGGGAGGGGCGGGATGGAGGGAGGGGAGGATGGCGGCGGGGGGAGGGAGCGCCGGCGCGGCGCTGAGCTAAGCCGATCCCACGTGTGACGGATCTGGCTGCTGCCCCAGCGCCTCTCCAGTGAGATCCTCCGGTAGCGGAGGGAGGAGGAGGAGGAGGAGGAGGAGGAGGAGGGAAGGGAAAAAGGGGCAAAGCAAGCGGAGCGAACCGAGCCGGAGCCGGGCCGGGGGGGGCGGGTTGGGCGGGCGGGGGGGGTTCTCTCAGGGGCTCTCGCTCGGCGCGGCCATGGAGGCGGACGGGAGCCAGGCTACCTCGGGGAGCCCCGGAGAGGCGCAGCACGACCCCGGGTAAGTCGGCGGGGCGGCGGGGGCGCGGAGCGCGGCGGCGAGGGGCGGTCAGGCGGGCCCGCCCCGCTCCGCGCCGCTCCGCTCCGCGCCCCTCCGCCCCGCCGGGAGCTGCCCCGTCAAAATGGCCGATCCCGCACCGGCGCTCAACTCCGCTCTGCTCTCTCCCTCCAGCAAGATGTTCATCGGCGGCCTCAGCTGGCAAACCTCACCAGGTAACCCCCGCCCGCCGCCCCCTCCCCACGCGTGTCCCGCCCCGCGTGGGCCGCGTCCCGCCGCGCCGGGCCCTGCCCGCGCCCCCCCATCCCTGACCCTCCTCTCCCTCTCTGCTCTCTCTCCGCAGACAGCCTTAGAGACTATTTTAGCAAATTCGGAGAAATTAGGGAGTGTATGGTCATGCGGGACCCCACCACCAAGCGCTCCAGGTAAAACCGCCGCCCACCGCGCTCGGGCTGACAAACTTCGCGAGTTGCCGTCGGGGCGGGTGGACCCGCGCCCCCCAATCCCACCCCAAAATCCCACCCCCGCATCCCATCCCACTCGTGGGGCGCTGCGGGAGGGCTCTCCCCGCCCGCATCCCTCCAGCCCGGAGCAGGAAACAAAGCGGCCGGTGGAGCCGGAGAGGGGCCGGGGGTCGGGGCCGGCCGCCCCCTGCACCCGGAGGCTTCGGGGGAGTGGAGAGGAAGGGGGGGGACGCAGCGGTTTATTTTTATGACTTCTCCCTTTGGCTC
>NW_024581088.1:10002965-10183881 GCF_017639235.1 Corvus kubaryi | reverse complement strand
CGTTACGTTCGCGGATCCGGCGAGTGTAGACAAAGTCCTGGCTCAGCCGCACCACGAGCTGGACTCCAAGACGGTAGGTGCTGCGTGGGGCTGCCCGGCCGCCCTTCCCGGCACGGCGGGGACGCGACCCGGGCGCTCCGAGCCCCGCTCGGGCCGGTGTCGCGGGCGGTGTCAGGCTGTCATTGAACCGGGACCTTGCATGGCTCGGCTTTTCCTTTATATTTTTTCTAGACTTTGCCTTTAAACTTACCGAAAGCGGTAACTTTTTTTTATTTTTTTTTTTTTCCCGAAATCCGAATTCGCCCGTACCGACCGCTGGCTCCTCCCCCGGCCTTATATTTTATTGAGCGGTGACATTGAAAAAGCTGTGGAGTAAAATCCAACTTTTTTTTTGGTGCTGGGCTGCGGAATGCTTCCTGCAGGGAACTTTGTGCTTCTTTTGATTGATTATTTATGTATTGGTGAGCGCGTTTCAAGGTGGGAGTGACTTATTGTCAAACCGTGAAAGCTGCTGCTCGTGTCATTTCCCAAAGTCATTTTTTGGAGAGGTCTCCTCACCTGTGATGGCAGGGCCCCTGCGAAATGCACGCGGTAATTTATGGGAAGCTCTGCAAGAGCTGGAGAGTGGATGTGGTAGAGAAGCACAAGTCCTGATGTGTTGTTGTTTCTCCAGAGCTTTTTTGCTGCGCTCAGTATCCAGTGCATAGCATAAGGAAAAAAATGCTTATGAGATTCAGCTGATCTATTTTATTTTTTTTTAATAAACATTACATTTCTTTGATTTTTTTTTTTTAAAACAATTTCACACTTGAGTTTACCCCCTGCCCCGATATGGTGTTTTCAGTGTTGGGTCAAACAAAAGGTAGTGAGCAAGTGCAGCTCTGGGCCCTGTTTCCTCCCTGTGATCAAGGCCATGCAAAAAGATGAAGTTTTGTGCCTCCTACTTTGTTGTAGTTTTCAGCTTTGGCAAAGCTGGGAGGGGAGGGGGGAAGGACACTGGTAGAGGTCATCAGAGCTCTGGTGCTGCTGGCTCTGGAGGGGGCTGTGTTTTGGGAAGGGAAAGCTCGTGCTGGTGGAACTGCAGAGACCTTCTGCTGGACAGATCGAGCGTGGTCCTTGCTGTCACTGGGGTTATAGTCTGTGTTCTGGGGCTTGAGGGTTTTATTTTAACCTGAGCGTGGTGGTAGGAGCAATCCTGTCTCGATGCTGCAACATCTCATGGGTGCCTGTGTGTGCGAGATTATAGTTAAATGAAGAAAAGGAGAAGCAGGGAGCAAACATGAGGATATGATTTTTTAAAAATGTAATTTATGGAAACAAAAAGCCCAAAGCTCTTGTAGAAGCAGGTGGAATCTAGTGTTTTAATTTGACCTACAGATTCTGCTGGGCTTGCCTGAACACGAAGCCCATGATTTCACATGCCTCAATAATTTGATTTTAGGTTTAATCAGATATGGTAAGATAACTGATTTAGCCGTGCTCCTGAAATTAAACTCACCAGACTTTTCATGTACAGCTATATTCTCTATGTGTTTTTAAAGATAAATTTAGATAAGAAGAACAAAGGCAAACAGTATCTTGAACGAGGGTTTAAAAAAAAAAACATGGGAGGACACCCTGTCATATTTCTGACTATAATTAGGTCCTCCCCCAGCTTTTTTCTTGTATCACAGTCTAGTCCCTGCAATGTATAATTTGCTCTTCTCTGGGGGAGGGGTGAAGAGCTTCACCAGGGCAAATCTGCCTTGGTTTTGGTTGTGTGATAATGGTTGAATCAATCCAAATACAAAATTGACCTTAGAATCAGTAATGCAGCTTAAAAGTAAAGCACAGAGCCAGGCAGGTCCTTTCAGGCGTGTATTTGTAGAGTATTGTAGTAACTGTTGTGCAGTATAACAAGGCATTTGACTCTGTTTCAACGTTCAGCACAGGAGGCAGATCGGTTGGGTATTGGCATGGAAACGTCGCTCTTGTTTACAGTTACGTTAAAAGCTTTGTTTAGGTAATGGCCATTCATATCAGAAATAGTATTATAGTCATTTCCTAGAGGACTTGTAGATACAGTAAGTAGAATTGTACCTAACTAACTAATTTTTTTTTTTTGGTAGAACTTTTTTTTTTCTTTTTGGTTTTTTGTTCTTGTTTTTTGGTTGTTTTTCTTTTTGGTTGTTGTTTAAATAGTTGACAGGGTTATGCAAAAGGTATGGATTTGCCACGTTCATTGCTAGTGTTTCTCTTCAAAGGCTGATGGTGTTTATCCAAAAGGTTTTGGGAAGGAAAATTCCGTTCTTTTAGAAAATCTGTCGCTGTGGTGCAAAGGACTCCATGCTCTTTGAATTGACCTTCAAAAATGAATGTGTTGCTTTGGAGTTTAATGGCCTTCCCAGCTTTTTACCAGCAGGACTTTGCAGTGATGTCCCTCTGGTGGGCCTGGTGTTCTTTGGTGGGAAAACGTGTAGTTTTGGAGCAAATACAGAAACGTGCATATTTTTCCACCTTTGGGTATCGCTGTGGAAAATCCGTACCTGTTGTATTTCCCCAGTAGACAAATGCCTAGTCAGTGCTGAATATATCTGTAGATAATGTTAATCTCTATGAAAAGGTTAGCTTTCTAGATAAATAATTTTACTTTCTATGCTTTTTGAACAATAAAGTGGCATGTAATCGCTCATTTCTCAGGTGTGTCCTAAAAAAGATACGATACTTGTATCTGATGGAGGCAAATCAGTTTATCAGTTGCACATCAAACATCTGTGATATTTCCCATTTTGACAAATTAATTGAGCAAAACTGGTTTTTAGGAGAGGTTATTTAGCAGTGACAGGAATATTTATCACCACAGGAATAACAATACCAAATGGAAACATCTCCTCTTCCTCATCAGGGTTTGCCTGGGGAGGGAGGAACACAATAAAAGCCAAATCCAAACTCTAAAAGAAAGCTTGTCCTCCTGAATATGCTTAACACAATCAGCATTAGTGGCATCAGTTGGTTATACAGGCAAGGACAACGCTGAAAGCAGTTGCAGGTTGTACGGTTTAGGTAGGATCTAGTACTTTTAAAAACATCCTTTTCCAGACCCTTTATGTAGAAGATGTCTGTGTGCAGGTGCTGCCTGAGAACCAGAAGTGAAACCAGCAGCACACAGGCGTTTTACTGTGATTTAGAGGGGGCACTTGTTAAAAGATCTGATGTTTTTGTTTACATCCAGCCTCCTGCCTGTGTGCTCCCTCCAAACACCACTGGGTACCATTTCTTTGCATCTGCGGTGGTGTCTTTTTGGTTTCAAGTAATTTTGAATGGGAGAGGAGTCCCTTTTTAGAGATGACCTATGTGGAAGTTGTGTGTGAGGGTGCAGAATGAGCGTTTTGGAATGCAGAGGGGATGCGCTAATTCATGCAGCGCAAGGGGAGCCAACGCTGCATCTTAAAACAGGGCGGGGGGTAAAGCAAGGATTTTTTTTCCCCTTTCTTTTTGTCTCTGTTGATGTGCTTCATTCATGGATAGTTCAAATAACTCCTTAATGGAAAACCTTTTTTAAGAAGTTGTTTTCTTCTGGTTTAAATGCCTGTATATTTTACATACACGAAACTCGTTTGTAACTTGCTTTCCTCCCTTCCCACCCCATCCCAGAAATTCCTCTTTGGAGTTTTCCATTGATCACATATTTTCTTTGAGAGTGAGTAAATCAGATCAGTTTGGCATATTATTATGAAGGAGATCTAGTCCTTCAAGTGTTTTCAGTTTTAATAATTGAAATGGGAATAATTTTACTTTGGTTTTGACTTTCCTTTTTTGTGTGGTGTTGCTTGTCAGTTAAAGCAGAAAAAAGTAACCCCCAACCCAGCTGCACGAAGGTGCAGGTGTCAAAGCCACCAAGTTAAGATGTTGGTCAGGAATGCTGGCCCTCTTTCTGTGCAACATCCAGAGCATGCAGATAATTCTCTACATGCAGTTTTGGTGGTAGAGGCAGCACCCAGAGACTGATCCAGAGCTCCCTGGGCACCCACAGGGATTGCTGCCCAGATGATGATGGAGGAGAAGTGCAGAAGAGATGTTTTATTCCTCTCTTTCCATCTCCCTGCCCCTGCCAAACTCCCTAGACAAACCCAGACTGTGACCTATAGTTTCTAGAGTAGCTCTGAATGACCCGGTGTGCTGAATTACAAGCCTGAGAAATGAGGGATTAATAATTCAGTGATTTAAAATCAAAATAATATAAAATGACAACCAAAGCTATCCTGTTGATTTCCCCTTTCTTTTTCCTCAGATTGACCCTAAAGTTGCGTTTCCCCGACGAGCACAGCCCAAGGTAAGTAGGAGGATCGATAATAGGATTTTAGGCACACAGAGAGTCATTGTTGCCTGGCAGTTTGGGTTTCAGCCGGGGAATTGGCAATGAAAGCTTTTAAAGCCGAGTGCTGCTCTCGGGGGGATCAGTCTGTGGCTGTGGCCCAGGAGGCTGCTCTGTGTCCGTGCAGAGCTGGTCAGTCGGGCTGGACGGCAGGACCGGTGCCGGAGCTGCTGCCGCAGCCCCGCACAGCTGCTCTGTGCAGGGTGTTGTGCCTGGTGTTTATGAAGAGTGTTTGGATTAAGTGCAAGCTTCAGGCTTGTTTTGAGCTGAGCTTTTAGTTCTGTGGTTGTGATGGATGGGGGATATATCTCTGCCTTCATTGTTTGCAAATTTTCTTTTGTATAACTCGAGAGATGTGTGCGGAGTTGTGTGTAAGCCTTGGATGGCAAGTTTCTGATGAGGCTCTGGGGGCCTCAGGGTGTTGTTCTGCAAGAGCAGGGGAACAGTGAGATGTGAGCGTCCAGCTGGTCAGGCTGGCTGGAGCAGTGGCCTCTGGCGATGGTGTTGGCCAGTCCTCGCAGTGGCGCGGCGATGGTGTAGGGACACAGATGCTGCTGCCTGTGCGCTCCCTCCAAATGCCACTGGGTGCCATTTCTCCTGGAGGAGCTGCCTGTGGAGTACAAGTGGCTGTTGCTCTTTAGGTTGTGCCTAATGAAAACAAATCAGTCTCAAAGCCGAACTTGCAGCGTGTGAATTTTGAAAGCCAGAGGCTGAAAGAAAACTTTTGTAGTTGACTTTTTTTAATTTGTTTTTGAGAGTCTATTGGAAAAACTTAATTTAACTGATGTATGGCACTTGTGTACACACTTGTCATCTTGGGCTACTTCAGTCTTCAGGTAAAAATGGGAGGAAAAGGCTGCAAAGTTGTAGATGCAAGTCAGTAAGGAAAAGTGGTTTTAAGTTGGTGGTGGGAAACTAGCTGACCAACTGCCTGAACTGTTACTGCATACAGCCCCTCATGAAAGCAAGCAGTGTAACTGTGTGTGTTGAACCATGATGTTAAATATTGCACAAAACAGGCATCTAGGAAAAAACCCTGTGCCATTTAAAACTCCTAGGCAATAGCACTGGAGAGGTGCTAGGGAGTTCTTTAAAAGAAAAAAAAAAAGAGAACAAACCCCAATAGCCTGCTCACAGAATTTAAAACCAGACTAATGTGGGCAAATGTTTAGAGGTTCTTTTCTTCCTAGGACATATCTAATAACTCACTGGTGAATAATAGCGTGCCTGGCTTGCTTCTGCACTGAGCAAAGAGTTTCTAGCATGTGGGGCTTGTGGCTTCTGGCTTCTGGATTATGTTGTTGGATGGATGCCGTCTGTAATATACAATTGAAAGTTACCAGGATTTTGATCTTGTGCTTGATGTCCCTATCCCCCTTCCCAATACCTTTTAAAGGTTAATTGGCATTTTAAACTGTCTTCAGTGCCAGTTTCTACTGTTTCTACAGTATTATTTGGAGAAGTCTGTAATGCTTACAACAGAGCTGTTAAGCTATCCCATATGATTTCTTCTCTAACAATTAAAAAAAACAGGACATGTTTTACATCGAGGATACTAGCGAGTTAAATTTTTGTGTTAAAGAATGCAAAATCAGGTCGTATTGACAAAGGAGATTTTGTTTTTCTACACGTAGGGTTTTTTTTCCCTTGGTTTTTGGTAATAGACATCTTTCAAGTGTGGGGCAAATGCTTGAATGGACGTCAAATTCCACTCTTAGCAGGAGCTCGCTCTTTCTGGAGAGGTCAGCAGTGTCTGTTGCTACTTTTTACACATTTGTCCTTTCTAAAGTGTTGGGATTTCTACGGGGCACTTAAAAAAAATCTGAAGATTGAAAACAGCCTGATTTGGAGACTGGAGAAAATCAGATGCAATAAAGAGCAGATTTTACATCAATTATGATGTATTATTCTGGCAAGCATTTCATAATCTGGATATTTTGTTTTCTGTTTTTTTAATTAGATGCTGAATTAAGGTTTTGGACTTCAGTTGTTCATTTATCCCAGTTGAATAGCGAATGCTCAGCGTTAAAATGTGACTGTACTTTAGTCTAATTAACTAGCTAATGCTTGGGTCTGTGGAGATTAATGGCATTTAATGAAATGTCTCTGTCTCTCTCTAGGTACAAGGGGAGAATTTGTTTTTTGTTTTGGTTTTTTTTTTCCCCTGAGTAATCTTCCTTCCTGGTATGTTTAGCAAAATGGGGATTTGTTTTGTTTTTTTTCTTTTCCTGTGATTTTCCTGGCACTGATGGGGGCTGAGGTGGAAGCAAGGCTGGGGGTGCATTCCCCCTTCTCGGGCTTCCTTCCATCCATCCCCGTCCTTCCTTGAGGAGCCCTTTTTCCCCTCCTCAGCACGATTAACTCCTCAGTGGGCACATCTGAGCTTTGCCACTGCCTTTGCCACCCCCTGTGCCCGTGCTGCTCCTGCGGGGTCACACTCACTTGTTCCTTCCCCTCCTGATCCACGGTAATTGCCCAGCCCTGCCCTTTCAAACCCCAGCCCTGTAAAACGCTTTCTTTCGGGCTTTTTAAACCCCATCTCCGTGGTTTGACACCTCTCTGGTGATGCAAATTGGTTCCTGAGCAAGCAGTGGCAGGTTGTAACAGCCCAGCATTCTTCCCTGATTTCCTTAGAATGACCCTCACAGAAAATCCTCGCTGATTGCCTCCAGTGGATTACCGGGATGTGTAATCCTGCTCTCCTTGGGAAGGCCAGGACGACTTGAAGCCATTGTTTTAGGAAATTTGCTGCAGGGTTTAACTCGTTGGGATTCTGGTGAATATATATCTCCTTCCTTGGGGCTGCTGTTCCTTGATAAAAATCTGTCTTGCTTCCAAGTGCTGGAAGGCACTCTGTAAAAGGAGATCATTTATAACTCTGCTGACTTAAAAAATCCTTAAAAAGCAGCAGTGATGGGGCGCCAGTAGTTTTGTACCCCCTTTTGAATATTGAAGACTGCAATAATTTGGCTTTTTACTGTACGTAGCCTGCCATTCCTGATGTTACCTGCTCTGTTAGGTTGGAGAAGCCTTATCCAATTTAACGTGTTCATTAGATATTTTCAAACGTAAGCAATTTCCTCCCTCACGCCTCTGCCTTAGGGATTTATTTAAAAAACAAAACAAACCTGAAGAGCGAAAGGACAGCAGCCTCGGTCAATGAAGTAGCTCCTTGGCCATGAAAATGTCCTTGGTTTAGGAATTTGGATGCTTTGTTGTGCAGAGCCATGTATGAAACAGAGGCAGGTAAAACTTCAGCCAGAGTTTACAGTTAGTGAGGCTGCCCAGGGAGGTGTATTTTGTGCTCAGGTTCCTCCAGGGTGGGACTGAGGTGCTCGTTCTTCCTGCACTTACTACAGGGGCATAATGTGTGTGGTTGGGAATTGCTCCCAGTTCAACAAGCTGGAGCTGTTTGTAGTAAGGTGTGTGGCATGATGAGCACTGCGGATGTGCCCTGCTGGCTGTGGTCTGGAGCCTTCCTGGAATAAAACAGGGTAGCTGCTGCTGCTGGAGCTGCTCCCGTGGATCACTAGTGTGGGCTGGCACCAGGTGCGGAGTGTCTGGTGTCCTTTCTGCTGGTGACCCTGAGAGCAGGTGGCCACTGCTTATTTTAATTTGGGGTTTAGTCTGTGTGGATTGGGTATAGAACACTGGTGGCCATTTGGTCACAAAACAGCAGAAGGACTTCATTGGGTGAGGGAGGTATTTTGTTTGGTAATGGGCTGGGGATGCAGGGCACCGATGTCTTTATTAGATGTGTTATTGTCACAGAGGTCAGTGCAGGACTGGCCCCTCTGTGCCCCAGCCAGTCCCTGTTACCCGCATGGTGCCGGCCATGCCCGTGGCCAGCCTGGTTTCCTGTCTGGGCTGGGCACGTGGGCTCCGAGCAGTTGTGCACATCTGGTCCTTCTTCTTGGGCAAGAAGCAGTGTCAACAACTCTCCTTTCATGTGAGACGCTGCTGGTTAAAGCCATGTGAAGCTGCCTGTTCCAGAGCAGCAAATGGAGGGCATGCCCTTTTGGAATAACACCCAGGCCAACCTAGGATTTTTTTTTAAAGCTAACCAGTGGATTTAGATGTCTGATTCCAATTAAGTTAACTGTGGGTGGGGTGTCTGCGTCCCTTGGCTGTCTGATAAGCCTCAGACAGAGTAGCAGGGAGAGATTTTATTCCAAAGCAAATGATGGACCTTGAAAATCAAGAGTTCTGTTTGTTTCCTCCCCTGCTTCTGCCTGTAAACTCCTCCAGGTTAGTCCTACTACTTCCCATCTTGTTTTAGATACTAGGTAGACTTTGAAGTTTCTTTTTTTTCCCCAAAAGAATGTGAACTGGACACAGTAGCAGAACTCAGGATTCTTCCTTCCCTGGCACCCTTCCTTCCCCACCAGTCTGTAAAGAGCGGCAAGGTCAGACCTTTTTTCCCCGATGATTTTTTTTTTTTTTTTAATTCTTTCTAGATTCCCGTGCATTTGCAGGTCTGGGTGGAGTAAGAGAGGAAGTATTTCCTTCTCTTGGCATCAGGCATTGATGTGTAGCTTGATAATAATTGTGGTATCATCTGTGTGCAGAGTAGTATGAAGTCCTTCCCAGATGGTGTAGGATATTTCTTTGGGTGGTCCACAGCCATTGTTTGGGTGTCTTGCTCAACTAACCTTGATGTGAATCCCTTGTCCAGGGTAAGCTGCTCCTAGAATTTGCTTCCCTCTGGCATTGGATGGTCCGATGGAAAAGTTTCAGAGTCTGAGTCTTGGCTGATGAACCCAGCTCCGGGTAGTGGAGGATCAGGGTTTGAAACCCCTTGTCCTTGGGCTGGGGTTTGTGCTCTCTGCGGTGTGGCTGAGGCGGAGGATGATCTGTGTCCTTGGATGCTGCAGCCAGAGGAAAACGGGGCTGTGCAGGGCCTTCTGTGGAGTGCAGTGAGTTCTGTCAGAAACAAGAGCTGAACTGGATTTTTGTAACTTGTTTTTTGGAGATGTAAACATTTATTTCTTCTCCCCAATCACTCAGGTAGATTGTTCATGTTGTCCTGAATCCCCACAGACTGTCTTGTACTTGTTAAAATGTCTGTATTTCCATTCTCATTGCCTAAGGACATCTTTCATGTTAAGAATAGTCCTAATGTACTTTCCTTCCCTTTGACATACTGCTAACTAAAAATTAAAATTGAACACTGTCTAACATGGGACTTTTTTTAAAAGGAGGTTCTACTTTTTTTCTGTTTTCCTGTATTGTTGGATTATTTTTAATGGTGTCTACCAGGTGACTTTTGTGCACTTGTATATGCCAGGAAAGGTTCTGAGGTAGGGAGGTCAGGGAAATGGAAGGAGAGCAGCATGCTGACACCCCTGTGCATCCCTCTCTGCTTCCAGATTGAGTACATCTCCTCTGCAAAGTGCTGAGCCTTTATCAGCCCGGGGGTAGGTCTACTAATGACTGATCTAAAACCATCAAATTCATTTATTTGTCACTGCCAGTGACAGGCCAGTTAATGCTAATGGATTCTTTTTTTAGCCTGTTGACTCTGGTGATAGTCTCATAAATGTTGTGAAACCCAAAGCATTAAGGGAACTTGGAACTTATTTTTAGAGGAGAGCTACTGAAACAGGGTGAGGTGGGGTGTGTGCATCAAGATGCATATTGTGCTGAGAAGGGAAAAAGAACAATTCTGGTTCATTAAGCTGTACTTTGAGTCTTTGCTGTTCCCAATAGTTACTTGACTTTTCAGTTGTATTTTAGTGTTCTCTTTCAACACATTTTGGGTCATGCTATAAAGTGAAGCTGTAAATAGTCAGTCATCTTAGGGAAAAATGATTTGTTTCAGAAAATGGTTCATCTCAGGGCCTGAATCTTCTCTGCCCCTATTGTGTGAAAGCACTTAAGCATATACTTAAGTTGGCATAAGCATGTGGGTAAGTGCTTTGCTGAATCAGCATGGACACAAAGCACGTTATTAAATGCTTTGTTGAACTGTGAAGCCTGTAGCAGAAAAAGATTAAAAGATTACTTTGTGTATTTGACAGTACTTTGTATATGGTCAGTTCCATCGCTTCTCCTTCAGAGATAGGCAGTTTCATCTCTATCATATTCCCCCCCTCCACCACAGGATCTCACTCACAAGAAAATACTAATCTGCTGTTTCCTCAAAAAACTGATTACAAGGTCAGTGTAGCATCAGACTTTAAAAAAAAAAAAAATCATTGTTGAAGCTTAATTTAGTCTTTAGCCCTGAAATCACACGTTCTGTTTGCCTTAGTCACTGGAATAATTCTGTAATAATTCTAGTCTTCAGCATGGCCTATGATTTTTACAATATTATTGCTGTAGAAATTGTGGTTTGCTGAGTAATTTGAAAGTTACCGTGAATCTTTGTAGTCAGATCAGCATGCGGTATTAATAAGTTACTTCTAAACTTTGGCATTTTACTACTCTCCTGTTGAAAGTATTTCTTCTATTTTTTGAGTGCAGAGAAAATCTGAAGAATGTTGGGAAGTTGTTCTCTCCTGTTCGGTCATTCCCTGTGCCGGGACTTCAGCAGCTGGGTATATTGTTGTGACTGAGGAGGCTTAAATTAAGATTGTACTTTGGCAACTTTGTATTATAAAGAAGGACCCTGCTAAGGCTTATGCAATTCTGCACATGAGGAATAGTCCCAGAGAGCTCAGCGAGCACAGTGAAATGCAGACAAGGCTCCTTAATATGTTCGTGAAGTGTACGTGGCAGGAAGGGTGAAGGAAAAGAAGTATTGACAGCAGCAGAAAGCATCGCTGCCTCTGCCCTGCCCTCCCCCAGCAAAGACTTGCATTAATTTCCCATTGACTCTGATGTACAATAGGGAAGAGGTTTCAAGCTGACTGAAGGGGCAAAGGTCCAAGAAAACTACTGTAGCAAGAACCGATGCAGAGTGACAGTAATGAGGTGGCCTGGCAGGTGGGAGGGAAAAATGGTGGGGTGGGGGAAAGAAACTAATATCTGGTGAATTAAGTAGTTCCCAGGGTTTGAAGTTGTTAAGTCCCCTTGGTTTTATTTTCCTTCTTGTGTGCGACACAGCTCTGAGATGGGGCTGAGCACGTGGGTCCTGGTGCAGCTCCAGTCCTCCTGGCTCAGGGCTGGGTCCCTGGGAGTGCTGGCGTGGCCCAGAGGGTACAGAATTCTTCTGTAGTGCTCCCAAACCTGTGCTGTGCTGTTTTAATCAGTGTTTCAGTATTCCTGACTCAGAGCTCATCTTTATGTTGTTTTGTGGGTCAGTTTTGCATCAAAGAGAAGGTGAGGAGCACAGGGTGAAGAAGTGTTTTGAAGTTTTGATTTATTTAAAATAGGAGCTGTGAAGTGCAGACAAGACTTTAAGCTTCTTGAATGCTGGTGGAAAGAGAATGCCTGCTGGATAGAGAGTCTGGGGAGGCTTTACCCAATTGCTGAATAAACACTGTTCAGAAATCTTCCCAAAGGGTAATTTGGTGTGGTGTGAAAAGAGGTTGCAAGGAGCTGAGCATTTGTCCTAAGTATCCGTGAATCCCACTGGACTGGGAGATGTTGCTCAAGTCGAGGCCTGGTTTGTGGCAAAAGCTTGCCAGCTGCAAGCCCTCAGCACTGGCAGGTTTGGTGTTTGTTGCACTGCTGGAAGAAGGTGTTGCTGAAGGGGATGTTGCCAGGGATTCTTCTGCAGTGCTTGCTGAACGAGTGAAACTCCTGTTTAGTTTTCCTTTTGGCTGTGTTATCAATCATTTATGTTCAGAGCTGTGTTGGTGCGATTCCCTGCTCTGAGCCCGAGCTGTGTGCAGGGCTCAATATGTACATGGAGCATTTATCCTTTTGCCAAAGGTTTGCAAAGTGCTGTAAATGAGTGTAAAGATGTTCCTTTGCTGGTGAAATTCGCCTGCTTCTGCTGTTGTATTTGGCAGACCTACAGAGTCTATAGCAGCATGTTGTGCTCAATGAATTGTGGGAGGGAACAGAAAACATTGAAAAGAAGTCCAGAGGTAATACTGAGATGGGAAATACGATAGGAATTTTCTGAGGATTGGGAGTATTGCCCCACCTTTTGGTCTGGGGCTGCTACCGGACATTGTGTTGGGTGGTATCAGGTCTTGTTGTCTGCCATGTCCTCAGGATCCCTGAGAGATCTCTCCTGTGAGTACTGAGCAAGCCCTGAGACAACTACAGCAAAAACTGTTGGCTTCTTGGAGCAGGAGCTCCCTCTCCTCAAAAAGTCTCTGCTGTAAAGTGTTTGGGGTTGTTTTGATTGATGCATTTGTACCAGACAGCTCATCTTTCTCCCCAGTCACTTTCTGTAGGTCAGCTCTCAGACTCTGGCCCTGGATGGGTGGCCTGCTGAATACACACCAACCATTTGAACTGTACCCTCTTCAAATGCTACCTGGTGAAAAAACCCTCATAAAACCTGCTATGAAAATGTCCTGGGCCCGATGTTGGCTGGGGTTGAGAGCTGAGGAAGCAGAGTCACTGTTGGTCACTCTGGTCTTGGCACAGCGTGTAGCTATGTAACCCAAATAAGGCCCTGGTGGGCCTGGTACCGATGCTGCCATTGAGCCTGGAGATAAAGGGTCAGAGAAAAAAGGGCAGTGGGGGATTATGCAAAGATCTCAGTGTGGCAGAGAACGCAGCCGCTTCCTGACACCGGGTTTGATATCACAGTAAACGGCTGCCTCTGTCTGAAGGGGATGTTGGCAGCATCCCTGGGTGCTGGGGAGGAAGTGTGGGAGGGCAGAGCAGCATTGTACACTGCCAGCTCTTTATGTGACTTGTCTTTGAGGGGTTAAACTGGGTTTTTTTGTTGTTTTTAACGACTTTTGACTGTCAAATTTTATAAGGGAAGCCGTGACTGGAGTGGCAGCGCTCCGGTGGGTGGTGGAGGCTGTAACTGCTGAGGTTCCTGCCGTACGCCAGCACTTCCGAACTTTGGAGAGGGGGAAGCAAGATAAGGACGTGAGGCCACAGCATGTGAAAGGTAGCTGGTGGTGTGAATTATGGCTCACGCCGGTCTCATGGCTACAAACCAGCGCGGGGGCTGGGAGCAAGGGGGGAGCCCGGCAGAGGGTTGCAGTGGGCTCAGCGGCGCGTTGTGACACAGGGCTGCTCCTGGTGCCCTCAGTAACAGGAGGAGAGGGGGAAGCATGCTGAACTGCAGGTGTCCTGGAGGCCTCTGCCTCCAGATAAGCGTTGGCTTCTCTTCCCCGCAGCGCCGGGCGCTCAGCCATGCCGGACGCTCCTCCGCCCCCGAGGCCTGGCTCCTGGGAGCTGGCTGGCTCCTTTGTGCGGCACGGCCGTGCCCGCTCCTCTCTGGGTGCCTGTCGTTCTCCCTGTTGGAGCTGGGACGGATGGCTGCCCTGGTGCCTCCGTCCTGTGCAGACGGGGAGCGTGTCCTGATGTGCTTGCGCAGCTCTGGGGACAGGCTGCCTCGGGATCGCGAGCCTCTGTCCCCTCTGTGCCTGTCAGGGGGCATTTCCTGCCCCAGCCTGCCTGGGATCCTGGTGGGGGTGGGTGGGTGACAGTGAAAAGAACCTGGAGAATCTCCTGCTGCAGCACCTTTTGTGCTCTGAACTCCTGCCTCACCTAATCCCAGGAACTGGGATGGAAGCAGCAGGTTCTGTGTGTGATGTGCTCGGCAGTATATGTGTGAGGAGGGAATTGTGATCATCTTGTGTGATTTTTATTTTTTCCCCCTCTCTCTTTTTCATCTAGTCACATCCACTATGTCATTAGTCTTCCAGATCGAATACAATGATAGTTGAAAGTCTTCCACAGTTATGAGTCCCCCAAAGTTTTGTGAGCATGGCTTTGATTTTGTGGTAGTCATAAGAAGTCAGTTTAGATTTCTGGGCATCTTTTTGTAGTTATTTCCAGTGGATATTTTAGTAGAGGCATTTGTCTTCTCTCTCGATTAAGCATGTGTATGCAATAGGAAAAGAACAAAATATGGAATAGAAAAAAATAGTAAAACAATTCAGTAACCAGTCCAAAAGCCTTAGTGCTAAAGAGCCATGAAGAAGCTTTATTGGAACTATAATTGCAGACATAAGCAGTGATTATCTGTCTTTGTGCCTTTATAGTCCCCATCACTGTTATCTGAACGCATGAAGCTTATGATAGTGTGAGCAGAACATTATTCATCTGGTGCTATGCTCTTGTAGTATGTGGAAAGTAACATAAAGTGTCAATTCATTTGAAAGTGATAGGGAGAGAAACAGGTAGGAGAGGACAAGTGTTGTTGCAGAACACATTACTCATGAATCTTATCCTGGTTGCAGCTGAAGGAACGCAGAGACAGGGTAAACTTCTTACATGGACATGGTCAGATGAATTTTTGCTGTTTCTTAATGTTCTTAGAGGTCTTGGGCAGGTGCAGCCCTTCATCGTTGAAGAGTGCCTTGGTGTGTTTCCTTGAAATGCTCTAAATTGGCTCCAGCTGAGAGAAGGGCAGCAGCACCTGTTTGTCTTGCATTCCTGAGAACTGGAGATTGTTGGATCAAGGCAGACAAATGGATGCTGCCAAGCACTTTTTGAGGTGGAACAGAGATCAGAGAGCAAGTCCTGAATTTCTTGGCTGATTATTGGTGCTGGTTATGCAGGTGAAAATGTGCTCTGGGCTGTGAAGAGGCAGAGGGAGGAAGAGGTAGTTTGGTGGCTGGGCAGCCGAAGCAGTGGAAGGAGCAGCGTGTGCAGAGCTCTGGATTTTGCGCTGAGGTTGGTGAGTCCAAGATTGGGCACAGGTGGTTTGCGTTTACCTGATCAAGGCCAGTGTTAGGAGGGTCTGCTGATCTCTCCTGTCCGTTGCCCTCCTGCCGTGGTGCTGATTAGGCAGGTGTGAAACCTGAAACCTGTCAGCTGAAAGCAATTTTCAGGCCCCCTAATTCTGATTGCAGTCAGGTGCTCTGGGTGAAGGTAGTCAGTGGAGGAGGTGAGGTAGGAGTCAGAATTGCTGTGGTCTCTTCACGAACAGCATAGGATGGTTCGGGGCTGGTTTGAGCTATAAGAAGGTAACTGTTTTGGGGATGATTTTTTGGGTAGGGGAGGCACTTGTTGGGTGGGAGACTGCTTATGCTTTTTTTACCTTTTTTTTCTGAAATTTTGAGGCAAAAGACTGCCATTTTAAAGGAGGAAAATGATACAGGGGAATCCAAAACTTGTAAGCCTGCTTTTTTATTTACTTTTGCACTGAGCTAGGACCAGGTGAAAAACAGACCTGATCGTGTATGTTTTTTATGGAGTTTTCTTTATTTCTTAGTGATGATTGTCTTTGTTTTTGTTGGAGTTAGCAGGAGTTATCCCCTAACTTCTGTTAAAGCAGCTCAAAGCAAAGCTTCTAAATTGCTTAATACACTCAAGGGCATTTTAAAAACAAAACCAGAAATCTGCTAGCCAAGTGCCTAGATAGACAAAGAATAGGGAGTGCAGTTTTTGGAGGCGTGTGCCTGCCTGTCCATTATGCGAATGTAAAACGAGATAGTGATGGTTTGAAAGTTTCTGGTCTTGAGTGAACTGTGAGTGAAAAACTGATTCTTGGAAAAGTTTTATTTCAGAATGTTAGTTAGATGTACATTCCTGGAGATATCAGCATCCTACTTTCACGAAAGACTTGTGTGCTGAAATGACTTAAACTAGTTTAAATGTTCTCATCACACAGAGATGAGGTAAGTGATTGCCATCACCCTTGTTTTATGGATGTGCAAAACAGAAGTGCTGCTCACGTGTTCTGCAGTACTCGAAACAGGGAATTGCTGGTGCCTTGGGAGAGGATTATTCCAAAGCTGATGTGTTCTGGGGCTTCTGCTGGGCTGCGTGTTCCCAGGTGCTGGGGAGGAGGGGAGATGCAGGGTTTTTGGGGCTGAGGTGTCCTGACTGTGCCATGGGCACTGCTGGGTGAGGAACTGCAGTCCCCAAGAGGTGATGAGGCCGTGTGTGGAAGTGGCCTGGATGTTGCATCACTGGAGATGGGTGTGAGTCAGTCACGAAACCCTCTGCAAAAGGCTTTTGTAACTAGTACTGGCTTATTAGAAACAGTTGTTGAGGATAGGCCTGGCTTCACTGGATATTTGAAGCGTCTTAAGAATGGTGCAGGTGGTGCTCTGAGTCCGAGCAGGGCACAGGCAGACGTAGGGGAAGGTTGTAAGATGTTTAAAAGGGACGGGTGGGTGCCCAGAGGAACAGACTGAACGTGGTGCCTGTGTGACACCTGTCCGGAGCTTCCAAACCCGTAGCAGGCTCCTGTGGTATGGGGCAAGAAAGGGAAATGGGGAATACAGAGGTGCTGATGCCTTTCTGGGGGAAGGTCTATGTGTGTGAGTACACAGCAGTACTGCATCCCGTGCACAGAGCTGTGCTGGGGAGCCGGGGTTCTGCTGTGGGCGTGGAGAGGGGATGCAGGGTTTGGCTGGAGCTGTGGTGGTGAGCACTCCGTGCCTCAACCTCTGCCTGCCCTCCGTGGCTGAGAGCCGCCGGGTTCCAGCCCCGCAGCCCGGCAGAGGCTGTGCCCGGGGCAGGCTGGGCAGCAGGAGCTCCGGCCGTGCCCGTGGCTGCGGCTCTGCTGGGAGCGCCGGGTGCTGGGCTTTGGGATCCTCTGGCAGCAGAAATGAGTATCATTGTGTTTTATTGTGGCTTCTAAGAACGCAGTGTGTTTGTGCTTCGGGGAGCCCCAGGGGCTTTGTTTTTCACCAGGCCTGAGCTATTCTTCAGCAGAGCCTTCCTGGAGCGTGAGCCAGTTCTGCCCATTAGGACCGAGAGACGGGCCTGACTGATTTCTGCTCCCTGCTGCATAATAAACCTGATACTAAAATTAGTGTTGGTCTCCCTAGGCCATAATTCTTGCTGAGATTATAGAGAATTGTGTGTGCAGAGAGGAACTGTGGTTGTGTGTGTTTGGGGTTTTTTTTATAAGCTTGAGTGTCCAATTTCCAGGTTTTTTACTTAACCCCCCCATCTTTTTCCCCTTTTCCTCTCTTTTGGGAAGTGCTTAGCCTTTCTGTGTGTTTTGGCTATTTAAGCCTCTGTCACTGCAGGCAGATGAGTTCCTTGGGAGCTCTTCTGAAGGTTTTGTAATTGAGTCTTTTACCACGGCGACAGGATATTATTAACCTTCAGTAAAGCAATTTATTTCATACTCCTTTGTGGGGATAAGCCTTTTTTCCCCCAGGAAAATCTGTATGTGGAAAGGGTTTTACGTACAGAGGTAGCTGGACTTGCAGTAGTCATTATGATTTTAGAAAAATTAATAATTTACATGAAAAATAAGCAATTCTGTTTGCATCAGTTTAAAAGAAACCTTTGGTCCTGAATGATCCCACCCCTGCCCCAGTGTTTTGTTTTTGAGAACAGACTTTTTGCCTGTTGGTGGCTATGAAAAGAAGGTTGTATTTCATTTTAGAGCTCTTGAAATTTGGCCTGTGTGAGCACTAAACGATTTTGTTGTCTTCTTTCAGATGGCCTTAAAAATGACCTGAGAGCTGGAGGGAGGAGTTCCTTGAGGGGTCTCCCTCTGGGCATGGCCTTTGCCCTGAAATCAAATGCAGACTAGTCCAGAAGTCGTTAAAGATTGGATAGCTCCTAGAATAGCAATTTCCAGCCAGCGGGGGGAATGCTGGATAAGTGGCCAGCCTGGCTTGAATCCCTTGTGCTCTCTATTGAGTGCGGTGACAAAGGCACTGGTCTGGGATTCAGGGCATCCAGGCTCGGGTGTCATTGCAGCTCCCTGCGGCCTGATTTTTAGTTTAAAAAGAGGATCAGAATATTTCTTTCCTCATGTCTCGTTAGACTTTTTACTTCAGTATCCTGTTAAACTTTAAAAAATTAAATTAACAATGCGCTTGTCCTGTCGTTCAAGCTACTTGGAAGCTCTGCGCTGTCAGAGCGCTGCTTTCGAAGGAGTTCACCACAGCTTGCAGTAGGAATATGTTCTTTTAGCAATTATATTAGATGAAGTAGGGGTATTATTCCCACATTATACAATGGAGCTTGGATGAGAGGCAAAGTGCTTTGTCCAGAGCTTTACGTTTATTAACACACTTGAGTCTCTTGGTGCCGTGTGGAGGCTTTAATTGCAGAGTCATCATTTCCCCGCACTGTGCCTCTCCAGCTGAACGCTGCTGCCTTGGAGTGAAATGGGCATCGTGGGCAAGTGCCATGTCTGTGGGACTTGTGGTGCCCTTCCGTAGGGCTGCAGAACCACCCTCTCCGAGCTGATCTTCCTGTGCTCAGCCACTTGCTGCTTTTCTGGATGTGTTCTGTGATTTCGATACAAACTTCCCAGTGCCTCTTTGGTGGTTCCATCCCTTTTCCATGAGATGGGCTTTTCCATCTGTGTCAGAAGGCGCTCGCTGTGGAGCTGGGCAGCACTCACCTGCTGCACCTTGGGGTGCAGGCTGCCGGTGGCAGGGACTGCACATCTGCTGGGGCGTGTCTTGGGCCCAGGAGAAAGGATGGGCACACCTGGGCCCACAGAAACGTGGTTTTTGGGAGGTGGTGAGAGCACTGGGTGCCGGCTGTCCTCTGGCTGCGGTGTGCGCAGGTTTGTGGAATGGACCTGCCCCTTCCTCGGAGCTCGTGGGTGTCGCTGTGTTTTGTTGGTAGCAGTGAACTGACTTCTAAAAACACAGATAAACACCATGGCCCTGCTTTTATCCTGCAGCCTTCACACCCCCTCGGTGCTGCTGGCTTGCTGAGCAGGATGTGATGGTGGTTGTGCTGCAGGGGGACAAAAGGGCTTCTCCAGAATCCCGTCGGTGCCTCTCCCGGGCCTGGCCTGTGCTCAGCCCCGTGGGAAAGGGCTCTTTGCTGTGTGGTCCTTCAGCCTCTCCTAAAATTCCAGAGACACGCTACATGCAAGAAAGTGTTTTTGTTACTGAAAGACTTCCTGGCCCCTTCACATGCTGGTTTTGTAAAACTTTGCAGCTGGTAGATTTATTCTCAAGTCTTCAACTAGAGAATCTTTCTGTTTTAAAAATGGTAGAAATACATTTTTCCCCCCTTCTTAACTCTGTTGTTGTAAATGAGCCCCACAATCTGAAATTTTTTTTTTCTTGAAAGCTTCTCCACCAGAGATTTAATTAAAATATTGTGAAAGGCCGTCATTGAAAATGAGAAACCTTTTGAGTGGAAGGCACCCTGATTTCCCTCTGCAGAGCTTTTTGTCACCATAGAGATGAAAAGAGAAGCTCAAAATTGCACTTTCCCCTTGTGTGTTGCTACTGAGGGGCCATGGCTGCAGGTAGCAGCTGCACTAAGATCAGCAGGGCTGGCTGGGGCTGAGGCTTTAACTCTTTGCAGGGCACAAGCACTGGGTCGGGATTTCCTTCCCTGGTGGAAGCATTTTTCTGAGTTTATTATTCTGTTTTAATTTCCTGTACTTCAGGGCTGGAATTTATCTGGGTTTGTGAAGGGAAGGAATGCAGGGGCCCATCCTTTTGTCTCCATAAAAGCATAACTCGGCACCTCTGAGCACAGCAGAGTCCGTTGGGTCCTCTACAAGCATTGCCACGATGTCCTGAGGTGTTCGTGCACTGCTGAAGGAATGGTGTTGGAATTCCACTTGGCCTTTTTAATTTTCTCTTTTAAAATTTTTTTTAGTGTATAAATCATAACTCCTCTTTAGCATTCACGCCTGTCTGATTCTCACTTAAAACAGCTAAACGTCGGGCTTTTTTGTTGGTTTTCTTTTTAAAATCAATGGGTTAACAATATTTGTTTTTCCTTCTGGTAACCCCTCTGGAAGTGTGGGGATTGCTAAATCGAAAATATATGCTGTGAGTGGTAAAACTGCTCTGCTACAGTTTCAAAGACAGTCCCACAAATTGAAGATTATTGGAGGGGACATGACACTGGGCAGTGTTATGCTTTTAATCATTTTAAAAACAAATTTTTCTCCCTAATCGAGTGAAGAGCAGGCTCAAGTGGATTCTTGGCACAAACATCTCAGACAAATGAAAGTAAAATGTATATTGAAGCTGTCTGCTGTTGTATATTTTATACCATACCTGTCTTGGTGACTGATCTCAAATGGGCGCAGTGGTTTAATTTTAAGCTGAGTGAGACATGTAGTGTTTAAACTTTCCGATAGAAAGTGAACATAACCCATGTAATGGCATTATTAACGGGGAGTATTACTAAATTGTAAGTTGCAAATTAATGGTTTAACGCTGAGACTAAATATACAGCTGTGTTCTTGTGTAATGTTACGAGACAAAATTAGATCAAGTATTTAAAAACAGAAGGGCCTCATCCAAACCCAGTGGGTGTCTTCCCAGGGACTTCACTAAGCCTTTCCACCTCACAGTGAGGGTGCAGACCTGTAACTCCAGCCAAGTCACTAGAATGAGTGTGTGCCCTCCACAGTGGGCTGTTAACATCTGACTACCCGAGATGCCCATGTATTTGGAGTAAAATAGTAACAGTACTTGTTTCCATGGTGGTGGGGACTTGGTTGGGTTCAGCTTGTACCTGATGGAAGCGATGCTGTTGTGTGTATGTATCTGAGTTCTGCAGGATTATGTATTAATTTTTAAATGAGACAGTATTTGGGAGCTTGGCTTGGCTCTGATGCAATTTGCCCTTGTGCTTTCCTTGACTGTTGCTAATAAGAAGTGCTGGCCTAAATCAGCGTCTTGAAGAATCATCGATTTGCTAATTGCAGATAATCAAGTCCCTGCTCATGCTGAGACCACTTTTGTTTCCTGCCACTCTGCCAGGATTCGGGCAGCATCTCCCAGCCCTTGATGTAACCAACAAAGTGGGTTGGGGGCACTCACATTGTTCATTCTCAGAGGTGACAAAGTTGTTGGTATTCAGGCTTGATGATTGCGGAGCTGATACCACTGACCTTTCTGGCTGAAGTGGGCTGTGGAGGTCAGAGCTGGGGGGCTGAGTTGGGGAAAGGGGTGTTCAGAGAGCTGTGCTGGCACAGCTTTGCAGCGCTCACCTTGGTTAGTGCAGTCCTGGGCAGTGTCTGTCGACATCAGCCTCCTGAAATTGTTCTGAAAATACACGGTAGTTGGTTCTTATTTTATTTTTTTTTAATGTGCTTCCTCCCCTTCTGTATTCAGCTAGGGAGGGTGTTTCTGTGTGCTGTAGACCTTGCAGAATGTTTAAAATGAAGCAGGGGCTGATGAAAATTTGTGTCCCACAGTTAGCACAGTCAGGAGAGGTGAGGACCGGAGGCTGCTGCTCTGCTGTGTCATGTGTGTGGATGCTCTGTGTTCTCTCCATGTCCACTTGAGCCAGCCACCCTTCGCCCATCAGGCATTTTTCATTCCCTGGCTGGATCAAGTCTCGCTGAAGGATGTGGAAAGGAGTGATAATGGCTGGTGAGCTTTTCTGATGACTTTATGTAGAACAGCAGTTGATCCCAGACCATAAGAAAACAGGAGGAAAGTAAGAGCCTTTCTGAGGAAGATCCCATTAGCTGATGGGCATTATCTTTGTGTAGGTGCTGGTCCTCTGGGTCAAGGAGAGTAGGGCAAATCCTCTGAAACCCCTTGCTTGGCAGATGAGGAACTGGAGCATATTGCCTTGGCTGAAGCGTTTTGATGAAATAATGAGTTTTTTATGGTGTCCATCTGGCTGGGAGCTGATGCTGTGTGCAGGGCAGTCCGTGCCTCAGAGGTGGAGAAACAGGTTTGCTTTCCCCAGCGCTTGCTGCAGGGATTTGCAGCAGGGATGGTGTTCAGCTGGCAGAGCCCAGCTGCCCTTGGCCCTGCCCCGTGCTCTGGGGCTGTGTGTTCGAGGGTCTGGCCTGGAGGAGGGAATGCTGTGGAGTGGCTGGGGGTGCACAGAGGGCGATGGCAGTGCCCAGGTGTCAGGAGTCACGGGGACACCGAGCGAGTGGTCCCAGCTTGGGTCGCTGCTGGAGCCGGTGTCAGCCCTGCTGCTGCTTTAAAGCCACACCAGAGGAACAGATGATCACTGGACAGCTTAGGTTACATAATCTCTTTTGGGTTTAATGTCAGGCCCCCCTGAGCCCCATCCAGTGCCAGCTCCCAATCTGGCTCATAATACTCCTGAATGTCCTTTTAATTTTTATTAATAGTTCTCTTACTGTAGTGTTCCCTTTGCCTGGCTTTGTGTGCTGTGCATGCCTCGGAGTTCACTGCTCTGGCCTAAGAGGCATCCACTGTCTGGGCTTCCTGCTCCTCCACCAGCTGGAGCCATTCCCATGTGTTTTCTTTGCTAGTTCCAGAGGTATTTTTCAAAAAGTGTTGTGGGGAGGGAAGCAGGAGGACTGTCCAGCGTCATAGCCTGTGTGGATTTGGCTCTTCTCGTTCATGAACAAAGCTGGTGAGGCCTGGGAGAACAGAGCCTGGTCAGAGCAGACCAGGACAGTGGTGGTGGAAATGATGAAGGTGATGTTGAAGGTGAGACAGCAGAGACCACAAGCTCTGGCTCCACCTGAATGGGCTCCTACTCTTTGCAAGCACAGATTTGTCAGCTGCACTAACTTTTTTTAAAGTTTGGCTTGTTCATGTCTAAATGAACTGGTTTGTTTCTATATTGAGTTTTTATCTTTTGTAAACAAAGTTCAAGCTCTTCACTGTTTTTCTCTGATCACTTGGATGTAGTAAAGACCAGCAACTCTGTGGAGACAGAGCAGCAGTGATTTTTGGATGCTGAATGGTTGTGTGATTCAGAATGCCAGTGCTTTTTTCCTCATCCCTAACTCCATAAGTAGGTGCCTCTGCAGGTAATCTCTACGCCTGCTAGGATTGGTGCTAATTCCATGTGTGTCCCCTGATGGCTGATGTTTCTCTAAAAGCCCTAACACCGATTTTTTTTTTTTTTTTTTTTTTTAGTAATTAGAAGAATAACATAATTAAAAAATATGCATACATACACACAGAGGGGAGAAGGGACTGAGATGTTATTTCAGCTCTGAGTCTAGGAATCAAGTAGAAATCACAGAATAGGTGTGGTTAGAGAAAACATGGTTGAGCAGCACCACCAAGCCCTTGGAATACTTCTGCATTCCCTGAGACAGCTTCCATTACATTAGCTCCTGCATGACATTCTGTGCCAGTTAAAGCAGTTGAAAAATATTGCAGGGAAGATACTTAATGCATTGTGAACATCAGTGTGTTGTAGCAGCTGTTTAAAAAATGAATAATAAAGCCCTGAAGAGCAGAGTGCAGTACCCGGACTGCTCTGTGTGGCCGCTTTGGGAGCGTGCTGGACCAAGTCAGGATTCTGAGTTCCTTGGAGTGTTTTACTCTCCTCCTTTGATTTAATTTTACTACTTTAAATGATTTCTTAGCTGAGGTGGGGGCAGGATGGATCTGTTTAGTTTCTTTGGAAACCTCAGCAGTCATTGCCCTGGCCACCTTACATGCCAGTAGCTGGTACTTCCTAAACTCTTCCTTTGAGTAAACCATGGAGCAGAACTGATAATGCCATCATGCTCTTGACTGTGAGCCAAACTGTGCAAAATCCAGTAGCGTGTCTGAATGGCTAAAAAAGCCCCAAATAAATCACAAAGTGCTGGTTATACAGTCACTGCTGCTGTTTGCCACAGGGGTGATTGCAGTCTGTGATCCCTCAGTGAGTAAGTCTCTAAATTGTATTCAGGGATGGTGTGTGGCATAGCTGGAGTACCACAGCATCACTGCTGCGTAGCATCAAGGAACAACAATCCAGTACTATTGTTTTGTTTGTTTAATTTTATTTTTTTTTTTATTTATGTACTTTTTGGGCTGTGTCATTTTGCTAGTAGATATGTGCAAATGAAAGTCAAGACCAAGATGTGTGGGGAACATTTATTTTATCTATAAATATATGTATGAACACACACGTAATGGGGGCCAGAATCTCTTACATATTCGTGTTTGTTCAAGTGTACGAGAAATGTGACTGACACCACTGAAAAGGGAGAAGGAAAATGAAATGAGTTACAGCTTTTGGTCCCTAAACTGCCATTTCTTAGTGTATCCTAGAAGAGCCTTCGCCCTAATGATGCTGAGCAATAAATAACACAGGGAAGAGTAATAGCTGCCTATGGTAGCAAATTATAGTTGATTTATTGCACATAATATATACAGGTGCAGCTAATTTAATTAAACACAAGACCTTTTAAATGCTGTAAAGACATCCCTCTCTAAAGCCAATCAGCGCTGTGGTGCTGTAATAGGGCTTTAAGTGAAATAAGCAGCATTACAAGCACAGCTCTATTGGTCTGATCAGCCTTGTGTGTGTTTGAGGGAGGGAGTATTTTTCCATAACCATTAAAGCCACTTCAAGTCAGCTTATGCCATAACAAAGTCCAATTTAGTGTACTGATGCAAGTTATCCATTTCTTGGCCAACTGAATGGTGCTGTGCAGGGGTGGAGGCTTGGATGGTGTGGGATCTCACCCTGGGAATGGGAACAAATAACAAACAAGAAGTTGTGGTTCCCTGGAGCCTCTCTGCTTTCTAGTGGGTTGTCTTCTATTCATCCCTCATCTGAGATGGGAAAGAGGGGATTGTGGTGAAAGAAACTCGTGTAGAAGAGCTCACAGGTCATAGAATCCTGAAAAGGTTTGGGATGGAAGGGGTGTTAAAGATCATCCAGTTCCACCCCTCTGCCATGGGCAGGGATGCCACTCACTACATGAGGTTGCCCAGGACCGTGTCCAACCTGGCCTGGAACATTTCCAGGGATGGCGCAGCCACAGCTTCTCTGGGTAATCTGTGCCTCGTCACCTTCACAGGGAACAATTTCTTTCACCATCCCATCCAACCCTGCCTTCTGTCGGTGTCCTTGTGCCACTGCCCCTTGTCCTGTCTCTGTCTGCCCAGATAAAAAGTCCCTCTCCATCACACAGGTGAACACAGGCAGCATGCTGGGGTTACCTTGTCTGCATATTCACTTTTCTGGGATTTTTATCCCCTTGTGCTCCTTTTTTCAAATCAGAAGTTGCAGTGGGGGGTGTGTGTGTGTATGCATAGAAATACACCTTTAGCCTGGCTTGGCGCTGCTCCCTCTGCTCCCTGCTGCTGTAATTTCCCTGGAGCGGGGCTGGTGCCTGCCCTGCAGTGCTGCCTCCCTCAGCTCATCACGATTCCGAGCTGAATCCCCACCCTGGGATAATGGGGGAGATGCTCTACGATACTTTGCCACCATTACTTGATTATTTGTGAAAGCGTAAAAGGCTCAAGTAGCTGATTGATTAATTTTTCTCTAAGTTTTTCTTCCCTCTGTTGCCTTCATTTGGAACATGTAATCAGGGAAGGAAGATGCATTAAGAATAGATGGGTATGCATATGAATGCTTAATTTTTTCTAATTCAGGCATTCATGTGGGCACATGTATCCCACTGCACGCTGTGCTAAACAAACCTCTCCCAGCGCTTCTGGAGGCAGATGAGTGAGTTTGGTGTGGTTTCCTCCTTCAGTGCTGGAGTTTCTCTGCTCTGAAGCAGTTGCTGTTCCAGCAACTTGGGGAGTGTCCCTGGGCACGACTGGGGGTAGGTGCGTGCAAGGCTTGGTATCTCAGAACACAAATCAAACATCTACTTGACCTTTTTATCCCTCACCATTGGGAAGAAGGCCAGCAGCTCTGCTGTAAATCGTTCTGGTCCAATGCTCCGGTCAGTCGCAGTTGGAGCCTCCAGTTGTAAGTTTGAAAAGGTGTTTGTTGTCAGGAGCTGCTGGGGGAAGTCTGGAGGGAGGCAGGAGCATCCTGAGGTTGGGAAGGGAGCAGGACATGGTTCCATGTAACCCTGAATAGCTGCAGCCACCTGGTAGAGGGTTTGGTGTAGAGGCAGTGACTGCGCTCAGTGTTGGTAGAGAGTGAGTTGTCTGTGAATTAAGGTGTAGTAGGAAGAAAAGCCCTGGATAGCTGCCTTGCAGTTTGATAAAATGAGTTATTGTAATTATTTTTCCAAAATAAGTAGAATTCCTAAGCAAAAGAAAACTAAAATGAAAGCATCTTCTGTGTTGGTCGATCTGGTGGCTCCATTGAAAGAAAATCTTGTATTTCTTTTATTCCTTCTTTGAGAATTCTTTTTCTGAGTAGTCCTGTCTGTCTGTGGCTACTTTCTGGACTAGGATCTCCATGCCTCAGTTTCTTATCTGTTTAATGGATAGAGTAACAATTAATCTCACTTCTCAAGGATTCTGTTGTGAAGTGCTTTTGAGAAATCTGGCCTGAAATGTCAGATTCGATAAGGCTGCTTGAGAGCTTCCATAAAAACTGCTTTTAATTCAAATTATGTTTGATGATAAAATATTGCGAAATAGATTGCTCCCTCTCCAGGCTCACTTTCTGTGTCAGGATGTAGAAGGGAGCTGAGACATTGGAACCAAAACTGGAGCATTTTTTGAAACCTGTAGTTTATTTTATGGTTTGGGCAGAGGGGAGAAAATTGTCTGAACATTGCCCTGAGAGTGAGAGTACTAACTTCATGTTTTAATTTCCCTTGGAAAAAAATAACGCTGTGTTCTAAGTAGGTCCAGTATTTGCCCTTCTGTGCTGTACTAATTCTCTTCTTGTACTTGTAGTTCTGATTATGTTCCCTCAGCTGGTACTTCAGGAAACGTGTTTGTCTTTGAGCATGTCTGGTGACTCAGAGACACGTCTCCATAGCATCTGGTGAGCGTAATTGTCATTATTAATCTGCCCCATGCCAATCTGTCCTCGGAGCAGCGGTGGGAGGAAGGGAAGGTGCTGCATGACTTGGGTGTGTTCTGCAGAGATGGGGCTTGGGAGAAAGGTTAGAGACAGCCTGGGCTGAGGTTCTGTTGCTTCCTGTCACTGCCTGCAGAACCATCAGAAATTACAGTCAGAGCCTCTGTTCAGCTGGGGCTTCCACGGCTCCCAAGGGAGAGTTCCTGGCTAAAGTGGCTGGAATCAGTGTCCTGCCCGTTCGGACGTTGTTGGCCAATAATGCGCCCCTGTTCTAGTTATGTAATGCTGCTGTTTCCAGAGTTGTGGGTAAGTGTGTTGTAAGTTAATATCTGACTTTAGAGTTCAGAGATTGATTGGAACCAGATACAACTTGGCATTATCTCTGGAGCTTTGTGCATTTTCCATTTTAAACACAGTTGAATGAAGTCTCCCACAATAAAGTCCCTTCTTCCCTTTCTGACTCGTGTCAGGGCTCTGCTGCCCTGTGCCCTAACCACAAGGTGAGCCATACATTGGTTTTAAAATGATTTTTTTCCCTGGGCCTGTATGCTCTCTGTCCTTATGGGAAGGCTCTAAATGCTCTTTCTGCTCTCAGTCTTCAGTGCTGGAACTCTCGCTTCCCAGTTCACGTAATCACAGGCTTTTCCTTCATTCCTGTTGTTAATCAAACTTGACTGGCTGCTTAATGCCTTTTTTCCTTTTTTTTTTTCCTGATATGGTGATTTTGGTTGTTGCTTCCATAACAGCATTTTGTTGCCTTTAGCTTCACAATAAATTGGGGAAATTAATAGTGCATGATTGAGAGCACATACTTTAAAATAAGTTAAATGAGAAATAGATATTTTTTATTACTATTAAAAACACCTTTTTTGTCAGTCCTTTTGTTTTGAGCAAAGGGCACATTCTGCTTTAACTATTTTATCGTATGTGTGCTATTGTAATTTACATAAATGAATTTTAAATACAGTTATAAGCTGTGGGAAGATGTTATTGTCTCTGCACAATGAATGTGGAGATTTATGCTGTGCATACATCTTGTGTTACATTAACATTTGTTCCCTCGTCTCTGTTGGATAGTGTCATGATGGAGCCTTGAAATCTTTACACAGGTACTTCTCATGCTTATTTAAAACAGCATCTGAATTATTCTTCTTCCAGTCCATTCATTTCATGTAAATATGCCTTTGGATATTTGACTCAAATCTGATGACATTGACAGAAATAATAAAACTTCTGTTAGGAGCGAGATGGAGGCTGCTGCTATGCCCTCCCACCCTCTAAATATCAAACAACTCCCATTTTTCCAGGGTTTATGTGTCTGGAATTAAATGCTTGAGCTGTTGCAGTGAAGCTGGTCCAGCCATGTGCTTGAACTTGGGTTGCTCTGCCAGGTTGGGACCTTTCTCACAGACATTCTGCAGTGTCTGTCTTTTGTCCAAGGCTGGTGACAGGAGTTGGTTGAGCTCCTGCTGGGATTATTACAGCCCTCAGCTGTAGTGCCTGTGACCTGGAAGGTGCTGGGTGTGCACATCCCTTTTTGGAAGGAAACCTATGGATGTGCTCGGTGTGTCCCAGGGGGAGATGATGGCAGGGTTGGGAGTGGAAGTACAGCAATTTGGATTGAGGACCTGCTCTCTTCCCACCCATACCAGTTCTTGCTTTTTCTCCAAGAGGAAAACACCCTGAAAATGGCAGTTTGCAAATTCTGCAAATCCTTTTTCAGGGGGATGTGCTGGTGAAGTTAGGGTGGGGTAGCACACTGTGGAAGAGGGGCTTCTTCCTGCTGGAGCTCTGGGCTTGGCCAGGAGGGCTGCACGCGCCAGGATGAGTAAGAGAGCCTTTGGAACACGTCTGGAGAGTGAAGCTGTTGAGCTGGAGCAGAGGCTGCTTGCTGACTTGCCAAATACAAGCCTCTGCTAAATGCTCTTGTGGGGGCACTTAGCCTGTGTGTTGTGGGGGAGGAGAATAACAATTTGACTTGGGGCTGGTGATTATTCTGTGGCTGTGGTTGAATTTCTCTCAGCTGTAGTGGTGTTTTGAGTTCTGGGGACAATTACCAGCTCTTCTAGATGTCTCTTTATTTCCTCAGCTTAAAAATGGCCGTTTGGGACAGATCCACCTGAATGACGTGCCTTTCTTCGAGGCTGCCTATTGAATAGTGACTGTCAAGAGTCAGATTTTACTTCTTCCCTGTCAAGTGAGAGCCTGTTGCTGGGAGCTGGGCTGGAGTGTATGCACAGACAGGCAGAGGGGTGTGAGGGATCCTGAATCCCAGTCAAACATTCCCATCCTGGAGCCTGCAATGTGGGTGTATGGAGCTGCCAAAGCGAGTGGCAGTGGTGGTGTGCAGTCACAGCTTTGCTTTCCTGCCAGCTGGAGTCTGTTCCCATTGTGATCGAGAGCGTTATACTTACCATAAATGTTTCTTCTTAAAATAAAAATTAAAACAAGGAAAGCGGAGCAGCGTGGGGCTGTGCCGGAGGGCTCGGTGGCGCTGGCTGGCAGCTGGCTCTGTGCCGGTCACCTCCTGGGAGCCCAGGGCCCGCGGGAGCTCTGGGGGCTCGGGCGGCCTCCCCGGCGCTGGCCACGCTCCCGGGCTGTCAGCGCCGGGCTGGGCAGCCAGGCTGGGCTGGGGACGGGCAGCCAGTGCCGCGTCCGGCCCTGCCGGCAGCTCCTGCCCACGGATGGCACGGGCTCAGCGGGCACCGCGTCCCTGGCGCGTGCCCGCTGCCCTCAGGGCTGTGGTGTGGGGACGCCTGGCCTGGCCTGGCCTGTTGGGCTCGGCCTCTGGCTGTGCCAGAGGTTCTGTTTTTCAGAGGGTCTGGGGCAGGGATGTGCAGGAAACAGTCTCTGCTCCCTACAACCGGAATTCTCCTTGCAGGCTCTGCAGGGAAGCGCTGCCAGCCCTGCTTAGAGAGGGAGCAGTGTTCTGCAAAGCCATGATTTTAATTTTTCCGGTTGTTTAGAAGGATGGGGACAAGAGAGAGTAAAACTGCAGCTGAAAAGGGGGAAAAAAACTATACAATTTTTTTGTACATGTGTTTTTTTGTTCTTGCTGTTTTTCCGTTTAAAAAGGAGTTTATTTGTTACAGGTCTGAGTAATGACTGGTTATCTGTGAAGCAAATTTTTTTTAGGAGGTTGTGGAAAATAGAAAAGGTTTGATTTCAAGGGGTAGGTTGTTTGGGTTTTGGTTGTTTTTCTAAAACTTGGCTGAATGAATTCTGCTTCTAAAAATGTATGTGCATGTTTCAATGATGTTTGGGGTTTTTTTGTATTATCCAGTTGCTACAATAAGAGTTTTTGATGCTTTAAGCTTGCATTGTTGTTCCCTCTCTCCCTGCTTTTGGTGTTGCCTCTCATGTCCAAGGAATGCTCCAGTCTTTAATTTCTTGCTCTTGGGCTGTTATTAGCTTCCGTGGGAAAGGCATGAATAATGCTTATTGTTAGGTAAATACAGGTGCTGTGTGGTTTTCCATAGCAACATGCTCACCTGGAGGTGGTTTCAGACCTCTGAGGACTCCCTGGAGGATTTGGTAAATTAATCCGTTGGGAGATGTCCTGCTGGGCAGATATGATCAGGTTCTTGTGGTGTTCCTGTAGCCCGGCTGATGTCACCTCAGCCAGGGGAAGTAATTAATTGGTGGTGTATGAGCTGCTTGCTGTTTTTTACCTTCAGGTGGCTGTTACTCTTTCTGAGGTCGGCTCTGTGGTGCGGGGTGTCTGTTCCAGCTTTCTCTTGGATTAAGCCCTTTGCTCACTGAGGCCCAGGCAGCTCTGACAACAAGTTTCTAGGCCAGAGTTGCAACCATTTACATATGACAGTGGTGATTAAGCTGCTGAAGAATAAGTGCCGGAGAAGATGGTCCCCGCCTCGACCTCCCGGAGTCATTACAAAAGCACAAGGAAATAACTGTTTGCAGTCAGAAGCTTTATTTTAGGAGACAAGGATTGTGTGAGCCTTTCCACAGAGACACAGCACAGACTGTGCAGTCAGAGTTGGGATTATTCATAGAATCCCAGAGCGATTTGGGATGGAAGGGACCTCAAAGCCCAGCTAGTTCCAAACCCCTGCCACGGTAAGGTGGTTATTGCTGAGGCGGATGCCGTGAAGACCGGAATAATCGCAGGGGGTCAGATTAAGAGATGGCAGCTGCACTTGTAGTGTCTTAAATTTCCAAAGCTGTGTGCAGTCATTGAACCCTCCACTGGGAAATATCCCTGCCTGTTCCATGGATGTAGGAAGCTAAGGCACAGAGCTGGGCAGATGGGGACAGAGCCTAACAGTTGATACTGGAGCTGTATTTAAAGGAGTGCCTGGTTTTGAAATCCAAGTTGAGTTAAATAGACTTCATCATGATGGCTTGAGCTAATCAAAGCTGTGCTGGGCCTGCTGCAAACCATCCAGTGGTCTCTTGTTTTCTTCTCAGCTCTGTTACTGGCTATGAAAGCAGCACAATACTTTAAAGTTCAGGAGTAGTCAAACTGAAACCAAAGAGCTGCTTTCTGCTCAGAGAGGGACCAGCTGGAAGTCCCTGCTGCTGGAGCTTGAGTCCCGTGCTATGGCTGAATTCAAACAGACCACCTTCTCTCCCTCCCCCTCACCTATAAATTCATGTTCCATAACATTATTTGCTAAAATTCCAACATGGATAGTTGAAGCTGAAATGTTCAAATCCACAGCAGAATAGCTTGGGCATCCCCAGATTGACCTTACTTCCCTGTCTGATAGCTGAGGGAATGACTGAGCCTCGAAGTTGATGCAGAAATGATGTTTTGCAAGCTGTTTTGTCTTTGCTGTCTTTGAAGGATCCAGCTGGTGTTTCTGGCCAGCCTCACCCATCCCTTGGGAGAAAACATGAGGTCATTCAGCCTCTATTTGCAAGGGCACTGAGCAGGGCAGAAGACAGGGGTTATTTTAAGCTTCTACTGACCAGTGCAGGATTTTAGACAATAAAAAACACTTGTGTCTTTCTGCCTGCTACCTTCAGCTGCCCATATTCAAGATTTTATATCGTCTGTGTGCAAGTTGCCATGCAGGAGGAAAAGATTCGGCATGGGAGTATGTTTGTGCAGTTCTGTATTTTTGGTAGGTGTTTTTATATCCTTGGGAGAACTTGGCTGTGACAGCTGTGTGGGGTAATGCAGTGTAGTGACAGCTTTGGGTTGTGCTGAAGCTCTGCTAGCGAAGGAGCTGCGGCGTGTTCTCCCTCTCGCTTGTTATGCTGCTGTGGGATTTTGTGTGTGTTCATTTAAGGAGCTGGGCCAGGGCAGGCTCAGGCTGGAGAGCAGGGAGAGGTTCTTCCCCCAGAGGGTGCTGGGCACTGCCCAGGCTCCCCAGGGAATGGGCACGGCCCCGAGGCTGCCAGAGCTCCAGGAGCGTTGGGACACTGCTCCCGGGGATGCACAGGGTGGAGTTGTTGGCTACTTTGCAGAGAAGCCTGGATTATCTAAGGTAGGCCTAAACACTGAGAAGCAGCTGGAGTCGGTGGTCAGCCTGCTGTGCTGGGCACCCAGCCTCTGCCCAGCTCCTCCTCCTGCGGGAGCTGGGGCTTGTCGTGCGTCCTCTCGGTGACTCCAGTGCTTTCCTGTCTCTGTTTATCTTGTCTGCTCTCCCCTGAGCTTCCTGGAGCATGAGAGGAGGGACTCCTGCTCTGTCTCCACTTGGTACCCTACCCATGGAAGAGCCCTGATCTCTCCTGGACCTCTGTGGGTACTGCTGTAACATCAGGAGAATAACACTGCTGGTGAAAGTGTCCTTAAATGCCATTTGACACGCACACAACTCACATTCCGCTTATCCCAGAGGAAAACATTGTAGGCAGTTTAATCCATAATGCAAGAAAATGGCAGGGAGTTTTAAAATACTGCAGTAAAGAGCTGCTGGTGTATGGAGATGTTGGGATTGAGAGAGGTTGGATGTACTTTGATTCGCATCTGTTTTGTTTTGGGCTTGCTTTGTTTGTTTTGGGGGGTTGTTTAGAACATAGCCTGATGTCATTTCAGGTTTTAGAAGAGCCTTGTTGATCTAGGAGTGGAAGTTAAAGGTAGAGAAGGGAATGTTTGCAATTAGCTACTTCCATGATAAACATATATATCATAGTGACTGATCTATCTATCATAATATGATTTCCATCACTTTGATGTATTTAGGTGATGCTGAGGGGAGAGGGAAGCTTGCTTTCCCTGAAAAATGAATCTGAAGCGCATGTTGATGTTGCTTTCTGTCCTTCCAGTCTCCTCCCTGACAGAGTGTAAAGTTTGTGAGGCAAAGTAGCTTTAATGTCATCACTGTCATTCCTTTGCGTCTTGAGACGTTGCTTGCAGCTGCCGTCCTACAGATAAAAACTTGTTTCCTGAGCCAGCAGGACTGCTGTTGGAAAATATGATGCATTCCTTTTCCAGGCACTGAGAAGTCCTCTTTCCCTGTGGCTGAGGGTCAGGGACGCTTTGGGTGGTGGTTGTGGTTCCAGGTCCTTTGTGCCTGTGTAGGACTTTTGGCACAGCCGAGCATTCCAGGTGTGAGGCAAGTGCTGACTATTGAGAGAGTCCCTCCGTGAGGGGGAAGATGCATTTTTGACTCCCTGGAGGAGTTTCATGGGGGACTGCTGGTGATGCAGGGTGAGGGGCTTTGCCTGGATGCTGCTGGGGCTTGGGGTACCTTGTAGACCCTCATTTCAGAGCTGCTGAAGTCTGTCAGCAGATGTAATCAAGTGGCTGAATTCCTGGAAGCTCAACCTGTGAAATTTCAAATGTGCCCTGATGCTGGGAAGGTTCAGAGATGCTGAGCTGTGTCTCCCAGCGGGGGGAGCATGGCTGGGCAGTGCTGTGGGCAGGCAGCCCTGCAGGGCTCCGAGAGCTGCTGCCTTGTGTGGGTGATGTTAAGCAAATAACTTCTCCTCTGCTCGCTGTTTTTTATGGCTTTTCCCTTGTTTAAGAATGGATGCTTGAACCACATGTTTACTGAAATCCTGCTTTGCTGGGAAATCTGAATGTTTGCCAAAATCTAAACACAAGTGACCTTGGGATTTGGAGCCCTTATGCAAGGATCCAGGAAGGAGAAGGTCTCTGCTGAGATGTTGCCTGTGACTCTGCATGGCAGGGTGTGCAGCAGGGAAGCTCTGCCAGAGCTATGTGCCACACAAGCTTTGGCATCCTGCTCAACTGCTTAAGGATGTTCCTTCATACATGAGGCTGTGTAGTCCAAAGGAGGAAAGTTTACCTCCTGGATCAGGAGGGGAATATTGTTGAACAAGTTGCAGCCTAAAGGCCGTCTCTTGTTAATGAAATTTGAAGGGAAGTTCTTACTGGAAGGAATCTCTTGATCTTGTTTTAATGAAATGTGAGGAGTGATTGAGTGTGTTCTTTAGCAGGGAGAGCTGGGTGGCAGGACCAGTGAGAACATACTTTGAAGCCTTAGTGCAAAGTATCCTCTCTCTTGTTCCTGCCCGTTTTCAGCCATCTCACTGGTGTGTGACTGTACTGTTCTTGCTCCAGCCTTGTTTGTGCAGCACCAGAGTCTCACCAGCAGGGCTGGTGCACTGCCAGAATGGGGCTTCTGCACACATTGCTAAGGATGAGGAGTTCCAGCCCTACCCAGCGTGAAATGGAGGAGACTGAATCCACTCGTCCTCCCTACCCCATAAAATGAGTATTTTCTTTTCTGTCATGAGAAGCTGGGTGATGTTTCCCCTGTGTTGACTTCTGTAAATCACGTCTGCACAAGCAGCGGTCTCCTCCTCTGCCATAGATAAGCCTTTGATCATTGGTTTTGCTTCGCAGCAAAGTGCCTCCATTGCAGCAGGAGGGCGGCTGGCAGCAAGGACTGATCGATACTGGTTTTTTAAAACATTCCTAGTTTCAAAGATTAAATATTGTACTAGACTTTATGATTTGAGGTCATTTTAACCTCCTACCTCTGGGCTAAGACGGCTCATCTGCCTCTCATTTTTCAGGCTTTGTTACATATGTATTTGAAGCCATATGTAGAATAGTAAAAGCTTGTAGCTCTCTTCTGGTAGCAGTTAGAAAAGGGAGGGAGCAGTGTGAGAGCCACAGGCTGTGTGACAGCTAATACTCCCCCAGCTTCTGATTGGAATTCAAAGTGGGTTTGCACCATTTGCCTTCTGTCTTATATCCCCACATTAGTGGTTAACCTCAGCAGGACACTCCCATATTATTATTATTTTCTTGCAGGAAAATTGCCTAAAGAAAATGAAGTTCAAGTCATATCAGGCAGATTTTTTTTCTAAGCCTGTAAGGGGAATTCCTTCTAAATGGGGCACTTGTGGGGAAGGAGAGAGGCAGAAGCCTTATTTAAGAGAAGTCAGTCAGGAGATCTGTCTCTTCCCACAGCCTGCCGAGGCTGAGATGTGATGGTGAAAGAGGTTGATATTTGTCCTCCTTTTCCTTTTGCGCATCTCCTGATGACATTAGCCAGAGGAGATAAGTGAAGAATATTAATTCTGGTGCCACTGAAGTGTGAGCCTAAGATGTAAAGGGGGTCCTGGCACTGAAAACTCAGGCTGCCTCCCTTCCTCTCTTTACTTTTTCAGTAGAATAATCTGCCTCCTTGAAATTCTTCCTCTATGTCTTTTCTTTCTGGTTGTTTGGGTTCTCATTAAAGCAGTGGTTGTGTTTTGCTTTGGGGATGATTGTGTAGCTCTGATCATGCTGCATCCGATACGTTTATTCACTTTGGAAAGCAAGTGGGATCCTTTAGGATTAAAAGCCTGCATGAATGAATGGGATTTTCTGGTTTTGTGCGTGTGTGTATACTTGTGTGTGTAATCGGGTCTATTTTTGTACTTTGGTTTTTTTAGCATGCGTACAGGATGGTTTCAAGCTTTTTTTAAGGGGCATTTCAGAGAGCGAGGCTGATGCTGGCAGTGTGCTGCAGGCCTGTGCCCTGGTCCTTCTCCAGGGGTGTTTAGCATTCCAGCAGCAGGCTGTTGTTGGGTGAGTGTTACCAGCCAAACCAGGAATGCTGCTCAGAGGTGCAGGTGGTTTGTATCGATAGGTAATTTCCATTACTCTTAAGCTGGATTCCGATTTCAGCAGTCGGGTTTCCATGTCCTGAATTGGTTTTGGTGATGGAAACGCTTACTAGAAAAAGTGATTTGCTGTGTGCTTCTCTTCCCCCTAAAGGAACGTTGTCAAGAATTGCAGGGGAAGATTAAACACTTAAGTCTTGCTCTCCTAATCTGAATTGTTCTGTGAAAGCTTAATTTAAAGAGTATGCTCCTGATCCAAATTTGCTGCTCCCCACTGGCAGTCAGCTCCGAGAGCGTATCTATAACACACAGGATGGTGAGGGGGAGGCATTTTAACCTCTGCCAAGAGGAAAACACAACAGTTGGGAGAGGCACAATGTAATGGTAAATATTTTATTGACACGTTCCAAACATATTGGATGTAAATTTAAACACTATCTGAGATTTGTTAAGTTTCCTTGTTCGAATTTTTTACGTTCCCGTAAATCCTGGTTCATTAATTGGCTGTAAAGTAACGAACATCTGAGGCAGTGCTTTGCCAGCAAGGAAGGCTGTGTTAGCCGTGGTGGGTGGTGGTGACCCCCTGCCACGGCAGAGCCCCCCGGAGCAGCCCTGCTGCGTGCTCAGCTCGCGCCTTGGGAGGCCCTGGCATGGGCAGGGAGTGCTTGGAAACCCTCTTGGCTTGGTTGCTCTCCAAAAGGCAGGGGAGATAAACCCACACTTGTGTGAGTGGTGGGTCAGGAAGTGTAGAACAGGATTTTCTGGCTGCTAAAGAGGGTATTGGGGCCCCCAAAAAAATGGGAAGTCCTGTGTAGAGTTAATAAAGATAATAAAACCTTTAAAGCTGGTATCTTCGGACATGGCCACCATCTTGTTTCCCTTACCACTCAGCCCTGATGTGGCTACTGGCCAATGACTTGTGAGGAATGACTGATTTTGGGGCAAGGCTCAGTTCTTCAGTGGCTGTGAAGAAGCACAGCAGCTTGCAGGAGGAGCAGGCATGGACCCCTCTGCCCTGTGTCCCTAGGCTTGTGGGATTCTTCCCCCTGTGTTTCCTTGAGTAGGACAAGAGCAGAAAACCCAGGGGCGGGAGGAGTTGAGAACTCCCATGTTCCCACTTCCATGGGGTGTAGAGGTGGTGAGGTGACCTTGGCCAGGTGCTTGGCTGGTGGAACACTTCCTGGGAAATTTAATCCTCCGACACCAAGCCCTTGATAAGGACTGAAGATGGAGTTGTCCCTCTCTGGCTCTAGAAGCTGAGTGTTTGTCCAAAAAGCAAAGAGTAGAAGCATTTTGGTCAGGTCTGCAGCTTGCTGTGAATGTTGCACTGAAATGGCATTTTATAGAGATGTATCCCACTGACTTTTATCAGCACCCTCATAAATTGAAGGTTCTTCATTAGATGTGCAATAAAAGATTTTATTCTGGTAACATTCTGAAAATGTTTCTGTTACCTACCCTAGGATGTTGGCTTTCTAATGGGTGATCAATAAAAAGAAAAATAAATCCAGTTTTGGTTATACAGTTTGGCTCCAAAAGGTTATGCAGCATTTACTGTAGTGCAGTTCTTCTAAAATTCCTTTGCTGGAGTATTTTGAGGCTTTTTTTGATTTTTTTAGTCTAGCTAATTAGATTTCTGGGGCTCAGAGGACTTGGCTGGCTGTGTCTTTGATGCTGTGGGGAATCCAGAGACAATGATGATGTGTGTATTTCAGCTGTTAACTGCAGTGGTTTGCAGGAATCAGTGACTCAGAAGCTTTGGCTTTCCATCCAGAGGTGGCCTGGTTGTAGCTGTTGCTCTCTTAACTTCATTTTAATGTTGGGGTGGGATGTGTGTTTGTGTGTTTGTTCCTTTCATAGACTTCCCACGAGTCAAACCTTCCATTCAGATCCAAGGCTGAGAAAGCAGCTTTTTAAAAATAAACAGAATAGGCTTATCTGCTTTAGTGAGTCTCCCTTTTTGGAGCCTCAAAATAACTGAGTCGTTACTAAATTTTTTTGAAAGATGTGTCTTTAGAAATTAGGAGCTTGGTCATGTGAATAAATTCCTGGCAGTGGAGGTGCCTTAACGTGGCGCAGCACATCCCCGTTGTGGTGAGCACGTGCACACACAGGGCTGTGGTTGTTAAACCAACCGCTGCTGCAGCCACACCTTCCAAATACCGAATCCACAGACTTGTCTGTCACCTCCAGAGCAAGACTTGAAGGATTAAGACCTTGAGCAAGGCTTCTGAGAGGGTGTTTGTGGGCCGGAACACCTGTTCCGGTTCAAATTTAGGTGCTGACTTGTTAAGCGTGAATTTTGTGATGTTTATTGAATTGTCACAGGAGCCAGGCAGGAAACGTGTATGAACGTGTCTCTTACCCTTCATTTAGTGGCATCCCATGCATAGAGGCGCTCAGTGATACCCATTTGCTCTGAGTTTACTCTGGAGCTTTTTTTTAGCAAATGTTTTGGAGACTTGCCCTCCCCTCTGCTGTTGCTCTTTACCTGCCCTCCCTTGGTTCGGTTTCCTCTCGTTAGATGGGCTGCTGGATTAGATGTTAATGATTACAGGCTCCAACTCTGCCTGCTGGAAGGAGGACTTGTGGGTACTCACAGGAGAACAAAGCTGTAAAACTTGCCAATAGCCATAGGAAATGTTGCTTGAAGGAAGCAGGAAACATACGGCATCTATTATTATTTTACCTACAGCCTTGATGAGAAATCTTTGTATCCTACAGTGTCCTCCTCTCTACCCACCTGGGATCTTACAGAGTCCTGTTGAGGACACTAGTCTGTGCACTAACATCTAGGAATGTGGATCACAGCCAGATCTATGGCTCACCAAAGAAAACGACTTTAAAAAGTCTGTTGAGGAGGATGAAGGGAAGGATCAAAAGGAGCCAACCTTTTGTCTTCTAACAAGCAAAGCACTCCTGTTGAACATTAGTTATGGAAATGTCCCTTTCACAGACAGAAGAGTGGTCCTCCCAGCATTGTGTGTTGAATCTGTGCTTGACCTTAACACAGCAAGTCGTCTTACACATGGACTTTTTTTTTCACCTGCATCTGCTTTTATCTTGAGTTAGCGCTCCTGGCTGGACTGGTGTGTGCAGATGTGCCAGTGCAGATGTGATAGGACTTGAAGGGAGTTGTCAGATTAGCTGAGCAATGCTTTTTTTTTTTTTTTTTTCGTTTTGCCATTTTAATCTTGGTTAAACCTCTTAGTCAGAGGGTGATTTCCATTTCATCTTGAGTTATGTTGGGCTTCCATGCTCATTTCAGGCTATAGCTTGCCTCCTTAAACTTCTGATGTAACCTCTGTAACTACGTTGCCCATGGCTGTGAAGAACCATACCTGCTCCTGGGTATATAAATATTTTCTACTTTTTGTCTTTGTTTGTCAGACGTTTGGGTTTGGTATGAGCAGGAATGGAAAAGTTTATGCTTGTTTTAGGGGGAAGGCAACAAATGTTTATCTGAATGATCAAAGCAGAATTTATGAGGAAATACAATGGAAACTATTCCTGGCTGTTTAGAAGCTGATGTACAGGGGTAAGCCAAGGGGAATAGAAATGAGAAGAAAAAGTGAACTGAGTACTCTCAAGTCAGACTTCTCTGGGCCTGAACTGCAGTGTCTTTCCACTAAGCAAATGCTTTTTCTTCATGTGTATTTAATACTCACTATGGATTTATGATGTGTAACAAAGGACTGGGAAGAGCAATGGCTCTGCTTGTGAAGTGCTACCTCAGTGAAGCCACAGAAAATGGTATTTTTATTCTGAAATATTTCTGAAATACGTTATTTGACTACTTTCCACCTCCCTCCTTACCTGGCCTGGCTGTTGACCAGCGCGTGCTGCAGGGTCAGAGCAAACCCGGCTCTCCTGGGCAGGCCGGGTCTGGTGCCCTGGTTGCTCTGCTGCATTCCAGGTTAATGAGCCTAAACTTGTATTCTCAGGCCTCCATTTTGTGTCTCATCCAAAGCCTGCTCTTCCTGGGATGAGGACAGCATGCCAAGCTCGCTTGACCAAGCTGTGGTCACTGCAGCCAGGTTGCTGATCTCGTTAAGGTGACTCTAATGAGGTGTGACAGCCTGACGAGTTCAGGCACCGGCTGCTGGGAGGGAGCTGGGGCTGGACCAAGCAGAGGCTCCAGCATTTGTGTTACCTGGCTTTAGCAAATGGATTTCAGCACTTTAAAACATGACAGCCAGGCTGAGGGGCCTGATGGGAGACACACTTGACAGGAAGTTGGAGTAAGTCTGCTGGTACAGCAAACCCGTGACTGAACTTGATTCTTTCAGGTAGGTGAATAGTATCCTGTGTGCTCCTCCTCTGCTGGCATCCACAGGGAGCTGGAGAGGTGGTTCTGTGCAGCCTCACGCACAGCAGCACAGTGGGGTATGTCCCTTTCCAGGCCAGCCAGTTTGGAATGACTTGTCATCTGCAAAAGGTTTTCTGTGCAGGTCCTGGTGGCCTCGTTCCTTGGGTTTGGCAGTCCGTGGCATCTCCTTCAGAGGACGGTAATGCCTCTTGATTAAACTCAGTTATTCCTGAGGAAAACAGGCTGTGTGCGTGTGGCTCATTTGGTAGCAAACCCTGTGACGTCTCACTGCTGTTTGTTTCACTGAGAATTAGAATCTACCCCCTTGAGGCTGTGGTCTCCTGTCTTGTTGATGGTGTGCCTTTGGGGCCCAAGGTGAGACAGCCTCTGCCATCGCAGAGTGGGCTTTAATGGGCATTTCACTACGTCGTATCTGCCTCTGCTTTCTCAAATAGTCTTCCTGCAAGTTCTTAATTTTGTTCCTTAATCCTGTGGATATGGATACTCCCCTGCTTGCCCTAGGCAGGATCACTTAGGGAATAGTTTCTCTCTTACTCGTTGCAATGGCAGCTTCAGGCTGTTGCTGAACCTTCATTCTTTAGATGGAAATCAATGCAGTTAATGTCATGCCAGCTAAAGCTGTGCTGGTACCTAGAGGACTGCATGCTTGAAAATTGAAAATCTTTGGAGTTCTAACACTTCTGTTGCTTTCTTCAAATTCTGACTTGGTTTAGGCACTTCTTAGCGAACAAAATGGGTGGTTGTATCTATCCATAGTCCGTGTGTCTCAGAAGAAAAAGGTTGCATCTGTGATGAAGCTGCTCTGAATTGGTGAATCTGGCGGCAGTTGTCTGCTTTGTCTTTTCTGCTTGCAGGGGTGACGTGGAAAGGATTGTCCTGGTTTAGAAGTGCTTTCAGAGACAGGAATCTTCAGAAGGCTGTGGGAGACGGGAAGGTGCTGTTCCAGCTTCTCAGACACGTAAACTCACTGTGGCACTGTGACTTGGGCAGAGCTGCCAGGGGCCATCCGGGGATCGCCTCTTAGGCTCAAACAGGCTTCTGTGTTTATATCAACGTAGATTTAGAATACCTCCCTTTAAGAGGCTTCTCCAGGCTGTCTGCTGTGGATTTATACTACGGGTCATGAATGTGAGCTGGGCGACTCCTCTTCGGAGTTTTTAAGTTCCTTTTGGAGTTTTATGATGCATAACTGAGTCTGAAGTTCCTTTTTTGCCAGTAACAAAGTACTAAACAACCATCTCTTGCTATGAGGGGAAGAAGCTGCATCTCTGCTCTGTGCCTTCTTCAGGGCTGCACTGTGTATGTAGCATTAAAGTCAGGTTGCACATAACATGGTGTTAAGCATTTCACAGCTCTAGTTGCCACAGGTTGTGTTTTAAAAGGAGTCCTCTGTTGCCTCCTTGCAGCAGTAAGATTAATTAAAGGCTGTTATTTCCATTTTAAGCATGGGCTTTGGCAAGGCTGTGAAACTGGTAAGGCATTGTCTTGTCTGCTTATCATGCCAGTGTTGAGAGGGTCTCATGGAGCCCACCTGTCCTTGTGTTCTTTGCAGGGTGGGGGCAGAGCTCCCACCAAAGGAAACCAGTGAAAGAGCAGCTGCTGGGAGTAAAGAAAAGGGATAAAACTTGCCAGCTGAGTTATGTGACTGGTCTGCCCTCCACCTCCTCTCGAGGAGTTGTTTGTTAACAAAGGTACTCACAGCTTGGGGAGTGCACCATAATCCTTACAAGTCATTTAAAGCAGTGTAGGCAGTTAAAGATTAATTTTGCATGCAGTGACCTCTTTATTTTTAACTGCTTTGCCTCCTGCATCTTCAGAAATAACAAACAAATGCTCCAAACATACCAACCCCCTTGGAAGACAATGATTTCATTGTGGCTGTGAACATGACATACATTACATAAATATTGGTGCTTACATGCCTGCTGATTCTTTGTCCTTGGATGCCGAGTCTTCCAGCCCCGCTGGTCATGTTTCATAAGAGCTTGGGAGGAAGCACAGCAGTGCAAGACACTGACGTTAGTGGTTGGTCCAGGCTGCTTTTCTAGCTCAGGCTGCTTTGCAAGGTGGATATTTTTCTATTAATGTGATCAGACTGGTTTATCTGTCACTTCTCTTGAGCAGGCCGCAGCTGCTGTGGCACTTCTATGCATTTATCTTGAGCTTTGAGATGTCTTTATGCTGGTTATTGCAGGATGCAGAAGAGCTTTACACAGTTCAAGTCCTGTGTCATCTCTGGAAGAGGAGTAGCAGGGCCTGATCCCTGTGAAGGCAGGGGGAGGCAGAGGAATGATGCACAGGGTGCTTGTCCTTGCAGCACACTGTGAAGTGTTGGGTTCTGCCCCTTCTCCCACGTGGGGCTGTTCAGGGCAGCACTGTCCTCCCACAGCCATGCTGCTCTTTTAGCTCCATGATGGGGTTTTGTGTTAAGGAGCTGCAAGTCCTGGCTTTCAAACCCTGCTGATGAGTGGTGCTAGAAGTCGTTTTAATTTCCTGAGGGCTCCATATAACTCCAGTGGAGCTACGAGTTGCTCTCTGCTTGTTTCTGTAGCTACGCCACACTTGCTTGCAGAGAATGAAATCTAAATCTCTACATGATCTAACAGTAGTTTCCTAAAATATGAACAAAATCAAAGAATGAAGAATGTGTATTGTACAGAGCAGCTTGAGAAGCTGAAATACCAACTGAAGTAGCTGAGAGAAAACAAAGTAGGGGGTTTATGGGGTGTTTCTCAATTGTTTAATGTGTTAAATTAATCTTTGTAGCAAAGCCTTTTAAATTAAGTCAGAAGTAATTGTGTATATGTGCTCCTGTAATTGTAAGGTCACTGCCTTGATACAGGCAACAGAGAGGATAATTTTGGTTCAGTATCTCACTGCTTGGATCAAAGATACTTTATCAGATGGTTGTGTGAGAGAGAACTGGAGTGTAACCTGCACAAGGAGCCTGGGTGGGAGCAGAGCATGGTCCGCTTATTTAACCTTTGAATGCCTCTTGGCCCAATGGCCCTTGGATACTGCTACTTCATGGAAAAAGTTCTAAATATAGTACTCATTTGTTGTTGAATAATGACTTTAGAGGGTGGATGCTGGCGTTTCCAGCTCCTTGCAGGGCCTAAGCTGTGCACGAGCGAGATACTGGAAATGAGACCAGTTAGGAGGTTTCAGTCCAGGAATACTGCTGAGCACCGATGCAGCTTGTTGATTTGTGGAATATTCTGTTGATAGTCTGTTTGTCAAAAAAACTCCCTGAGATTAAACCTGAGGATCATTTTTAACCCATTTCATTAACTTTTCATTCCCTTTTGTACCTGGTATGGTCAGCTGACAGGCATAGGCTCTGTTCATAGGTCAGCTTGTAAAGGGGAAAAGATTTTTAAGGTAAATAGAATGAGCAGGAAATGTTTTTGGGGATAGGGCTCAACAAGACCATCTTCCTCTGGAATAGGGAGAGATGAAATCCAGGGAAAGGTGAAGAAATTTGCCTGAGGTCCCCCAGGAGGTCAGTGATGAAGCTCGGTTCTGATACTCTTACCAGTCCTTCAACTAAGATGTCATCCTTTACTGGAATTCCAGAAACCCTCTTGGTTTTAACCACCAGTGAGTGAATCTTCTTCCTTTGTAGCTCTGTTTTCCCAGAGCTTTTACCTCAGAAGACCCTGCCATCTTGAACAATTTCCCTGTGTAATGCTTGCTTCATTGCTGTTTCATTTCACTAACTTTCACTTGAAAATCAGATGCTTCCCTATCTTTTCTTTTTACTTCCTTATACAGCTTTTCCCTATTGCTGCAGCTCATTAAATCCTGCAGCTGTGTGTTATTTAACATCATAAAGTGGTTAGAGATATCATTCATGTAAAAGGATACAAAATGAATGTGCATTGTAATTCTAGTCTCGAGGTAGCAAACTTCTCTGTGGAGTTGTGACTTAACTTATGGCTTTGTAAAAGCTTTTACTTGCCTTTATTTTGCTCTCTTCTGATCCTTAATGATTTGTGTGTAGGTAAATATATTTATCGTGCAGTTAGTTATTAAGTAATCTGTATAATTGTGTACATTAATCTAGGTATGAAGTGTGTTGAAAACGTCAGTTCTTTCTCCTGCCCTGAGTTCAGCACAGGCAGGTGCTGAGCTGCTCTGCTGCCCGCTGGCACCATGCCCCGCGTGCACCCTGACCTGTGGTCACGGGCTTCCTGTTCTACTGAAGACTCGTGCAAATAAAGCCATGCACCAAACCCTCTGGGGAGGCAGGTCTGCAGGTGCCAGGGGCCAACCTCCCATGAAGAGGAGAAGGTGGCAAAGCTTTGCTCTTCAGTTATTTGGTAATGAGAATCTCGCTGGCGTTTGGCACAGGGATTTGTCGCAGCCATGGCAGCTCTGATGTATTGGATTGGTGTTCATGGCTCATGGCTAGAGTGTAGCTGGCTCTCCCCTCTGCTTGCTTCTTCTTCTTTGTTTTCTTCAAAGCAGTTTCCCTAGCCTACCTTTTCAGTTCTGGAGGTCATGTATTTCCTCTCCAGGAACGTGGTGAGACTTGGTGGGTGTGTCAATCACACAGGAAGCCAGGGCTGATAGGATCTGCTCTGCCTGTATCTGATTTTCTGGATGCTTTTATGTGTGCGTGTGTGGTTTGTTGTTGTGTGGGCTTTTCTGTTTGTTTGTTGTTTTTAAATCCAAGTGCTCATTTTGGGGCCTAATTGCCATTGTTTCTGTGTGCATTCTGGATCTGTGTCAGGGAGTTCGGTAGCTCTGCAGAGCCTTTCTGAGTGCAGGAGTGCTCCTCTCCGCAGCGCAGGGAGGCACAGGGGGATAGCCAGGCTTGCAGTGTGCCCTGCTCTCAGGGAGCTGCAGCTCTCCTGGCTCCTGGCAGGATGGCAAACCCTGGGCTGCCTCCCGTGCTGCTTCCCCCGTCGGCGCTGGCCGTGTTCGCAGGGATGCGTGTACGAGCCCGTGCGCGTTTCCAAGGGCAGCGGAAGCTGGGGATGCAGCAGTGTGTCCCCTGGGGCACAGTGCTCTGCTCCCCTGGCACTGCCGTGGAACATGTGCCTGCCTGTGTCTCCATAAGGCTGGTGTGCAGCTCCTGACTGGTTTGCAGTCCTTAGCTGTGGGGTGTGGGACACGGATCTCCCTCCCCGGCTCTGCCGCGTGCATGTGAATGCTGGGCCCTGGTTGTGCCTTGCAGAGTGGCAGTAGGATGCCTTTAGGACTGTCCTTTTGCCTTGCAGAACATCTAGTAATGCCTTTCACATACTCCCTTGAGTAATCATTAAAAGCATTTTATCCTTCTTTTTTTCTCCCCTCTCTTTTTTTAAGTATCCTGGCCAGAGCAAATAGGATAAGGAATTACAGCAAGCTGAGGCTGGTATAATATACTAAACCATGACTCTAACAGCAATTAACGCAAAGGAATGAACATTTACAGTGCCCTGCAGTTATCCTTAGTGCTCAGTGGTAAACTGAAATAAGCCTGGTGTCTATGGGCTCGCTAGACTAACTGCCATTTTTATTACATTACATGGATTATTGCTCATTTTTCCTTCCATTTTCAGGTTTCTCTTAGGCTACCCTCCTTCCCCTTAATAGTGACCCCAAAAGAGGAGTGGTATACTTAGTGCAGCTGATGTTTGACACAGTTGAGGGTGTGGAGTCTCCCTTGCTGGAGATATTCCAGAACTGTCTGGCTGCAGTCCTGTGCCTTGTGCCCTGTGCTCTGGGATGGCCCTGGCTGAGCAGGGAGGTGGCACCAGGTGAGCCCCTGTGGTCCCTTCCAGCCTGACCCGTTCTGGGATTCCATGATTCTGTCCTGCTGAAAAGGTGCTGGTTGTACCCTGCTGCTTCCACATGCTTTGCCTTGGGCTCTTGGGCTTGTAGCAAGTTTGGGGCAGAAACAGAGCAAAGAAGAGCTCGCTGGGGAGGTTGGTTTGGTGGTGGACACATGACACAGCCACGAGCTGTTAGTGCTTCCCAAATTGAGGTCACCATGTCCTCACCACTTTGTTGTGAGGAGAGAAGGACAGGGGAGAGACCCTGAGCTAGAGCAACTTGCTGCACATGTTTATTGGTGTATGAAGAACATCTGTGTGAAATACATGCTTTGGGCAAGAAAAAGAATGTATAATGTAAGAAAATACTGTTACTTAATACAGTTTTTGCTCAGAGGCTACAGTCAACACATGCTGTAATACTTCTTGCTCGTGTGGTACAGTAGCAACATGACACTTGAGATTTATTACTTTTGGTTTCTCTTTAAAGAAATCCTGAATCTGGAATCAGAAGAATGCTTTTTTTCTCTTGAGCTACAGAAGGGAAAATGTTTCAAAATGTCATAAATCAAAAATATATTAAAGGCCAACAAACCAGATGAAAACTTTTTTGGAAGATTGTATATAATGTTTGGCAGAAGAGACTAATGCGCTGTGGTTTTTGGCTGAATTTAGAAATGTGAAATACTCTAGGGTCCATCTCCTTGAAATGAGCTATTTTTATGTATTTTATCTGTCTATATATTAAAACACCACCAGAGGTGGTTGTGTGTGTATAATGTAAGTATTAGCGTGTGTGATTTATGTTAAGTATATTTAATGCATTGTATAAATTAAATTATACTTTGATATAGAACGTTCAATTACGAAATGATTTCTGTAGTGCAAATGCTCACTAGATACCTTGATTATAGCCAGCAAATCCTGTGTCCTTGTTGACTGCAGAGCTGGCAATACATCATTTTTTATGTAGATTCGTTTCTCTCAGATCCATATATCTGCAGACTTTACAACAGGTGTGTTCCTGTGTGTGCTCTCTTTTTCTGATAACTCAGAGGTGCACCAGGGACTTGAGGGAAGCTGTGGCCGAGGTTCACCTCGTGCTGCGGAGCAGCCGGATGGAAGCATTCAGCTCTGGTGGGGGGTCTGAATGAGTTGGCTTTGTGTGTGTTTGCTCTTCAGTAAACTTTTTATGACATGTTCCTTCCCCTTTTAATGCATTTTCAAGTTGAGTTCTGTGGTTGTGTTGGTTGTAACCGAGTTGCAGAGCAGAGGACATGGTGTGGGACGATCAGTTAAAGCCGCTGCTTCCTCCTCCGCTGCTTGGCCTTCTGCCGCCGATTTCGAGGATGTTTCTGGCATTTCAAGCAAGGACAGTCACTCTTGAGACTCTGCTAGTTGGCTTTTAGTCTAGGGAGGCTGTTTCAAGTCAAAAGTTTCTACAGCCCTTTCTCCTGCTGGGAATCTGACACCACCACTGCCCCGCGATACATACACTACATGCATGGGTTCCCTTTTTCTCCCTAAATAGGGACTGCAGTTTTTTGGGGGTGAGCTTTAGATCCTCACTCCCTGGTCACATCAGTGATGCTGTGTGGCACAGTTTGCACTCCTAAACACAATTGCACACTTAGGGCTCCGGTCGTCTTACAAAGATCTACAAATTCCCAGTTGTAAAAGGACATCTTTTCGTGTAGAATTTCTTGTAAGCCCCGTGTTGGTACCAGAAGGCTGCTGTAAGGTCTCCCTGAAAATAGCAGAGGCTTCCCTTAAACCTCTTAGGGTCAGATGCAATCAGGATGGTCGATAGAGGCGGAGCGAGGGCTGAGCCCACACCTGACTGACAGGGACTGAGCCTTTCCCAGGGTGCTCCGAGTGGTAAAAAGCAACACAAATCCTCCAGCTCTTCACATCTCCTTCCCTTCCTGCTGCAACTCTTCCCTCGGTGTGGTGATGTTCATAACGCTCCCGAGTTTTGCTGTTTGTGGTGGGGACGGAACAACTCAAAGCTACATGTAAACAGCTTTGTTGGCTACTTTTCCTTTCCTTGCTTATATTGTACACCTTAAATGTGCTATTTCTTTTGGCATAATGGCAAAATCACTGCTTATGGGAACCGCTGTAGATAATACAAAAAGCTCTTTGAAAAGAGCTTTATCAGAGTACAAAGTACTTGGAATTGAAAGCCCCTAGAGGGTTGCTTTATTTTCCCCCTTCATTCAAACTTGTAGTGGTGCAGGATCGAGATACATCATGCCCTATTTTCAGCTGATTTGCATGTTAGAGAGAACGGAGTAATTGGTGTTTAACCAGAACAAAAGAGGATCTGTTTGCTAAAAGAAAAAGAATTCTTGAAGTAGACCCTAATACATATACTGCCTTTGTCTCTTCTCTCATTAAGAATTGAATAGGATGGCCTAGTAATTAGAATGTGGAAGGCATTGCTTTGGTGTTGATGCTTTTTGAGCTAATTGGTTTGAAAATTATATTTGATGTAGCTCTAAGGGATGTTGGCACAACACCTTCTTGGGACAGGGACATCCTGTACTCCCATTTTGCTGCAGAAATGGGCACTGTGAGACAGGGTTTTGTCTTCTGGTTTGGTTTTTTAAAATTTTATTTATTAAACCCATATTTGCCTTCCCAACTGAACACACAGGATGCATTGTCACATGTAAATAATTCTTCCCTCGCTGGTATGAAAACCTTGAAATGACCTTGAAAAGAGCTTAGCCCTCTTTTCCCAAGTAAATGCGTAGTTCAGCCTTTACTAAAGTAGAGATTTGAGCTAAACTGGGTTTGGATTTCTGCCCTTCTGCATTCTTGGAAAGGTTTTGTTGTTGTTGCTTGTTTGGTTGGCTTTTTGTTTCATTTTTGTTTTGACAAAAAGATTAAAACAAATGTTGTTCTTGAGCAAACTGAAATAAGACAGGTCTGGAATTGCGCAGGAGGCTTTATTTGGTCAGTGTTTGTGCTCATCTTCAGCCCCGTCTCTGGAGGTGACAACATCGGGGTGGGATGATGGTTGCCTCCATAGATCCTTCCTTGGGATGCTGAAATTGAGTTGCTTTAGTGTGAAAACCTGAAAAGTCAGAAACATTTTTTGTATCTCTTGAGTTGCAAGAGGGAGCCTTGCTTTGGACAAGCCTTTTGAACCGTGTCCCCTGGGCAGGCAGTGGATTTGGGATGGGTTGGAATTCAGAGGAGGAAGGTGCAATTCTTAGACTGGGAGATACATTTAACAGTAAAGATTCAGCTGAAGAGAATTTAAGGGTGTTTTACTTGCTAATGCTGTTGTTCTGTGGAACAAGAAGTCTCAAGCCTGTTGTTGGTTCTCTGCAGAGCCCTATACAATCATCTTAATAAAGTATTGCACTGTGGAGGAGTCATTGCGTTACGAGGATTAGATGAACTTCTAAAATTTCCCCCAAGGTTTCAGTGATAAAAAGAACAATTTTAGAAACGACTTTAGGTTCTGGGGAGTATGTATTTAGCAGTGTATTCGTAATTTAAATGGATCCAGTCTTGCAATGAGCAACAGCTTGTTTTCTTTACTTTCCAGGGGTGTCTTTTCTCCCTTCTCATGGTGGGTGGGCACGTGCCTGCCCTTCCTCAGTGGTTTTGTTTGGCTGCTCACCAGGGTGTGCGAATCAGTGTCGAGTTTGGTCCTGCTTTAAGATCTGTGTGTTTATTGTACTGCAGCTTCAGTGCCCTTTAGTGTCATAAAGCTTTAGCTTTAGATAGCGTGGGTATCTGAATGTCTTACATACCTTATCTTTAGATATCAGTAAGTGACACTAAACAGTGTAAAACCCAGGGTGAGGGCTGATGGCCACAGTGTCCCAGTGAGGCCCAGTGCTACCCCCTGCCCAGGCGTGGGACTGATCTGTTAGGATGATTTTCCTAACCCAGACTCAAATATGCTGGATGCTGCTGAGCACCCGTCTCTGTTCCCTCTTATCTGTGCACTGATACGTTCAACAAACTTGCATTTTTTCCCTTCCCGCATTCTCCATGTTTAAAAGTGGCCCTGAAAGGCAAAAGGTTTAAAAGGAGTTAAATAAACTGAAAAACCTGCAGTGTATTTCCGCTCAGAGTTGAAACAAGATGTTGTGGATTGACTCAAAATGAATTTTTTCTTTTTTTTTTTCCTTTTAAGTTTTGCCAACAAAATGAAAACATGTTTGTTTAATCATAGGCAAATTCATCCTTCTGGTTTTTTGGTTCTGTTTTGTTTTCAGTTTAGCCAGCAAATTGAGAAATGGAACTCTTCTGCCAGCACTGCTTCCAGTTCAGATTGCTCTGAGGAAGCTGGGTGAATCTCCCCCTTGCACACTTTATCTAGGAACCATCAGAATTTCGCTGATTAATACCTTGGAAATTATAAATTAACCATATGGAACTACTTCAGTTTAAGTAACTTGTCTGTTCTGGTGAGAGCTAATCCCCTTAAAGCGTGGTTTTAATGACCGGTTTGTTTTCACCTGAGGTCATTAATGCTCTAAAACCAGCTGTTAACTGCACCAAAGAGGTTTTTCCTGCCCAGGGAGGAGTGCTGCTGGGCGCCCCCTTTAATGGTCTAATAATGCTTTATTCCTGCCCTACCTTCCGGACATACTGGCTGTTTTTAATGGCTGTGTTGGAAAAAAACCTGTTTATTTTCTGTCTGCAAAGGACTGATCTTGCAGCCAGCTGGGGGAGCGGTGTGGGGGATGCAGGGCACTGGGGCAGGAGTGTGAGCATGTAAAAAGTGGAAGTATGAGCCTGCAAAGCCATTGCGTTGGGCTCAGGGCACGAGGGGAGGGATGGGGTGCACAGGCCACTGCCTGCTCCCGTGGCTCTGCCAGACTGGGAATCATGAAGTCGTTAGGAATATTAAAACTTCAGACAATGGGCTGTAGTAATTTTCCTGCTCCTTCTGCTTAATTTTTGTGCTAATTTATTGCTCCTCTCTGTTCTTACTTCTGTCACCTAAATGCAAATGCCCTGGCAGCCTGCTTTATGGATAACACTTAAAAAATAATGGTGCAATAATGAGTGGTGAATTGCAGCAGAGATCCTGCTGAAGTGCCTGCAATATCCGCATTAATTCCAAATGAATTAATTGCAGTTAATACTATTGTATTTAAAACCTGTCAGAAGCCATAACAATGATTAGGGTGTAAGAGTAAAATGTTATTTCAGAGCAGCATCAACATGTTTTAAAACAGCAACAGAAGGTATTAAAGTGTGTCTGACCTAATGGCCATCATCATCATCAGCTTTTGTGTGAAGCCAGTCAGAACAGATGAATCAGCAGCATCTGAGGAATGAGGGGCCCTAAACCCATTCATTTTTCCCATTGATTGGGAGCAAACAGCTTCTTTGCCCCAGTGCTGTAGGTAAGAGCAGAGGTAGGATGAAGGAGGGGTTTTATCTGTCAGGGCTGTAGATCCCACTGATCTCTGCTGCTGAGCCTCGTCTGTCACCAGGGGCTGGTTCTAGGGGAAGGTGGAAACAGGCTGTGTGTAGCTGTGGGAGAAGCGTTTCTTTAATGTTTATTTCCAGTCCTTCAGAACAAGGTGGTGCTGTGGCAAGTAGATTTATTATTCAGTAGTTAATACTTGTAAAGTAAAAGCATCCCAGAGCCTTTCACTTGAGTCCTTGGTGATGCCTTGAGCATCCCCAGCAGATCTGGGAGCTTTCCCCTCGGGAATGTGTCTTTGCTGAGAGGTAAAAAGGGTGGTTGGTATCTGAGTGAGCCACTTCTCTATGGGATGAGCTGACACTGTGCTGGCTGAAATGACAGAGCCTGCTGGGTTTCTGGGGGGAGTTGCTGAGGCTTCTTGGCAGCAAATCCTGCCATGCCTTATGTGGGAGAGGCTGAGGTGCTCCTTGGCTCCTGGGGACGAGACAGAAAAGGCCTGTCTTGGTGCAGGCTGGGAGCTGTGTGAAGGTGCTGAAAAGTTACCAGCACTTGGTGATTCACCCTGCCAAGTGGGTGACAGCAGGTGACAGTGGAACGTGGGCTCTGCCCCAGCAAGGCCCTGTGGCCCAGTTTGAGCACTCCGGGAGCTGAGAAGGTGCCTCACATAGATGGAGCTCCGCAGGAGCTGCAGGGAGGAGCCCCCGGGCCTGGGGCTGCTGGGTCGCCTTCCTGGTGACCTGTTCAAGGAGTTGGTGGTGGTGTCACCTGAGTGGGAACCTCCTGTCACTGTGCCCCACCAGGACTGCCCTGCTGGCCCTGGGCCCCGGCCGTGGCACCGCCTGGGGAGATGTGCATCTTCACCCCTGATGAAATCCCTCCCCATCCGTGTCCTGGGCAGGGATCAGGGGCCTTAAAGTTAGGCAGTTTGGGCAGTTGAGGTCAAAAAATAAGTCTTTCAAGGTGAGGTGAGTGTGAATGGAGCTTTATTTAGAGCTTCCCTTGGTGTAAGAGGCTGGACCCAGGACGTGGCGGGGGCACAGGGACAGAAGCTGTAGCCGTGGGCACCTGGAGAGGCAGAGTGCAGGTGGACAGAACCCAGCTCTGCTTCACAGGCCTGTCTGCTCCTGGCATCACAGAGGCTCCATGTCCTCACACCTGGCCTGGGGAAACAGGCAGAAACTTCTTTCAGTTTAACCACTTGTATTGGTATTTTAGTTCTTCGTGTCGGGCTTTGAGGAGCTCTACACCTGCAGTTTGTCTGCTGATAGTGGAAAGCACAGAATATAATCTGGCAGATGAAGACAGCTGCATTCTGTTCATCTCAAACATGAGTTCTGCTTGACGATTTGTAGATAACAGTTTCCATCTGACACAAAGGCAGGGACTAATTCTGGCATGTGTGGGACTGATAAGATTTCAGACCAGATCTTCCTTCAAAAAAAAAGAAAAAAAAAAACAGGAAGAAAAACCTCTTGATGTGTTACATAGTGCAGTAATCAGTTTCCAGGTTCTTTAATTAGATCTGTGCTTTAGCTGATTTAGCTGCATGTCTCAATACACAAATGATTTATAAAGGGAAAAAAAAGTATGTGTTAATCTTGAGTGAGTGATACTCTCTGCTCTGTTTGTATTACATATCCTACAGCAGTCAGGCTTTCCTTTAACATGGAATTGGACTTAATTTCTTAAAAGAAATTACAGAGCTTTACAGTTGTATTGTTAACAGCTTTTTATTGATGTAGGTTTGTACGTGTGTTTACATTTATATGTAAATGTAATTATTTAGTGAGGATTAGCAGTCAGTGAGGCCCTCTCTTTCCCTTTTGTGTGTTACTAGTCATTTGCAAATTCATTTCAGTGCAGGTCAGAAATTATGGTTGCTATTATATTTAAACCATGAACTATCCTGGATTCAGCATTTCCACGGAGAAGCAGCCCTTCTGCTGCAAATCCTACCTGATTTCTTTCAAAAGCAGCAGAGAGTTCATCAGAGTCTCTCCTGCTCTTAATCCACCCCTCTATGGCATTTTGGAAGCCTCCTGCTGGTGGTGAAATCTGGGCTGTGGAACCTTTAGAGCCCATGGCTGAGTCTCTGTTTGGTGAATGAACTGATGGTGGGGACACCGGAGTGACATCAGAGCGTGAGCTCTGGGTGCTGGGCATGCAGTGTGGATGTGTGGGGGCTGTGGCTGCTGTCTGGTGGTGGCTCTGTGATCAGAGAGCCCAGCTGAGCTCTCTGCCTTCAGCCCATGCCAGTGTCATTCCTGGCCTTGGATCACCTGCTGCTCCAGGAATGAGCAGAACAATTCTGCTTTCTCCCTTCTCTGTAGTTAGAATAGAATTTGGGGCCTGAGGGTATCCTGGCTCCCTCTTGTAATTGCATCATTCCCACTATTAACTAAAGAGAGCAGATTCTTTTTTTAATAAAAGCTTCCTCATAAGCGTTCTTGAGTGTTGTTTTAGTTTGCAACTACTCACGTTGGAATGCATCCAGACTCCAAGTCCTTATGTTTCCTCCACATCCCCAAACTCTCTTCTGGGTAATTTGCATTTCAGCACTGCTCAGTTGTACTTTGCTCAGTTTGAGGGAGGGAAGGGCCGGGCAGTAGCATATGCTGATTTGCATATGCTAATTGTAACATGGATGCTTTGCTTCCTTCTGGCAGCAAGACCAGGATATTTTTGTTGTAATATCCTGTTGGTTTAAGGTGAGAGGTAAATCAGAGCTTGTTCTGCTTGATTTACAGCTGGAGTCTTGATTTGAGGTTTGGTGGTAAAGGTCCGAGATGCTTGGGGGATGTGATCAAAAATCAGGGAACTGAAGGGTGTGACTTAAGAGTTGTTGCAAAAACTTAGGAAAACAAACTTTGTGGTTCACTAACAGGGAATAATAAAGGAAGGGAAGAAGCACTACAGGGCACTGCTGGGTAGCAGCATGACATGTCATTTGATGCTTCAGCCTTCAGCAAACACTACATCTGCAGCACTCTGCTGCACAGGGTCAGATTCCACAGGTTTGGTTTGATGAAAAGGTGCAAGTTCCCAGGTATCAGATAATGCTCATTAGTCTTCTGTGTTTTGTAACAAAATCTAGATGGGAGGGGGACAGATATTGGGAGGGGACATGAATAAATTCCAGTCTGTTCTTTCCCAGCTACTTGTTGGGAGACAGTGGAGTCCTGTCTAAACTCAGAGGGTTTGGGGTCATTTTTGCAGTAGAGCTGCATTGATGCGACTGAATCTTGTCGTGGGCCAGTGTGCATAAAAAACCCATGTGAGCAGGGAAACCCCCCCAGGCAGGACCAGCATAAAGCTTTTAGCAGCAATTCTGGAAGGCTCTGGGAGTTTGTGAGATTGAGACCTGCCTGATGAGCCAGCCCAGGTATGAGCTCTCTGCTTCGTGGTTTCATTAGATGTGAACAATTCTGAAGCCTCCCCTGAAAAAGTGTTCCTTGATTAGCTTTGAATTTGGGGTTCCCTTCTAGAGCTCGTGGGGTGTTGGGGAGAACCAGCAATTGCCACAGAATATAGCAGGAATACACAAAATATGGCAGAAAAGGCTGTGCGTGTCACTGCTAATTGCCCTGTAACTCTCAACAAACAAACTGGCTGCAGTGCTGGCTGGATTTACATCCAGGATCTTCAGAGCAGCAAAAAGGTTTTGTGTGCTCTGACTCATGAAGCTGATTTTTAAAGAAATTGGGCATTTTTAAAATCCTATTTTCCTTCCATTTTCAGCCTCCTTTGATGAAGACACTTGAAACACCTTTTTAACTCTACGTTTTAAATGCTTTTTTATAGCCATGAAATATACCCTTGTGTGGTTTTCAGGTCTTTTTAATTTTTAAAAGCCCTCCTTATTGCTGCTGCATAAGGAGAAATTTTTAGATTATGGAGTGAAGCAAATGTGACATTCTGTTCTGTATTAAAAGTTAATTTGGAGCAGAACTGCAGACCAAGAAAAGTGTCTTTTCTTTTCCTATACCTCCTTGTAATGTAATTGACCCCTAATACCTCTGCAAGATCTGGCACTCAGACAGAGGGGACCAACTGCCCAGGGGCACAGTGTGAACACAGCAGGAGGAGTTTGCCCAACTGGAATCAAACTTGTGATATTTAAGGATTTTACATGCATGTTACAGCATGGTTTTGTCTAAAGCAGAGCTCGTGGTAGCAGGTTTGGGCAGCAATGAGGTGATGTAGGTTACCCGGGGGGGCAGAGCAGGAAAGTGTCAGGTCCAGACAGGTGAGTTTGGCTCCAGCCCAGATCCAGATTCCAAATCTGGCCCTGGTGAGTCTTGATGTAAATGGGCACCAGGCTGTGAGGACCTGGAAAACCTCCAGGCCCCTGGGCCTGAGCACAGACCATGATCTTGGTTCCTGGGAGCTGTAACACGCTGCTGTGCCCGGCGCTGCAGGCTCCCCTCGGCACGTGGGCTGAGGTGTGGTGTGAAGGACGGAGCTCAGTGCCAGTGGGAGCCCTGAGTTGGTTTGTGTACAGGAATACCTTGGTCTCGAGCTGACTTTGGGCACAGCAGATTGTTAACAGTGACAAGTTAATTTGGATTGTGGTCATGCAAACAAGGTTTTCCCCAGGACAGCTCTTGTCATGGCTGCGATTGATAAAAGCCTTTGATACGTTCTCCCCTTGAGAGAAGAGGTTTGTGTAAACATACAGGTGGGAGAGATCCAGGTGGGTCACAGCCTTGTAGAAGACAAAATTACAACTTTGTGTGAAGCAGAACCTCTCTCAAGTCTCTTTCAAGCCTGAGGCAGCCACAGGCATCCTCCATCCCTCCGAGCCCAGGGATGGAGGGGCAGCACAGCCACATCCCTGGCAGCAAATCAGCTGAGTGTTCCTCATCAGAGGTAGCAACTGGAGGGTTGCTACTGAGACTTAATTATGCAACTATAATTTTCTATAAAATGCATCATAAAACCTATTCATGCCTTATATTGGCATGGAAGAGTTACTCCAGCCTCGCTGGCTGTAGAATGCCCACTTTAGGAAATTGCCTAAATCTGTATTTTTCTTGGAGCAGTCCTAGTCAGCCCCACAGGTTGCTAATGAATATTTCATAACCTTCTATGAAGGATTGTGAAAATAATTTGAATATCTAAATGACTGGCTCTCCTTGGCCTAAGCAGAGCCCAGAAGCAGGCTTTTGTTCATTTCTCTGACCTCTCTTGGTGTACTATCAGAATGCCCAAAATTGTAGCCCCTACATAAACACCATCTTATTCTTACTGGCTTTGAGTTTCTTTTGCCATTAAGTCTGATTTTTTTTTTTTTTTTTTTTTTAAAGCTCGAGTGGGTAAAGTACATTTTTGTACTTCCACACCACTTAGAGTGAAGCATTTAAAAATACCTCACATGCAGTGATTTAGCACAAACTCCTTCATCAGGGTTGAGGAACCACTTTTCACTATTTCACAGTTGGAAGGGTGGGAGGAGAACCCGTTCCCACCTGCCTCAATCCTTGCAGTTTTTATCTGTCCCATACAACAAAAAAGAAATCAGAAGGGGAAGAGAGAGAGGCTGACACAGCAGTCATCGTAGCTGAGAAAGTGGGCATACATACCACAGATTTCCTACAATTTTAAATTTTATTTTGTGTACCTTCACCAGTCAAATACACATAAATGACGTTTTACCCCTGGAGAAGGCAATGCCCCTAAGGAGTACCTGACACTGCTGTGCCATGGCGGGGCTGCCTGGAGCACTGAACCCCCAGAGCAGAGCTGCAGGAGTCAGTTGTGTGTTTGTAGGCTGGAGCACAGGCCTGGGTAGGGGGACGTTTGTGGTGGCCATGCCAGGATCTCTTGGGAGCTCCAGCCCTATGTGGGTGAGGCACTGCCTGAGATACTTGGGGGGATCTGGCAGCCTGGCTCCTCTTCACACTGGGGTTACTCACAGCAGCAGGTTGGATGCTTGATGATATTTGTAGGCTTTTAGGGCTCTTCACTCTGCTAATTTGACATTATTGAAGTTCTATTTCCCCAACTGTGCTGTGGGCTAAAGCGAGAGTGACAGCTTGCTCGTTATTTGTGTGTGCAATATTTATGTATGTAAATGACTGGTGTGTTTGCCTTTATCCCTCCATATAAATACAAGAGATGTATACAAATATAATGAGGAGGTACAGGAAGCTCATTTTGTTTATGCAAAATGCGGCACATTAAGCCGTCATGCCCTGACACTTGTTCCGTGCTGGAAGACAAAAAGGGAAGCGTCTGGCTTTTGTTGGGAGACATGAAAGTTGCTGCTGCTTTCCATGTTGGGTATTATGGCTTCAGCATGCCAGAATCATTGGGGTTTTTATTACTATTATTTTTCCTTTTGGTGAAGACTGAGAAAAGACAAAGACTAAAAATAAAACCCATAATTTTTGATACAACTGTGGAAACATGGTTACTTCTAACACAGCAGGTGGCTAAGGGACTCGATCGGCAGAAACCAGCAGTGCTTTCAGTGCAATCAAAGTTAAGTGCAGAAATTTAATTAAATGGTAGCAAGGCTGGCAGAAACTTTGTAAAGCAGCAGTGCATTGTCAAATCTAACAATTATTCCAAGGAACACAATCCACAGATGGCGTCTAATTGATAAATTAAGGTTCTGGTGCCTGATTCCGCTTACACTTAAAGGTTCTCTTTTCTTAAACAAAACCTTAAAATTTTAAGGCTGCTTCACTGTTCCAAAAACATAACAAGCTGGGCTGGGTTTTTTGGCTTGAGAAATGCAGGCTTTGTGATAAATGTAGAAGGCATTTGGCTTCTATTTTCTTTGTCTGACTTTCATTCCGGGGAAGATGTGGTGTGTTGCTGGTCAGGTGCTTACCTGGAATCTCAGGTATTTAGACCTCCTGTAGCTACTGGGGCAGGTAGTCACATAATCTCTCAGAGCTTTTACAAGTTTTTCCCTTTGCCTGTCTGCCCCGTGAAGCTGTCTGTCGACTTTTGGGCATCATTATCAGCAAATGCAAACCCTTCAGAGCTCCGTATTGTGCCTGACAAGTCCTTTGCCAGTGCTAGGCTGGTGACCCTGGAGTACCAGGCATGGAAGGGGCAGTGGCTCACATCTCATTGCTGGGGTCACATTGCACATCCTTTTAGGAGGGGTTCCAGGCTGCTTTTCTGTTTCCCCCTCGCCTGGGTGTCGGTGAGAGCTCCCAGCACTTTGTGTTGGCGTGAGGGGACCCCAGAATGTGTCTGCCAGGTCCTGCAGCAGCTCGAGAGCAGCTCCAGGTGGACATCCTGGATGCCTGTAGAGTTTAATAAAACAAAAAACAGGCTTTATTTTCCCTCTTTCTGAACTGGAGATACATCAGGGATATTTTGTCTCTGTGTGTTTTTGATTTCCATGTGTAAATACAGTTCACTTCCCAGGGTTTAGCATAGCACTTCTGAGAAGGGGCAGGAAAGATTGAATCCAGCTCTTCAAATACACTTGGCATGTTGTCCTCTAATGCTGGAGAGGGTCTTCTCCCCGAAGCTAGTGGCATTTTCCCTCCCAGAGTAGTGTTTTGAACAAGGATGGGAGTTGAAAGGGCATCAGAGCACATAATAGCTGTGTGGAATATGGAGATGTACACACACCTGTGTGCACAATAAGTGTTTGTCCCTTGCTGAAAAAGGAAGAAAATTGCTCACCTTCCAATTCAGTATTTTCTTCTTTATTTAAGCAATTTTAGAAGATGGATGCAAGAGGGAAATGATCGTTTCATTGTATTCATCGTAAACCCAGGGCACAGATGCCCTAATTGCTCTTGTGAGGTTTTTATGTGTGTTTTTTGGCATTGCCCTTGTGGTAGTAAATTCTCCATTAGCAGGATTCTCTGTGATAGAGCTGAGGCCGTTCTGAAATGGAGCTGAATCAGTGCTTGTTATTTTTGGTTACTAACAGTATACTTGAATTCAGGAACTCGCCCGCTCCCTTCCCCCTTTCTCCCCTCCTGTGCCTAAATATATCCCACCAGTCAATCAGCACTGGCAGGCATCAATGCTATGGCTGTCAGATCGAGTTAGCTGTGGAGAGCCAGAGCTACTGGCTTGGGTTTTTGGGCTTGAAAATGTATTCAAATAGTGGCATTGTCATTTGACTTGCAAATAAGTATAGTCTGGTAATGGGGCCCTTGTATGGAAAGAATGATGCAGCACTTCAGACAAATCTATGTCTTCTTCCCATGAAGCAGATTAGCAATAATACAATCCATGCTGGTGTTTATGGCTGCACGCTCAGTGAACACAGACATTTCTGAATTTTCATTAATGGTGGGTTTGTAGTTTTTAATGGAACAAAGAAAAAACACTGGAAATCAAAGAAATGCTAATGCCTTCCTGAGAAACGTAGACAACATTTGGTTTAGAGGCAGATCTGCTCTGGTTGGCATTTTTTCCCTCATAATTCTTCTCCCCTTATCTGGGCTTGTTGGGTGGTTGGTTGCTGGAGCGCAACACTTAAGTGAACACATTATCTTTGTTGCTGCTCCTTCCCAAAGCAAAGGGACTGGCCTTTGGTGACGGCATAGCGATTGCCACAGCAACCAGGCAGGATGTCACAGATTCAGAAGTGTGATTTTACATTCAGAACAGCAGCAGGAACAGATGGATATTGGAAACAAAATCCCCGCCCCCTCCCTTTGCCTCCTTGCACTCCTTCCGAAAGCAATAACAGCCCTTCTCACCACAGCTCTTTGTGGATCTTCCTGCGTGACTTCCATGGATTGTTTGTGCTGTGCAGTGGGAGCAGGGAGTGCTGGGGTGCAGCGTGGGCCCCGTGCTGGCGGCAGCACTGCCCTGGCAGTGTTGGGGCACAGAGTCGCTGTGCCTGTTTCAGACTCCGGGACTGATGGAGGGAGAACGAGCTCACTTGGGGAACTTGGGCTCGGGCTTAGCTTGTATATTGTTTCATTAACTTTGGTAGTGGCTCTGTTCTTTTAATCCTGAACTTAGCAGAGTGAGCAATCCTCGCTATGGGTAGTCAGACACATTTGGGAGCCATCGTGCACAGAAGTTGATCGTAACACCCACCCACCGTGTGGGCAACAGCCTCAGGAACATATGCTCAGTCTGTTTTCCCAAAAAAGACAATATTGGAAACAGATGCAGGAAGGGTTTTGCACTCAATAGAATTTGAGGTCAGGGCCTCTGGTTTGAAGCACAGGGATCTTGTTCAGCATCCCAGCTGAAGACTCTCCATGCAGGCTGCTGAGTTACCATGAGGTGGGCGCACACCAAATACAGGGGGTGCAGGAGAACCCCGAACTCACTGGTCCCTTGTCACAGCCACCTCTGGCCTTGCCTTTCCTCCCCTTGTCACAGTAACCAGGTCAGTTCTCTGTGAGCCTGACTGATCCCCTGGTACTGCAGTTCAAACCCCTGGGTTCTGGCGAGTGTGGCAGAGCCTTGCCAGGTGTCCAGGGGGTGCTTCTGGATGTACCCTCAGGGCCAGGCCAGGTGAACCCATGTTCAACCCAGTCTGCCTGAGCTGACTCCTGTGTTTCCTGACTCTGTGTTTCCCTGAGCAGACACTTTGGACTCCTGTGTGCTATGGCCGCTTCGGTGCTGACTCGAGAACAAAGCAAAACTCGGAGAGCCCTGGAGCACGGGTGACTTGCCCAGACCTGGCCAGGTCTCCTCAGAGACTCCTTGTTCTGGTGAAAATTGTATGCTCTGGTCTAGTGGGCTGAGGCACTCTGAAATTATGCTCAAGTTTAAAGTTTCAAAGGAGTTAGGTGTCAAATTTGCACTGACTTGGATTTCACTAAGAGCAGAGTATCTATTTTTGTCTTGCAGCAGTAGGGTTGCAGACCAAGATCCCCTTGTATTTTTATTTTATTTGACTTTGAAAACACCAGCTGTGATCCTCTATACGGTTACTGGTATGAAGCACATGAAATTTTAATTAGCTTGGGTGAAGGGAAGGGAAGTTCTGGTAATTGACTTAATATATAAATGCCCTTCTGCTTTCTTTAGTTTATGTGCTTGAAAGATTGTATTAGGAATTTTCTTACTACAGGGGAGATTTAAATGCGTTTTTAGGACTGTCTTGAAATCAAAAAGTGAAGTGCTATTTAGATGAAAGGTATTATTGATATTCCACTATTTCAGATAAAAGTAGATGATATAATTATTATTATTTCTGTTATTTTTACTATTAGTATCTTAACGGAACCAGTTGGTGACTGCTGAGAAGTGAACAAAGGAGCATTAGTGCTGTATATCCAGACTGATCAGACTGTGCTGGTGTCACTGTGGTCATGGGAGATCACACGGATTTCCCTTGGTTGGGGCTCCCGCCTTTGCCTTCTCCCGACCTGCTGCCCACGTGCTCTCTGTTCACCTGTCTCTGCAGTGCCTGAAAGCCTGCAGGCAGATCCCTCCTGCTTCAGAGGGAAAACCCCTGGCCCGTGATGGCAGTGAGTGTTGTGTCTCTGCGGGTGACTTATCCCAAAGGCCAGGCTTCCTGTCTCAGTTCAGACCCTGCTGCTGGCAGTAGGACTTCTCTGCTCACCTGTTCAGAGCTTTTGGCTTTTCCTTCTACCTCTGTCCCTGCACACCGTTTCTGGTTTTCTTCTCTGCATTCTTTTGTGCTTCTTAATGAAACAATGACAGAGAAAATCCCTCTGAACTCTCCAGGTGTCTTTGTGAGAAGTACAGTGACACTGATATCAATACCTGCTCCACCTGGGAGAGGCTCTTGGTGCTGGGAATGATCTCAGTGCTCCCCCAGTATTTTACAGACATGCACTGAAAAGCGTCTTTATTCAGTTTGACTGTTGCTATTATGTGGCGAGGCATTCAATAAAAGTTGTGATTTATGAGATGTGTGTGGCCGTTGTTGTTTTTTGCTCTGTCATCTATCAGGGAGAGAAAAGCCAGGCCTGATAATTCTTGGCACATAGCTTTTTCAGTTAAGAATGTCAGCTGTCAGGCTGTCAAGAGAAGTTATTTCTCTGGGTCTTTTTTTTAAATAGGCAGAGATCCTGCTTCATACTGTGCTGGGTTGATAAGGGAGTGCTTTCTGTAGTGCTGAAAAGTGTGTCCCATGGTAAGGCCCTTGGTGTGTGCCCACTTAAACTTCAGTGCTTTGTGTTTTCAGTGTGTGACAGCACTTGATTGCTTAATATACAAATGCATTCACTTTCTTTTTTTGCAGCTTTTATGTGGTTTTTTTTTTTTTTTCTCCTTCTCTCCCTTTCTCTCCTCCTGAATGGAATGGGTTTTTTTGCCCCTTCTCTGTGACTAGGTATTTAAAAAGTGCTCTTTTGCAAAAGATGTGCACATTAGATAATCTGGTGTTGCATAAAAGCTCTTTAATATTTTGGGGTCTTCTTGCATGCATAGAACAGGCCTAATTGAAGATAGAGGCTGTTTGTCACGAATGTGAGTATAAGGATAGGGGACAGAGGGGAAGAATTATGTTAAATACCAGGGTGATGTGTTTTTTTCTCTTTTCCTTATTAGTTACTTGCAAAAATGTATCAAATAGTCATTTTGATGCAGTGCACAATAGTATCACAAACTTGTGCTTTGCATCCTAAGTGCCTGGTTAGAGCACAGTTAGAAGCTGAAATCATTCCTCGATTAGTCCCTGGAGTCCTGTATAAGTCTTTAACTCTCAGCGTGTGGTCTATGATTTAACAGTGGATGAAGGATTGCTGAGATGCAGCTGTGTGGAGAACCTCAAATTTTCCAATCTGCAGCCCCTCAGCTTCCTCCTTCTCCCCTTCTTCCTGCAGAGGACCCATCAAAACCTTGCCACAGCTGGCAGCGTGTTTGCCTTCGAGGGAGAACTTTGGAGCTGGCAAGAGTGGCAGACTCTGGTTCAAAACAATTGGTAGCAAATCACTAATCAGAAAGAGGCAAGAGAGGTGTCTGGTGGCCATACAGCTCTTGGATGCTGGGACGTGGTTCTGGCTTGCAGCTGTCGTCGTGTGGCTGCAGGTACAGCTTGTGGCGACCTTGTTTTGGTGAGTCAGTCTCCATGGGAAAGGAGAACATCTCCTGTGTGTAATTCAGCCTGGACAGCTCGCTCACATACTTCGTATTGCGTTAAAGCTACGAGGCTGAAGAGGTGGGATGGAAGGTTTGGTTGTTAACCTGCACGAGCTGTGTTGATGTACAGCACTGTGTGTGTGGCTTCTAGGTGCTCCCATGATTCATAGGTTCTTACAAATATTTTAGTCCTGTCCCGGTCTGCTCAAGTCAAGGCACACGGCTTGTAGACTTAAATTAAAATTTCCAGTGTAGTTACAGACCTTGCAGCTCTTGGGAGGAACAGATCTCCAGATAGCCAGGTGTGCAGTGTGGGTGCAGCTGTGGGTTCAGGCTGAGGTGGGTTTGTTCCTGCAGTGCCAGCAGCACCTCTGGCTCTGGACAGGGGCCCTGCTAGCAGGGTGCTGCTGCTCCCTGAGACACTGCAGCCTCAGGAGCCCAGCCCCTGTGGATCGGGCAGGAGGCAGATGTTAACAGTGCTCACATTTGGCTTGAGTCACACTACACAAGTGGCTGTTCATGGGAAGTTGTCCCAGCTTTTCATGTCCTGCCAGACCTGGAAATCCAGTCATCTCAGTGACTTGGCCTTTTTATGTGACATTTTTGGCAGTGTTGTAGTGATCTAGGTACTTGAAAGTCTGTGAGTGTATTGAGCTGCGATAGGCTTTGATACTGGCGGAGTTCTTGTGCTGGGGAAGATGGGGAAGGAGTGCATATTCAGCCAAATGTGTATTTTCAGTGACATCATTATTATTAGAGACCTGTTTATATTATAGATCAGGTAAGAATGAATCCCTCCATCGTAGTTGGGGTTGCCCCGTAAGGCAGTCTGGCACCTGCACAGCACTTCTGAGCTGCTCACCTTGAACAGGGGGCTGTGGTGGGGCATCCTGAGGATCAGCTGTCGGTGTTTAAGCTTGGTTGGTAGCACAGAGCTTGGCTGTGCCTGCTGGGGGGCTGGGGGTGGGCTCCCAACCTGTGCCTCAGGCTGGCATGGGCTTAGTTCCCTCTTTTTTTTTTAAGTCCCTGAGCTGCTGTGGGGAGCCCAAGCCTGTGACAGTGCTGGTTGTCCTGGCACAGCTCCCTGTGGGAAATGGGAAAGGACCAAGAGAGGTAGCCTGTTGTGGTGGAGAGGCAAACCTGAACCCATCAAGGTCTTGCTCAGAGCTGGTTTCCTTCCACCCTGGCTGCTGAGTGTGTCCTGCCCCCGAACGTGATGCACAAACACATCCATTCTTGCAGAACTCCTGCCAAGTGCTCGGGTTTACAGTGTTAACAGCTTTAAATAAATTCTTCCTGGAGATAACTGATTTATTAGGCTCCTACCCTTCTGAAGGCAAAGCTAGTCACAATTAGCAAACAAAGCAGCGTGAGGCAGTTATCATTGTGGGTAATAAATCTTTTGATGTTGGGTATCGCTGGCTGATGGGCTCGGAGAGCAGAACTCTGGACAAAGTGTGTCTTCAGCATGGGCCAGTGGCAGCCGTGACAGGGACTAATGTGACACATTAATGATTCCATTTGTGTACCCAGGTGTGTGTTGGAGGTGGACCATGGCCTTGTGTTGTGCAAGAGGCAGCCGTGCCCGTGCCCCTCCTGGCCCCGTTGCTGGTGTTGGTGGGTGCGTGGGCAGCACCTTGGGCTGTGCTTCACGTGGCAGTTTCACAGTGTGTTTGCCCGCCTTGTTCTCAGCAGGACATACAGGTGCAGAAACCAGTGATGTGTCAGCTTTTGCTACCCAGAAGGGCCCCTGTGTTGTGATCTAGCTCCTCTTTCAACCTGGCATCTCTCTCTGGTTCTCAGTTTTGATGGTGCATGGCTGAGAAATGAGCCCTCCAAGTTTTGGTCGGTAGATGCTGTTGTTCCCTGGTGGCATTTCTGTTTGAATAAACAATTGGTCCCAGACCTGTTGGCGTGGTTTCCAGCGCTGGGGAGAGATTTCTTGTCGGGTTTGTAAAAATGATCTAAATGGATCCGACATTGTGGCTATAAAACATCTGTAACATTACACATTTAGTTATGTTACTAGAGACTTGAGTTCATTTTGATGGGTAGTATTTTATCTGCTACTTTTCCCCTTCTGAAAGCAAAGCTTTCTGTAGAGGAGGATTTATAGAAATATATTTCTAGCACAAAAAAAGTCATGCACATTAAGATGTTGGAGTAAAGGAGAAATAATGTCTTTTTTTGGAGACCTTGGCTGATTTATCTCTTGCTTGGTAGTTTGATATGGCCTTCCTAGCTAGGAACAATATTTTTTTATTCTTCCTTTAATAACAATAATGTCAGTAACAATGTCTTACACTATTCCAGCATCTTCAAATCAGACTTTCAGCGGGTTAGGCATTTAATGAGTGAAACCTCACAGGCTCCATTGAGCTGTGGGGATATATTTCTGTTCTTTTTGTGGAAATCAAGGCACACAGCACTCGATTGTGCAACGTACTCAACCTAATGAGGCTTCCCCAAATGCTGTGAGTTCAAATGTGTGCTTAAATGCTGAGCCCTGCAGTCTCCAGCTGAGTTTCTCCCAAAACTCTTTGATACATCAGTGCTGTGGAGACTGAAATGACTTGCCCTGTGGTCACTGAGTGAGTAAACATCACACAAGGGAGACAAGCTCTTGTAGCTGTGAGGTGCTGCCTTCCTTTGGAAAAAGTATGGATGTTTTCTCTTGCCTTGCTTCCACTCCTCATTCGTGGTGCAGCTCCTCAAGGGCCCTTTTATCCCCAGTCAGGGGTTATTTGATCTGCTTTATAGTGACAACGATGTTGCTTTAATAATGGCTGGTGGGTTCCCTCCCTGGCAAGGGAAGCATCTCCCCTTCGTGAGCTGGAGGTGGGAGTGCTGCAATTCCTGTAATTCACCAGCCCATTTGTGTGTGGGGGAAAAGGATAAAAGCAAACACAGCATTTCATAAAACTGTGAAAGTGTTTCAACAGCAGTAATAGGCAAATCTGGGCATTTTGCAAGATTTTAGTGGTCTCGCATCAGAGGGAAAGCTCACCCTTGTGCAAAGCCAGGCAGCTCCTTGCAGCTCCATGGGCTTGACTCAGCAGATGAAGTCAAACCTGCTCATCAGTAACTGATTGCCATGTGCATCTATATTATGTAGATGAAATTAATCAAGGCTAAGGGTTAAAGTTTCCATTTGTTCTTTTCAGAGAAATCATCTAGAGTATGTTGGGAAGGAGGTAAATTGCTTTACACATTTCTTATCCCTTCCTGTGAATTTTTCTTGTTTTAGCAGATTATCTAGAATCTTAACAGAGAGCTCTCATCACTGATTTGACAGGGTTATCATGAAAAATTAGTTGGTACTAACTTAGAAGCATTTAAATTATGCCGTGCTCTCTGCACTGTAGAGGCAATAAACTTCTTTGGACTGACCTCAGTGTTTGGAGCTGGAAGAATTTACAAATTCTGGCAGAATCCTCTTTGTCGCCAGTTCAGAGTGTGTTGTTGCATTTTGTTGAACACTGAGTTAAGGGACTTTGCCTGAGCTTCCGAGACCCTCTTGTCACTCACCCTGGGGCAGGCTGGAGACGTCGCGGGTCTGTCCTGGCCCAGCTTCCTGTTCCTCTGTACAGGAATGTGCCCCTCACTGCTGTCCTGCACACCCCTCCTGGCTTTGGGAGAGCAGGCACAGCCAGGGGCTTTCTCCTTGTATTGTTCCAGGTTAAAAAATAAGGACTTTGGCTGTGTTTTGGGAAGCTGAATAGCTTGGTTCCCCACTTTGGTCCATCCTGCTTCACCTGTAGAGCTGTACTGCATATCGACCTTGAACATGCCCTCGGAAACATTGGCTGTCACAATTTTATGTCCTGTTGGAGGACAAAGGTTTTCTGGTTGTATTTTGGACATAGCACAAGATAATTCCCTTTGAGAAGATGGTACAACATAGGTGAGGAATTGATGAACATGGTAATGGTCAGTTAATCTGTGTTCCCACTGAGTACTTCTGGCATGGCTTCCACAGTGAGGTCCCTGGGCAGAATGCCATCTCCCCCTTTCTTCCCCTCCCTTTTCTTTTTCCTCCCTCCCTCTCTTCCTGCACAAGGTGAAGTTTTGCCAGTAGCCTGTAGATTTAGGACCAGAGGCTTAATTGCTTCCCACTGGGGCCTTTGTCCTTCATTACTTGGGCATTGCAAAAATCCCCCCTCCCAGTCACACTGGGCAGTGCTCTCCATTTGTAGCCCTGAGATGTATTAATTTAAAAATAATTATCTTCATTTAAACTTACTAATGCAGTTTTTAAGCACTGCTGGACAGTAATCAGGCAGGTTGGATAAGTTGTCTGCACTCAGTGAACACTTAGAGTTACCTTCCTATCACACCGTACACGAAGAGCTGAAGCAACCAGGAGGGATTTAAATAGGTTTGCTCTGCTCACCTCCTCTTGCCTGTGCTCCTGTAACCTGTAAAAGAGTTAACTGGAGCACAGGAGGTGGGAGCAGCCCTCAGGGATGTGATATAACTGGTTATAGCGAGGCTGTGGGGCCGGGAGCTATTCCTGGGCTCTGGAGGGGGGGAAACACTGGCTCTGGTGAATTTTACTGTATCTTTTGATACGAAGCTTGAAGCCAGATTTTGCTCAAAAAACCTGCTGAGCTCTCACAGCTGAGGCTAATTTTCAGGCTTGGATCTCCCATTCAGGGAGCTCTGCATCGTGGTGCAGGTAAAGGTGTTGCTGTGCCTGGAGAGCTCAGGGCGCCTCCGAGGGGGCGTATGGGATGCTCCTGCCTGGACAGCAAACCCTTCTTTTGGGAAGGTCCCCTTTCTGGGGGGTGGCTGTGGCCCATGGCAGGCTGCCATCGCCTCACTGTACCTGTGGGGTGGGTGAGTGAGGGGCTGGTCCTCCCAGGGGGGCTAATGAGGGAGTTCAATCCGGTAGCAGTTGGGAAGATGGACCGGGAAGAGCTTTGCTTGGCCCCTGGCCAGGTTTGCTTGTGAAACTCCAAGGATGGTTTTGGCAATTGCTGCCAGTTCAATCTGTCTTGGAAAAATCACTTTGTGTGTTGTGCCTTCTGCTGATGCCACAGCCATCGAGGGAGGGAAATGCACCACCCCAAAAAATAAAATCCCCACCCTCCCAGCAGTAACAGCGGAACCCAGGGCAGCCGAAAGCCAGGAATACAGCAGGGACCAGGTTAACAGTTCAGTTTCCAAAGGGGTTGGGAGAATAGAACCCATCTGTATTTTCCCAGAAATGAGGGGAACTGATTTACCCCGCTGGGAATCTGTGCTGGTTGTTTGGATTAAAGAGCTCTTTCATTCCCACGTACCTTCTATAGCTCGAGCAGTTCTCACAGGATGACATGAGCTTACACAGGGGTCAGGCACAAGGTATTTGCACTGTTTAAGTCTTGCTGAAATCCTATTTTGAATACTTAAGCATGTTGTCTGTGGCACGTAAAGCCGCGCTGCCTGTGCACGGGATTGAGCTCTGCTGGCTCTGGTGGAGCTTGGAGTCGGATCTTTGCTTCACATAGAACACAGCACCTCCATCACTTGTCAGCTATACAGAAATACCTGGAGGAGGGGATGGTTCTGGGGTGTTCTCTGTGAACAGAGTGTGGTTGGCAGCTTTCACTAAATACTGCCTTTTTCATCATGTCTTTGCATCACATTTCGGTTGAGTTTTTAATAGCTTTTTGGAACTTCCTAGGAGGATCCCAGCGGCAAAAAACTAAAAAAAAACCTGGAGAATTCTTATGGTGGTGTGCTCTGCCAAAGAAGCCTGGCTGTTCTGTTAACAAGATCACTTCCCCTGTTACATTAATTATTGTTGGTTTTAATTAGAAGTAATGCTGTAGTTTGAATGTACAGCACAATGGGGTATAAAATGCAGCTCAGCACAGATACCAAAGCTGGTTTTTCCAATTATAAACCTATTTAGAAGGTGGATACTCTAGGAGTGATGAAATGCCAAACTGCAGATGAGGTGAGCAGGCTGGGATACGCGTGCACCCCTGCACATGCTGTCATACAAGAGAGAGGAGAGTGCTCTGGAAAACAGTTACATATGCATAATTAGTTTAATCTGAAATTAATGCTAATTTCAGTGATTTGCGATGCAGATTCACTATTAGTACTCTAGTCCACTTCCACCATGTTGAGAAGTTGAGGATGCAAAGCCGTGATGAATTCCACACTGGAGTGTGCCAGAGCCGAGTTCAGGCACAGGTTTCCAGGGTGTTCTTTGAGCTCCATGTGTTGGTTTTGTGTCTCTGTCTCCTGCTTTGGGATTTTACATGGATTTTACTTCCCAACATGGCCTGCCCGTGGCACACTCAGGCTCCTCTCTGTGCCAGCTGGGTGTCAGCATTCATTTGTTCCAACTTCACCATCCTGAGGCAGGGGACAGCTACAAGGCTGTGTAAAGAATGGTTGGGAAATGATACTAAAAGCCATTACCCTGAAGTCAAATATGTAACTTTTTTGTTGAATGTAGACAGGGCCTTGACTCATCTAGAAGGAATGGTAGATACTTACCGCTTGAGATTTTGAAATTCTGGGAATCCTGCAAAATATTTCATGAGCTTAAAATCCTCTTTGTTCATTTTTACTAGTCAGGATAATAAGACAGTTTTGGTGGGGAAGGAAAAACCACAAGAAGACAGTGAGCAGCGTTACTGTGTGAGTGTAAGGGATGTTCACAGGCTCAGAGCTGGAGCCTCCAACTCTGTAAAACCTCATTCCTTCATTTCACCCAAGTAGGTTGGGTTTAGCTCATGTTTGTATTGGTATGTTCAAGTGGGACAAGACTTCTGTTCCCAGAGACTGCATCTTCAGCCTGTTGTTTAGAGGAGATTTACCTGATACGCCCCAAACTGATCTAATTACAACCATAACCTTGCACAAAATGGCATAAGCTCGGCAGGCTTGCCTGGCTGAAGCTGGGAAGGTTTTCTTCCTGCTCCTGCACCTCCTGAAGTGTTTGCTCAGTTTCAGAGCACAAAGGCGATTATATTTTTCAAAAGCCAAGCCAATAAAGAGAACGTAACCTTGAATGTCTCCTCGCAGGAGTAGTCACATGTGTTTTGATTAACTCGGCACCAGCACCGTATACAAACAGAGCAATTCTGTGATGCTCACAATTAATGGCCTCGCACCAGGCTCGGATCTGCCTCTCCTGGCAATTCCTTCCGCAGCGAGAGAGAGACACCTTCAGTACGCAAACCCTCCAAAACCAGCTCGTAGCTACAGTTTGCAGAGCCCTGCAGTAGCCAGGGATGGATATATTACACTGCAAATGAAATCTAAAGACACGGAGCTGGAAGTATTGCGGTTTCAGAGTGACCCAGACCTCTTGGAGTCATTAATAAAACATGGTCTTGTGATTGATTCACACAAATCGCTTCCTATTACCCAAACCCTGCCGTTCTACCCCGGGAGAGGGCAGATGGAGCTGCTGTCAGAGGATCCAAACCTGCCAGTGCTTCTGTGACTCCGTTGTTGTTTGGGGGTGTCCCTGTTGTGAGCAACCTCTAGAAAGCAGATTCTAAATTTACTCACAGGAAAAGATAAAGATCCTCAGTGACTTTCACTGGAGGAACTTCAGACTGGCAGCATGTGCCCGAGTCCTCGGGCTGTGTGTCCAGTGCCTTGCTCCGCTCCCAGAGCCGCGTGCTCTGCGTGTTTCCCTGGGGAAGCCTTGCCCTGTCTCATCTGTTTGGCTGCTGAGCGAGGATGCGCAGGTTAGAGCAGAAGTCAGAGGCTGTTTCCAGCTGGTCCCAGTCCCACACGGTATCTAATCGATTGAAAAGTGGTGATGCCACACCAGCACAGACGCGGCAGGTGTGGAGAGCAGCTCACCTGGCGGAGCGGCAGGGAGGGAAACGGACGATTCCAGCCCCAGATTCCAGCTCCAGCGGCAGCTCCTGTGCCGGGGCTGGCCCGGGCTGAACCCCAGCTGAGCGTGGGTGGCTGTTGTGGCTCCGTGGTGAGGGGCTTCCCCTTCACCTGAGTGGGAACAGGCTGCTCCTGGTCCCACCTGCCCGTGTCCCACCTGCCTGTGTCCTGCAGCCGCGTCTCCAGGGCTGCTAGGGGTCCGTGGCTTGGGCCAGGTGAGGCCATGGTGCCATGTGCCACAGGTGGAAGGGAGGCAGCAAAACCTGCTGTTGAGGCACGTCGGGATCAGAGGGATCACAGCTCGGGCTGTGTATTTTCTGTTCTGGTGCTGGGGGGAGTGTGGTAACAAAGCAATTGAACCGTCTCTTCAGGGAAACGGGGATTGTAAGAGCAGACTTAATTTTGCGCTTTGCTTTGGTACCAAAGAGCGTATTTCTGAAACCGTTTCCCAGCTCGCAACACATCTCTAGGCATTAAAATGTTGTGAATTTGCTTGTCATGACCAATATTTTCTTTGACTGAAGCTATTGAAACAAAGTGGTCTTTTTTTTCCTATAACCTTCAATCTTGCTTCTAAAAGCAATAGCTCTCTTTTTTCTTTCTTGGTCAAATATAAAAATGATGATAATTTCAAATACTGCTTTAGAATAATTGCTTTCCTCCCTCTTTTATATGACAACAGAAGCTTGGCCTGATCTTAAATCAGATGCTGGCAGGCAGAGGGCTCTTGACAGCCCTGCAAAATCCTTTAGTTACAAGTCGGCTTTAGCCAATTCTTTATTTGTAAATGACAATTTTCTACAGAAAAATATATGCTTGGGCTTCAATTTCAGAGCCCTAGATTGCAGCCAGGAAAAAATAATTGAATTTTTACACATTTTTTTTTTCCCCTCCTCTCTTTTTCTTCCTAACTTAAAAAAAAAACCCAAACAGAAAAAGTGAGGCTGTGTAAGGTGTGATTGGAGCTGATTGAGGGGAATATCTGCCCTGGTTGATGTGCATGGCTGTGGGGGAAGGAGTGATGATTAGTTTGTTCTGTGCTGGGAGGATTTGGGGCCGCTCCAAGCTTTGTGTCCGATGCCTCGGTCCCGTGGAGGCTTCGCCCGTGGCTGCTGTGGGGTGGTGGGTCAGGGTCACCCTCGGTGTGGAGCAGGTCTGGGCTGTCCTCATGACCTCAGGAGCCCTCATTAAAGGCATCCTCAGAATCTTTAGTGAAAAAATAAGAAAGAGATAAAGCTTTCAGGCGCCAGGGTCGATCCCTGTGCCTCTGTTTGCTGGCCCATGTTTAACCAGGCAGGTCCTGGCTCTGGAGTTAGGGGCGTTTTTCCCTTCAGTCTCTGGAAGTTGGCTGCTTCACCCAGTTTCCAGAGAAAACGCGTTTCAATGCCCGGATTTGTTCCTGAGGCGTTTGTTGGTTTCCTGAGTTAGGCAGTGTTGACTCCAACACCTCTCCATGGTGGGTTGGCTGCTGCTGAGCTGTCTCCAGCTGTAGGGCTGTGGCCTGCTCTGAGCTCTCCCCAGCCCCCTTCAGAGAATGCTGACAGCACTGTCCTGGATCTGGAGCCACAGTGGCCCATGAGGATCAGTGGTGTGGGATCAGCCCACCAAAGACACCTTGGGATTTGTATCCCTGGGCTGATCCTGCCTGTCCTCGAGGGCTGCAGGTTATGGATGATGGGTTGTGCTGTGATGCATTCTCCCTAGGGAATCCAGCAGCATCCCTTTGCCTTGTTGGACCAAGCTCAGGCGCACCTGGGGCAGCAGGCAGTGCTGGGTGCTCAGCCGGGGTCAGAGGAATGCAGACAGGTTCCTGGAGGGGCTGATCCAGCCCTGGTGGACGGTGACTCCACAAGCACAGGCTGTGGTAGCTGGCGGATGCTGCGTTGGCAGCACTGGCTGTCTTTCACCATTTGATTATTTTAAAAGTAACTGTGCAAGTTCCTTTTAAACTGACCCATGGAAACTTAATAACACATCGCTTCAATTTGATGTAATTGCCTTTTGCCTGCCAAAGAGCATTCAGCCTGTCTGTAGGAAAAGGAGAGGGGCAAAGGCACCTCTCTTTTGAGACAGTAGCTATGAAGAGACAATGCTCGGACCCCTTTTTCACTTATATTTGCATTGAGAAGCACAATAAAAATCATTTATTAAAAAAAAATATCCGGGGGCTACAGTTGTTATTGAGAGCCTTTACTCAGCCATCTCTCAAATAAAAACGAAACAAGACAGAGAAAGAAGTATCTAATCAAATCGAATTGAAATTGCTTTTGTAGAGAAGTATTCTCATTATCTGGGTTAGGGATGGGATCTGAAGAATATTTCTTTTTTCCACATATTGTTTGAAATAATCTGGTTAAACCATATGCTTGTCTTGTACTTTCTTACAGATGGTCACAAGAACAAAGAAAATATTTGTAGGTGGATTATCGGCTAATACAGTAGTGGAAGACGTGAAGCAATACTTTGAACAGTTTGGCAAGGTAAGTTCTCCCCAAGTGAGCGCTACACAGTTCTTCTTTCGTCCTTTTCTTTTTAAAGTGTGTTTTCAAAAACAAAAGTGCATTGAGGACTGAACTCAAAGAACGCCAAGTTTTTGCTTTCTGTGTCATTTCTTGAAACCTCTGAAATTCCTTTTCTGTTTGTTGCTTGTGTGTGCACAACATTGCCAACACTGTTTATTTCCATTAAAGAAAAAAAGCATCGTTGGGAGGTGAATTTGTGTCTTCAGGAAGAATCTGACCCTTAGCTGAATGATTACACAGTTGTCTTCTCCATAAAATCAGCCTTCTGTTAGCCCCGATTCCAGTGGCAAAAAGGGCAGATAGACGTATTGGAGAGCTCATTAAGTTGTGAAAATGCCTGAAGGAACCACGTGAAAAGCAAGAGTAATGTGGAAGTCACTAGAATATCCACTTAATTTCTTACTAGAAAATCCTTCTGCAAGTATGTGTAGAATGCTGGCATCATTAAAAAAAAGAAAACAACAAAAAAACCCCCCTAAAACCCCAAAACAAACAAGTTTATGCAGAGAAGGAGATCTGAACCTTGCCAGAATAGTCTTTGCTGTGATGTAACAGCTCAAACCCCACTGTCCAGGCTCTGGCTGGAGCTTAGTGAGACTGACTTCCACGGAGCTTCCTGGCTCCCCACGGCTTCTGGATGCTGGTTTGGGGCTGCTATGGGTGACGAGCTCACAGAGCTGCGGGCTCTGAGAGCAGTTTGTGTAGCACCTTCCAGGGGGACTCCTGCCAGCCCCACTGTCCACGGGACTCCATGGATTCCAGCTCTATGGATTCCAGCCCAACAGCTCGATTCCTGTCTTTTGGAGTGCAGCAATTGATGTTTTAGATGCAAGATTGTGTGAGGACACAGCGGGGTATCTCAGAGCAAAGCAGCCCCCATTCCTTGTAGTTAGTTTATGTTTCTTTCATCTGCCCTGAAAAGCCTGAGCCAGGCAGGATTTTGTTGAGGGCTGAGGAGGCGAGTTTATAAATGGTTCCTGTGCTGGATTGATAGTTGTTTTGCAAACCAGTCATTTTATTTTCAATAATAATCTTCGATTCCGGCAGGATGTTTACGGCCTGCTGAGCCTTTTATTAAAGGATTACACGAGCTTTTGGATGTTTCTTCTGTAGTTACTTCTAATTGCAGAACTCTACTAACCTGTATTTTTCAAGTTAATAATAGTTTCAATATAAGTGCTTTGCATATTGTCTGGATGTTGTCTTAATATAGTCATTTTAATTTCACCATCTGGTAGTTTCATGCTTGCAATTTTACAGTCCCTGAGAATGCAGCAGCCAGGCTGTGTCTTGGGAGTGACTGGGGATTCAGGATGCTTTGGTTCTGCTTTCATGCTCTGCCATTCTTGAGACAGCTTAGCAGAGGTTTGCCTTTCCAGAGGCACCACTTTGGAAAAATCAAGTGGTTTTTTTCAGGTGTCTTAATTTTTCAGGCTGAAAAATTAAGGAGCTGAAAATTGCACGAGTTGGGATCAAGACAGGAACCCATTCCTGTGTCAGCACAGCTGGGGATGTCCCGCTGAGGCTGTGTGGGCCAGGCACTAGAGCTCGGCTCCTGCAGGACTCGGGCTTGCAGCGTTTGGTCCCTGTCATTCCAGGTGACCTGTTTCACAGTCCCCTGTTCAGCCTGTGTAGAGTTTGGTGAAGCTGGTGGTGTTTGGGGCAGAGGCTGCTTGCCTGTGTGACTGTGACTCGACCTTGGTGCAGGTGTTTGGGTTCTCCCCACGGCAGTGCTCTTTATCAGCTGGGACAATTTGGTTTTGGGGTGTTGGAGGTGATTCTCCCTGAGTCTCTGGTTGTCAGGAGATGCAGAGCTGGTTAATGACCCTTGGAAATGGGGAGTTGTGGCTCAGCTAGTTAGAAGACTCATTAACACACTGTGGACAGTGGGGTACTGCATTCAGATACAGTGAGCCAGGACTGGTGCTGCAGGACCTTGCAGGAGTCACATCCTTCTCCATCCCGCTTCCCTGCCCCTCCAGGACCTCCTTGCTGAGATCCCCAGCCCTCTGGGGCAGGGCCTGTGCTCAGCATGCAGCCTGGCTGTCCAGTCCAGCCATTACCATGCAAACAGTGATCCACATCGATTGGCAAGCTCTGCCGTTGCTTAGAGCTTCCTTAAAATAAAGCAAATTGCATTACATAATTAACGTGTGAGGAGCCGCCCGTGTTTGATAAGAGCATCTCAGGTGATTTGCTCTTTGAAATGCTGAGCTTATTTATTGGTGTGGAAAAAATTGCTTACCGACAGCTGCGATTCCTGAAATCCTGTTTGTACTTGCTGTGGAGGGGAGCTTTGCAGCCAGGGGAGGTTGTTTTGGTAACTAGAAGTAGCCCTCAGAACACAGGAGGTGGGGACAGCAGCCACCAGCTTTGGGCCCAGGCCGGCTTGCTGGTGTAACTGGAGTTGGCAGGAGAGGGATAAAGTGTTGAATTTGAAACTGCAGCTTTTTGAAAAGTTAATGCTGGAACCTTTGTCTCCAAGAAAAGGAAAAGCTTTAGTAAACCCTCTTGCCTTCTTCACCAGTGCAAGTGCCTGATGATACAGCACCAAAGTTTGTGGTAATAATAATTCCTGAAGTTTGGCTTGTGAGATTTCTCATAGGGATTATTTTTGCTTTCTGAAAAAGCCCAGGAGTCCCAGATTTCCTTTTGGGAAGGTGGGCATCCTTAGCTGCTGTAAGCTGGGAGGAAAACCAGGAAAAATTATCGAGTGAAGCCAAAAGCCATCACAGGACGAGCACGGAGCAGTGTAATGAACAGCCCTGTGACTGCTTAGAGCTGCTGAGGCTGGTCCTGTGCACTTGCAGTGGTTGTGGGACTCCCAGAGAGGCTTAGTGCAGTTTGGGTGCTGAGGAGGGGAAGCATTCTCCTTCCAGTCTTTTCAGGGAGCAGAATCTATGGAGGACCTGAGAAGGCTAAACTGGGAAAATGCCAAACTAAGCCATAAGCATTTACAATCAGAAGAAGGGGGGAAAAAAAAAAAAAAAAGCCATTGTGTTACTCCCTGATCCTGACAGTCTCATGCAGTTGTTTGTGGGATCCTCTCCTGTTTCAGTCAAAGATGTTTCAGACATTCTTACAAACAAAATAAATTCACTGTCCATGTTGACCCGTCTGGGCTCTGCAGCATCGCCCTTGTGCTGGGTGTGAAAAGCTGCTGAGGCCAGGCTTTAAAAGAATTTAAATGAGAAGCGTTAGGGCTGAGGAGATCCAGGGGGAGCGGTGGGGCTGGCATTCCTCCCCTCTGGAGAGGCCATGGTGCTGCCCTGAGCCGTGGGCAGTGCTGGGGCTGTAGGTCTGCTTGTTTTCTGGAAGGGGTAGAAAGTGTGGAGCTCTGAGATCAGGACATGTCGGAGCATTTAAGGCATCAGGCATCGTTTAAAAAAGGAAAAAGCCACAACAGACTCCTAAAGCCTCACCTGGAGTTCTGTGAGCAGCAGAGGAGAGCTGTGAGTGCTCGTGAGTTGCACTTCTCAGGACCTGCAGGCGCTGGCCACGAGGGCAGGGAGGGCTCGTGTTTCCCAGGTGCTGCTCCCTGCCCAGAGCTCCTGTGAGAGCAGCCCGGGCCTTCGCTTGCGCTTTGCAATTATACTTCACATGGCGAACTGTGTAATTAGTTTGGAAGACTTATGCCTAGTCATTGGTTTATCCTAATCGGCTTTGGCTTTTCCCAACAACAAAGTGAGCTTATTTTCCTAAGCTGAAACAACTCTGCTCCCTTTGTTCCTCTCTTTTATTGTCTCATTCCTTTCATTCTGTTTTACTGCCAAAGTTTTGTTTCATTAGGCCTACAAGTCATTTCCAATCCAGTGGGCTGCTACAATAAGGCCTTTATAACTCAGCTGCCCTGGTTCCCATGTCCCTTCTGGTCCAGAGCCAGGACTTGCTGTTTGACATGGGATTTTAACCCTTTGGCTGCCCCAGCTGCTGGCTCCCCCTTGGTGGGGCTGAGCCAGGCTGGAGATGGGGCTGGCGGGACCACACTGATCTCATGGATCCCAATGATTGCATGCGGCCATTAATTGATGGGATAATGGGCTCCAGGTAGCACGTTCAGGCCCAATTATGGAAAGAGAATTCTGAGTAAAAACCTTCTTACTGTAGTGAGTTGTGGTGGGAACAGTCCTTGGAATGAAGAGGCCGCTGTGTCCTTCTAACAGGGTGGGAACAGAGTTCTGGTGAAGGTATGTTCCAGTTGTCCCGAGCTATTAGATCAGCCCATCTAGGACCGTTCTTGTAGAAAAAATCATGTTTTCTTGTGTAGCAGAGAACACAAATTTAATTTTATCCTTTTTTTAATCAGAGTGGTGATGTTTGAAGGAGATCTGTGAAGTGGTTTTGTGAAAAAACAATACTTTTCCATAATGCTATTTCAGACTGCTGGAAGAGCAGTCAGTGCTGGTGGCCCCAGATGTTTTGCTTTCAATCTGACAGCATTGGCTCTTCAGTTTTCCTTTCACAGTAATCCTAAAGTGACTTTCAGGAGAGGGGGCTCTGGCACTTTTTTATTTTAAATTTCCAGATGAAATTGGACCAGACCAGTATGCATTAATTTTGATTTCTGTCCTGGCTTGCCACTAGGTCTCTCAGACCTACCGTAGACCTGTTTCAGCTTCACTTGGAATATGTTGTTTCCTCAGGAATGGCTTTTAAGATTGGAAATTTTGAGACAAGACAGGATTTCTGAATTACCTCTGTGGATCTGAAATGTTTTGTGCAGTCACTTGTTATTTCCTGTGAGACGCAGAGCAGATCAGTGGAATAATAATAATAATATCTGGATTCTGAGTTGGTTTGTTTTCTTTTTTTTCGGTGAAACTGTTGAGCTTTTGAAAACGTGTAATTTTCTCATCTCTTCCTTCTGTAGCCTTAGTGTCTTAGTCAAGTGAGAGAAGGTACCTTCTCACACCTGTCCTGGCTCCAGGCATGCCTCCATGGCCCCGTGGTGCTGCCTCACAAGGAGCTAAAGCTGGAAGCTCTGAACAGCAAAGCGTGAGAATGAGAATTTCCTCCTTCGGTTGTACCATGCCCTGCATTATAACACAGACCCTGGTGCAAATAACAACCAGTTAACCTTTGAAAAAATAACCTTTGTAATGAAGTCCCTCTGCTTTCTCTGTGTTAAGTGTGTCAGGAGGGGAGGAGGTGGGATCCACACGAGGATTTCAGCCTAATCGGATGGTTTACATAAATCGCTTCCTCCGTGCTCTCCTCCCTGACAGCTGTGAAAATATAAATCAGGAAAACAGGAGAGAAAACTCCTCCTTGTTTGGCCAGGCTGTCTGGGTGTGAGCGAGTTAATGCACTGCTGTGGTATTAAGCACTCCAGTGGTTTACTTGTCCCTGAGACCTCGAGTATGGCCTCTGAAGATGTTTTTACAATAAAGTTGTTAGCATGAGAAAAGGTGGTTTTCTCACCATGGGTTCATTTTGGGGGGATTTGGAAGTCTGTGTGGAGCTGGGGCTAAGGCCAGAGTCAGGAGGTGCAAGGAATTCTGCTTGTATGAAAGTGAAAGCTTAGTTAATTTAGCCTTGGCAGAGAGTTTGGATTGTATTGTCACCTCAGTTGGACATTGATATGTAGATTTAACGGTCAATAGGAGACATGGATGGGCTGTCCTTAAAGCATTTGCTTTGCAGAAAAGTCATTTTTTGGTTTGACAGATTGTTAGCCTTTCACATTTTTCAGCACTGTATTTCCCAGTTCAGTACTTGGGGATTGGTTATGTTTTATGAAATGAAGGGACAAATTTGGACTCTTACTTACATTGTAGTCTCTAATAGCCAGAGTTCCCAAAACATTTGTAATAATGCAGTAAAACAGAGAACGTGATGGCTTTTTTTTACCTACTGCTGCTGTCAGTGTTCTCCTCCAGAGCAACTCCAAGCTCCAGGCCTGCTGTGGAACAGCTCAGAGCTCGTCCTGTTCTTGTTTCTAAGTTATCTGCGTGCACCTTGGCAGAAGTTGCATAATTTGAATTGCTCATCTCCTTAAAACAGAACCAGCAATAAACAGGCACGTCATTGTTTGCAGCTCCTGATAAGTTTGGGACAAGGAAAAGCAGAGATTTTGGGGGCTGTTCTGTTACAGGAGCACGGAGCAGCATCCACCTCCTACACACCGCTGCCTCTGCCCTGTGCTTGTGCTTTATAATTTCAGTGCTTCCACATTTCCTTATTTCCATGTTATGTCCATGATGTGCCAAAGGATAATGAATGTTCCTTTAAATTTTAGCTTTGGCATGTGACAAGGGATCTGGGATATAGGGGTCCCTCATGGCCTAAAGCACTTTTTATTATTTCTTCTCCCTCCTACACATGTGCTTTTTTTTTTTTTTTTTTTAAACAAACTGAGAAACTTGATCATTGCTTGCAAAGCAGCCACTGTTTTTATCCTGCCAGTGAGAAGCTGTACACAGAAAGTCAGTTTTTAGGTGGTCTGTAATAAGCCACATGCTTTGTGGAAGTGGTTTTGTTATAAATCAGATGTTGGTTTCTACCTGGGTTTTATGAAAAGAGGAAATGTTAAGGCGGGATTTGTGGGCACGAAGGCGGTATCAGAGCCCAGCAGAAGTCTGAAGTACAGTTTTATTTCCTTTTCTCCTCTGGTTGATGAGGTGCTGAGGAGGCTTCGTGCTGTAGCACTGCAGCCCGTGGGAGATGAGTGAAATCAATCATTATTCAGGGGCTGTGTTTGGGGAGAGAAAAGTTATATGAAAATATTCAGGTTTCCTCCTCCAGCATGCATGTGATTTTTTTTTTTGGTGTGTGTCTTTTTGTCAGTTTTACAACTGAGCCAAACCCGTGGAAATTATCTATATCCTTTCTGAGACCCCAAGGAAGTCAATTTTGTTTTTCACCCCCGCTTTTATTTTATACAAATGCAATAGGCTATATAAAACCCCTAACAAAATGAGTTAATCCTGTTTGGTAACATCTTTACATTATCCCTGGAGCATTCTTGGATTCAGCCCCAGTGAGTGGGGTTGTAGAAGCAGAACTTCCCTGGAAGGAGATGATTTGGGTTTGCAGTGCTGTGGTGGCATCTCCAAGCCCTGTTTGGTCCCGTGGGTCTGGCTGCAGCTCTGCCCCAGCAAGCTGGGTTGAAAGCAGAAGATGGTGGTGTTAATCCCCAGCACTAGGAACCAGGTAAAATATCTGATGGACATTTTCAATATCTGCTGTGAAATTGCATCAGATTCCACTTTGGCACTTGTCTGGAAGCGCGGCCTCCTGGGTACTCCAGAAGTTATTTATAGGTGTAGGTGCTGCTCCTGCCATCCCTCCAGGGCACTTCTGATCTTTGAGGAGCTGCAGCTGAGGGGGCCCAAAGCTTGGCTTTGGGAAAACTCATGTTTTAGCACTGGTTCTCTAATGAAGAAACAGCAGCAGTTATTTAAACTTGGTGTGGTGTAATTGAAACCCATCCTCTCCTTCCTGCTCGCAGGTGTGGGGGAGGCTCACGGCCAAAGTGAGCTGGTTAAAACATAATTGATTGGGGAGTCAGCGTTTGATCAGTGCCATCATCCCACATAATGGATACCCCGGCACTGAGTGATGGGATGGGAAATGTGAGCGGGTTTTAAATGCGGCTCCGAGGCTGGGCCACAAAGAAAAGGGCTTTTTAAAGTGCCCAGGAAGAACTTCATAGAAATTGTTCCAAATGTGGAGAAGAGCACATGTTAGTGGGAGCAGATGTAATAACACTTTTTCCACATGGAAATGAATGGCCATATTGGTCAGTCCTAGAGATGAAATATCTGAGTTTTGCTCACTCATGGAATAGCGAGGTGAGACCAGTTTAATTAAAGTGAAGTTAATTCTGCAGGAGTAGAATATGAAATTCATTTGACATCCAGTGTACACGTCTAACTCTGTTAGGAATACTTAATATGTTTTTTTCTTGGGGGGAAAAAAAAAGTGCCTGCACGTATTTGGGTAGAAATGGAGTGGTGGCCAAGCATGAATCACGTCAGTCCTATCAATAATTACCAGTCCTGGTACCTGCCAGCCCAGAGAGGGAGAGAGTGGTACAGTATATGTATTTATAAATATAACTGCAGAAACGGGGACAAGGGCAAAGTAGCTCAAATGAAGAGCCAATTAAGATAATCTAAGCAGAATGAGGATTAACTGCCTCTTAATCTGAAGGGTACCTAAAATGCATGTGGCCAGTTTAGGTCAAACAAGTGTTGTCTGTGTCAGGGACATCCACAAGGGGTTTGGGGTGAACAGGAATGAACACGGAGTGTTCACCCCAGTGCCCAGTGGTGGCAGAATGGTTCTGAGGGGTCCTGCTGGCAGCGTGTGCACGGAATGAGCCTCTGTGCTGTGGTGTCACCGCCGCAGGAGTTCGGAGGAGTACTGGATGTGTCATAAAGAAATGATTGCTGGTATAAGGGGAGTTAACATCTTGCAGTTTTTCTTTCCCAGAAAGTGGAAAGCACTCACAAGTCTTGTCAGGGAAGAAGCTGCTCTGTTTTTTCTTTTTAAAAAACAGTTTTAAACCCATTTTATTTAACCATTTAGCCCTTGTTCCATTTGCTGCTGCTCCAGGTGAGGCACCTGCAGTGTACGTGGTGGGGAAAGGGATGCACATTTGCGCCTCTATTCCAGGAGATTGACTTTAAATTCCAGCAAACACGAGCATGTGCAGGATTGCACTGGGAGCATCCGTTTATTCTACCACTGGCCTGACAGGGTGTGGTGGGTGTGTGTTACCTGGGGCTGTTGGCTCGTGCTGGGTGTTTTTTGGGAGGCAGGGGGTGCCTGGACCCCACTGGCTGTGCCGCCTTTGCGGGGCAGTTGCCGTGTGAGTGGTGGCTCTGCAGGTGAAGGTGCCTGTGTTGACTCTCTCACTCTGCCGAGTGGTTTAGCGAGTTCAGATCTGTGCCATGTTAATTGTCAGGACTGGGAGGGTGGGAGCAGATTTCACCGGGGGCAATGGAAGAGATCCAATGAATTTCCACTCTGTTTCACTGCTTGGCAAACCAGCACTTACTGTCACTTTGCATAAATAGGTTTATTTCAGAGGGTCAGCCGGCACCACTCCCCCCTTCCCCTGCCGGCCCACCCTCCCCTGAAGGAGAGGAGGCCGACGAGCATTTAATTTCCCCAGCAGCAGGTGCTTGTCATCCATCTGAAGAAAGCTGCCAACATCTGGTGCAATTGCCTCGGCAAACGCAGTAACAAGGCGCCTGCAGTTCAAACGCAGAGAGAGCATTGCCTCTTTAATGATAACAAGCTGTTGGCTTCCCCTCTGAGATGAATTCATCTCACAGATGTTTGTCTAGTTTTGGCAATCTTATCACTATAGCTTTGGTGATTATGCTCAACTGGAGACTATTACTATAAAAGAAGTTTGAACTTGTTCCATTTTTGCATTATTTATTTATTTAGCCATTTATTTCTCTGCTTTCTGGATATAATTTGTATCAACAACTGTACTGTTGGTCCCATTACCCAAGTACCCTCACGCTTTTTATTGCATCTGCTGAACAGTAGCTTGCTACTTGACTCCCACCGCTGGCAAATGCCTTTCAGCCACGCTGACGTTTTTAACATTCCCCATCAACAGCTTTGTGGTTTGAACCCTCTATTTAACACTACATTTTCTGGGATTACTTGGCGCTCACTCTGTCTGTTCTCTCTAATAACTGCAATATACTCACTATTTCTGCAAAGCGTGAGGTGCCAAGAATATTCTGGATATTCTGTTTGGACGGCAGCGCTCTGGTGACCTTGGCAGGGCTTTGTAATGACAACACACGACCGTCTTCATTGTTGGATCTTAAACGTTTCCAGCCTCAGCGTGATCCTACAGAACATGGGGACCTGCAGGCTGAGGGCTGCAGTGCCTTTTGCTCTTGTTTGCTTCTCTAACATGCCTGTTTTTTTTAAGGAGACAATTTCTCCCCGAACATGTGGAATTTAATTCTGGTAAATAGGATTTATTTTTGGAAATGTGCTTGTGAATAGGTGACTCATGCCTGAATGAAGATGTGTCACTGTTGGTGGGGATACCACGTATATAATTTCTTAGGCTATAAATAGATGCCAGTCCAAGTACTGGTGACATGGTGATGCTTCGCACCGACTCGTTAGCTCAGCCTGGCTGCTGAGGAGAGTGTTTAGAGTGTCAGTCTCTCCTGCTGGAGCAACAATTTCTGCTGATGCTTATGGAATAACATCAATAGATTTGTGAAATCCTGGGAGCACTTTAATTGGCACAACAGAAATCAGGGTCGAGGCACGTTCCTGTGGTGCCATCATGGGGTGTACTCGTGTTTCTTCTCTCATTGCAGAGGTGGAAAAACTGAGAATTGGGGTGTTGGGTGCTTGTCAAAGGCCAAGTGTACCACCTGCAGGGTCCTGAAACTCAGAAACTGGGTTTGCTCATTTGTTTCTGTTGCTGAGGGGATTTTAAGATAAACACACAGGATCAGAGCTCACTCCCATTTTCAGATCTTGGAAGTAGCAGTTCCTTTTTCCTGTTGTTGATGCTAAACCGTGGTTCCATGTTGTTGATGTTTGCTCAACACCACTTAGCCACCAACACAGCACATATGGTTTAATGGCTGTCTTTTTTTTCTGCTTCTGCTGTAGTTAGAGTATTATTAAAAATCCATTAAATTTTGATGTACATCATAAAATATGTGCTCCTGTGAATGCGAGTGCAGATAATTATTTCTGATGAATAAACCAAAAGGACAAGTATGTAAGAAGTTCGTCCTGCAGCTTTCAATTTTCATTATATACATCTCCTGCAGGGGCAATCGTTGTGATGTTGCAGCTGGTTACTTCCGTGGCCTGGCTCTCCCCAGAGATGGATGATGACAGTGCAAACTTGAACTTGCACAAGTGCCAGTGTTTTTGTGGGCATATTTGTAGGTAAATGGTTAAGCAGGGGAGGTAACCCTCGGGAAGGCAGAGGGGGTGTGCAGAGTCTGCAACACAGCAGCGACTTTCTCCATGTTGGTTCATTGTGCCTGGGCTTTGTGGATTCCCAGAAAGTAACCCAATTATTTCTCATTAAAGTAACTCAGAAATGAAGCAACAAGCAAGGTGTCATTGCTAAAACACCACCAGGAAGCCAGGCAAGCTCTTCTTGGTGTCCAGGGCCTGAAGCAGGCAAGGGAATCATTAAAAATAATGCATTATAGTGTCCATAAAGTTTCCTGCAGTATATAATGGCCCACAGGGGCCTCACCTAGTTTTCCATGTATGATATGGTTACAGCATCTCATTAACTTTCTCATAACACCAAATACACTTCTCTTGAACACCCCCTTCAGGCTTCACAGGTTTCGCCAAGTATTTCCTAACAAGCAGGAACTTCAATATTTATCATGCTTGCCTTTTATCCCCACCGGGTTAAAGAAGTGGTTGGCCTCTCTCCTGCCCCTTTCATTTCCTATTCCTGAATGCTCTGGGCAAACCCAGCTCTGGCAGGGTCCAGTCCCCTCACTGAGAGGACTTCCCTCAGTTTTCCCAACTCTGGTTTTAAGAGTCGCCCCTGGTATTTCTTCTGTTTAACTGCATGCCTGCACCCAGGGATTAGTCTTGGTGTAGCACATAAACTCTTGCAGAGACCTTGTGTTGGAGTGAAAGCTCCTCTGGACTCAGGCCCAGAGGGAAGCCAAAGCACAGGGGTTGAATTAAAACCTTTGGACAAGCTGAGATACATGAAGCCACACCAAAGTGAAATAGAAATACAGATTTTTAACTTTTAGTAGAAATACATGCTAAGTGCCTTAAAAAGTGCCTTAAACATTAAAAAGCTGCAGCAGAGACTTAAAACACAGTTCTTACTGCAGCAGTGTTACTTTCTCACAGAATTCTTTTACTTTAGACAAAACATAGATAGAATTATACTGTTCACATTTTTTAGATAGAGTGTTCACATAAACAATAAAAACTGATAGAAACTGTATGTGCAAATCTGTGTAATACCTGTGTAACACTGGTGTAAGACTTAAAATTCTTAGAATTAGACCAGGATAGGTTAAGAAAAGGAAAACTGGAATCGTGTGTTAATCTTATTGGTCAATTAACAAATAGAATCCACACTTCTGTAAGAAAAGGATTAGATAATAGAAGAAACTAGAATTAGAAGAAGCAGCTGTTTTCTGCCTGCTGTTGCTGCTTGGCCTGATCATGTAACCCCCCTTGAACTCTGCCTTCAAGAAAGCTGTGAGACTATGAAACAAAGAATTCGGCAGCCTCCTCTGCTCTCTTACTCTGGTCCGAGAAGGAGGAGTATCAAAAGCTCAACAACCTTGGTCTTGGAAGCAGCACACAGCCCTTAGCTATCCCAAATGAGAAAGCCAACTAAATCCTAAAGATCCTTTGTACCTGTGGTTTCTTTGCACCTGGATGTTAGTGCTAAAACTGCTCAGGCCTTGATGTGCTGTGTGTGGTGACTTGGTTGCTTTTTGCCCTGGAAAGGCTCCTTTGGGGCTGGGCACTGCTGCTGGTTTAGCTGAGTTCAGGGAGGTTGGTCCTGGGGGAAGATGATGTTTTGAGCTGACGTGGCCATCGGATGAGCTCAGGGATAAAGGGAAGGATGGAGTTATGCTTGTGCTGGGTTTAGGAGTTCAGCTCTGTGGACGTGGCACTGATTTGCTGTGTTATTTTGGTCTTATTCAGGTCTCTGTCCAAAATCTGGGACTAATAGTGTGGCTTTCCTCTTGCTGCTGTAACTGCAGGCTGTTCCGAGGGGGTTGAGCTGGCTGCGTGCAGCACCTTGCCACGACCTTGATCAAAGTCACAGAGCTGCTTTGAGACCAAATGATGACAAATAAATTCACCTTCATACAGTTTAGTCTAGCTGGCTTTGTTCCTTCATCCCTGATCTTCCCTGCGAAGGGTTCTGTTTACTTTCCCTGAAATGGAAGAGGCCCTGCTACACAGTCCTCTTTCAAAAATAAACCTCTGAAAAGGAAAACAAGAGAAGGAACAAAAATCAGACATTGTCCAATTATACAGAGCAGATCCTGATTCTGTGTTCCAGGCAGCTTGAGCCAGAGGTTTGTTTAAGTGTAACACGAATTCTACCATTTTTGGATGGTTTGAAACTCTCCTCTTCTCCCTCTTGTACTTTCAGAAAACAATCAAAAAAGAGAACTGCCCATCCTGTCAAAAAGAAGAGCTGCAGAGATTCAATACTCAGGATGGCAAAAGCAGATGAATGGACACAAACACTTCCCACCTTCATGCTCTGCCTCCCTGAGAGTGGCCTTGGACTGTGGGGTCCCTGTGCCAGCCAGGCTTAAATGCCTTGGTGGCATCAGCATCTTTAGCAGTTTGCAGTCATGTTTCTGAAGTAAAAAAGCACTAAATGTTGCCTGTTCCCACCCTCAGAAGGGCTGAGAGGGATAACTGAAAACCTCTGTAATGCCAGAACTGCACTGTGTTCATCAATAATTAGGATAGGGGTTCCTGGTGGGAAGTAAGTTTTGTGCTTGGTTGGCTTGCAGGTCCTGTTTTCCATTTCTTTTCTGTTTAAGTGGAGAGGTTTATATACTGTTCCTTGACCTAAAAACTTGCTCTGTAAAAGGTACAGAAGGTGCAGGCTGAGATAATGCGTCTTTTGGGACTGGAGGTTCACTTTTGCCCTCTGTTTACACGGTGTAAATCAAACTGGAGTAGAGCTGTGCAAACAGGCCAGGGCAGCTTGTGCATCAGGGGCTGTTCAGCCCTGTCACGGTGGTAATGCTGGGTGAAAATGCTACTGCCTGGGCCAGTTTTGTCTTGGCCTTTGGGGATCAGGGAAGGGCTCTAAAAATAAAAGAATCTGAGGTAATTGGAGCTGGTCTGCACACACAGGGTGTGAGTGAACATATTCCATGTGTCAGCAGCACTGGAGCTGTGCTTATTCACATGAGCTGTGAGTTGGACACTTGGTTTTGAACAGTGTGGGCTGGGAACAGTATCTTTAGGAAGAAATTCTTCACTGTGAGGGTGGGGAGGCCCTGGTACAGGGTGCCTTGTCCCTGGAAGTGTGCAAGGCTGGGTTGGGTAGGGCTTGGAGCAACCTGGGGTAGTGGAAGGTGTCCCTGCCCATCGTGGGGAGTGGAACTGGATCTTTAAGGTCCCTTCCAACCCAAACCATTCCATGGTTGTGTCCCCACTGCATGAAGGGTCTGCATGTGCTCTTCGGTGTCCCGTTCTCTGACTCTTGTGGCCTCTCCAAGCAGGGTTGGAGTGTTGGTGCTGTGAGCCACAGCCCCGCCAGCGTGTGCAGCCTCCTGTGTGCTACAGCCCGGGCAGGAATCCCTTCCCTTGCTCAGAGTGCTGCTGAAATATTAATGCAGAACAAATCATCCGGTTTAAACCGAACATCAGGTGGCGGAGGGAGCAGTGGGGTATGATGCTCGCCGTGGTTTGTACAGGGAAATGTGCCTCCACTGCTGCTGGATCCTCCTGGCACAGTGCCCTGAGCCAGGTGGGGAGGTGGAGGAAATGTAATAACCTGGTCCTCTTAAGTGCTGGGAGTTTGGGTCCTTAATCCTGCGCTAGGCTCCTAGGAGCTAAGGTGAAATGAGTAAAGGAGCGTTGCTATTTTGCATCATCTGTGAGTGATTGGGAGGGTACTTGGAAAAAGTTAACTGCTCTTGGGACTTTCTCAGACTGGCTGTTTAAATCAGTTATTTTTCCCAAATGCTAAATCTAGGAGACTTCCTCAGCAGCCCAGTGGTAATAATAATACTTATATAGCACTTTACATATTCCAAGTGCTGTCCAAAAAGCTGATCTGTCTTGTCTGCAGTGATGTGTAGTTAAACTTGAAGGATATTGGCCTGAATTTGTAGTTGTTTATCAGCTGTGTATCTGTGGGTGAATTTACTTTTCTGATGGTTTGTACCCTGTGAGTAAATTCATTTCTCCTGTGGATCTTGACATTAATTCTAGTCTTTCGTCTGGGTAGTGGAGATGATCTTTAAGAAGAGCAGAGAAGAAAGATGTCTTTCTGGCTATTGCACTGCAAAAAAAGATGAGCACAGCTTTAGAGAAGTATTTCAGCCTAATGCATAAATTAATTTAGACCCCTAGAAGGAGTGTGGTTTTTCCCTGGGGAATGACCTGGCTGCCACGTGGCACACGGATGGCCATTGCCTCTCTTACATAATCTCTCCAAGGGTTTGCTGTTCTTTAAAGGTGTTTCCAGTGGGCATTAGGTGCGGGCAGAGGGAGCAGGTTTGCACACCTGCCTGCAATTAAGGAGTTTGTTTTTATTCCCCTTGATGGTTTATGACAGTCCCAAGGACAGTCTGTACCATGTGGAGTTGTCCCTCAGCCAAGCGCATAGTGCTGGAGAGGGGGAAGTGCTCCACACCCAGCCCTGTGTCCCCTTCTCGGTGTCACCTCGGGCAGGTGGGAGCCCAGGATGTGGGAACCAAGCGGAGCTGAGGGCTGACACGGGCAGGATACGGAATGTGGAGGCACAGGGCCTGGGTGAGGGCTTGTGGGAGACTGGAGAAGGAAAATATCCTCGGTGAAAGGGGCCAGGGAGAGAGCCAAGTTCCTCGAAAGAGGACCTTGCAAGGAACGCGCAGATGACATGAAAAAGTAATTAAAAGGAAAGCCCTAATGGGACGTTAGGGGGAGATGCAGCTGGAACTTGAATAAGCAAATGTAAAGAGGGAATTAAGTTTGTAAGCTTTCCTCTGAGGAGCTGCTGGGGAAAACAGGGCAACAGCTTCTGCTGATGTAAATCAGCATTGAGCCCACTGCCAAAGAGCTCCTGCCTGTGAGTGTGGCTCATTTGATATTTGCTAGTCCTAAACCTGGAAAACACACGGGGAAAGAGGCTGTGGCGTTCTGCAGAGGTGACATGAAGGACGCTTGAGTCCAAAGTGAAGGATATCGACTACAAAAACAAAGGGAGACTGTTGGTAATGTAGTCTGCCTGGGGCAAATTGATAGTTTGCGATAAGTAATATTAATTTAAGTGTATAATGCTTTAAATTATCTGGATAATTTAATCTATGTGATTTTAAAGAAATGATTTATCAGCTCTGATCTTGCATAAAAATAAAATAAACCAAATAAAACAAAACCCCTCAATTAATATTAGCACTTTCACTCTGGAGAGTAATACACAGCAGAGACATTTATTTTTAGCTGTGAAGAATTTGCATGTGTGTTTCCAGATGTGTTCTCAGACTTGGTGCTGCTTAAAATTCAGCTACCACAGTATGTAGATCCCAGTTTTCTTTTCCGTAGCATTTTGTCTCTGCCACTGTGGATGTAATTTTTTTCTTTTTTTCTTCTTTTTTCTCTTTTTTCTCTTTTCTCCCAGCAGAGGTGGTGGAGGGGGGTGTGATGATTAAGGCAGCCGGTAAGTCTCTTAGCTTCCTCTGAACTTTACTCCCTCTGCCAGGAGTGACCTATTTAGATGAGGCCCTTTGATGCAGTTGGGGAGGTCAGGTGAGGTCAGAGCACTGGCCGTGCCAGAAATCCCACAGATGCAGGAAGCCGGGAACTTCTGGAGGATGCGGGTTGAACAGGCAGTTGTTTCAGCGTGTTCTCTCTCTGCGTGTGCGTTTGTTCTTTCTCTAAATCCCTGGAACAGAGGGGGCCGGGTGCTCTGCAGTGCAGAGAGCGGCCGAAACGCCCCTGTGCTCGCGGGCAGGCGCAGGATCCTCGCGGGAGCGGGCCTGGAGCAGGCACAGCGCCGGGCTGGATTCCCCCTGCTCCGCTCAGGGATCGCTCAGCGCTCACGCAGATGCAGATGGCAGCCCTGCCTCCCCAGCTCCTCCTTCCCGGCGTCCTCGCAGCCTCCGAACAAGGGGCTGCGCAGATGTGTGAGATCCTCCAGCCTCTTTAATTCCTCTAATTGCCATGTGGAAGAAAGGGAAGGAGGAAGACTGCTCCTCTCAGCTTGGTTGTCCCAAAGTAAAATCCCAGCTGAGCAGCTTAAAATAGATGGTCAGCTGGTTGTGAGGGCCGGAGCTAGCCTGGAGAGCATGGCATCTGTCTCCCAGGAATGCTGCCTGGTCATCAGGCTGGATAAATTAGGACTAGGGCTGGTCTGTGTTTGTGTGAGAGACAGGCTGCAGTGGGGATGGGGAGCAGCCCTGGATGTCAGCGAGGCAGGCATGCTCCTGTCCTCTGGCGTGTGCCGGGGATCGATAGCGCGCTGATCACGGACCCCGCGGGTCACAGCGTGGCTGTGCCGGTGCTGCGCCCGCTCCTGCCCGGGCCACCCTGGCAGCCTGTGGCTGCGAAGCCACTTTCAGTGGCACATCTAATAACTGATCCAGCTTAAAAAGGAGGGGGGAAAAAAAGATTATGCCAATGATACCAGCACAATGACCAAGTCTGTTCTACCTTCTGTGCTTCCCTCTGTGCGCTGTCGCCTCCCTCCTGTGGCCGGGCTGGATCCAATGGCAGCACTGCTTTTCCTCAGATGCAGCACAAAACAGATTTTTCTAGTGGCTGAATTTAATCACTTAGATGCAGAACACTGATAGACTGAATCAATTTAATTCCTATTGCTCATGACTGGGAGGGGAGAGAGGGGAGGAGGAAGGTCATAACAATTTAGCAAACAACAACTTGGCTTAAAAATGTAACCAGTAGGTCATCAGTCTTAGTTTTCTTTGGGTTCGGGTTTTTTTGGGATTTTCTAAACCTGCCCAGGCCAAGAAACATGGCAACCGTGGGAAGAGGGGAACACTCTACTGTGCAGGGTGGAAGAGGTCATTTGTTGGTGTGCGAGGTCTGAAGTGCTGGGGCTGCCACAGAGCTGTGGGATCAGCTCCATCAGGGAGGAGGGTTGATGCTCCCCCCTCTTTTTTTTTTTTTTTTTTTTTTTTTTTTGAGGGAGCTGCTGCAAAGGGTGTCTCATCGCTGGGCTGTGAATGTCTGGAATGGCACGTGGTGTCTGAGCATTTGTTTGCTTCAGAGCATCTCAGTGCTGAGCTGCAGGATGCCTGAGTGGTGCCAGAGCTCTTTGGGAGACTCCAGTTACCTGCTGTGGCACAGTCCTGCTCCGAGAACAGAAGGATTTAACTGGAAGTGGAGCAGTCTGTGAGTCTCCTTGCAATGTAGGGCCCTGCTGCTCCTAGGGTCTGTTGTTGTTGGGGTTGTACCCCTTCCATACAAAGCCCAAAGGATTGGCAGTGCTCTTGTAGTGCCTTCTCCAAGGGACTTTGCTCTGCAGAGCACGGGCTGTGCAGGTTCTGTACAGCCCCATGCCTGGTGCTTTTGGGCTCTTCTGCTGCAATTTTGGTGGTCCCAGGAGATTAAGCTCCTGTGAAGAGGTCCCCAGGATTGGCCTGGGTAAGCTGTTGATGTCACATTCATCTTTTACAAGCGTCCAGCCATCCCAAGAGCAATCCCAGGCCCATCAGCCGAGTCCCAGCCCTGGGTGTCGTTTCAGGAGGATCTTTCACAGTTTCTCACGCAGCTCTTACCCCGCTGGGTGCTGCAGGACGTGGGTGACACTGTCGGCTGCTGGGGGGTACCTTGTGAGCGATGCTGTGCCGTCCCTTGCACGGCTCCAGCTCTGTGCCAGGGCCTCCTGAGGTGCCCTCCAGCTGCACAGGCGGAGCTGCACAGCCCTGACCCAACTGCTGCCATCACCGCGGAGCAGCCGCTGCTCCGAGCGAGACTCACAGCAGTGCTGGAGTAATGAAAGCAAACTTGGCCAGCCTGACAGCAAACTTGGTCGCCTGCCACAGCCATTCGCCCATATGCACAGTGGTAAATAAAAGCTGGAGTTGAATTCCTTTCAAGTTTTATATAATATTCGCTACAATATGGAGTGGAGGGGGGAATCCCTCTTATGAGTAGTTCTACCAAAAAATAAACCTGAACTTCTCTTTTGTCAGGGGTTGTGCAGCAGGGCAGTGATGTGGTTACAGAGAAGGGAATTCTCAAGTTCGTCGCAGGCTCCCTGCTGCTGTGTGAGGCTGTGGGACCTCCACAAACAGCCCCGGCCCTGCTCCAAGCTGGGCATTTGTGTGCTGCTGTTCAGTGAGAGGCTCGTGCTGGCAGCAGGAGATTCCAGAGGGAAGGCAGAGCTGGTATCCAGGCAGTTGGCTCGGAGGTGTTTGCTGCCTGCTCTGCTCTGTCTGGAGCCTGCTCTTGAGCCTGGCCCTGCGTGCGCAGCTGAGCAAGGACATGAACCAGAGCAATGACAGAGGGAGCAGAAGGGGAGGAAGTTCAGCTGCGCTAAGCGATGGTCAACTTAAAAATAGGCCCATCTATTTATAGCCTTGGCAGTCCACTGCCCCCCCGAGTGCTACAGCCTGTCTGCAGTCTCATCTCAGGTATATATGTGTATATATTTATTTATAGACAGGCATATACACACACACACATTTGTGGGCAGAGGAGACCCTCCCACCTGCCCTGGGGCTGGCACGTGGGGCATGGACCCTGAGGGTGACAGGGAGCCTAGCAGCAATTTGGGTGCCTTTTCCCTTCCTGCCTTTGTTGTGAAATGCCCAGCTCGTGGGTGGGTGGCCTCATGCCACTGCTTCCCTTACAAACCTCTGCTTATAAAATACCTGCTCCTAGTTGAAACTTAATCCAATTAAATCTTAGTTATATAGGGCCCCAGGACAAAGTTGCGATTTTTTCATATATGCTTGAAAAAAAAGGGAAGGAAGTGTGTCTAGGGACTGTTTCCTTTGAGATTGTCTGTCCAGCACTGAGGACTTTTCTGTTCGTTATTTGCATGCTTATATTTAGTTCAATTCTATGACCTATCAGGCAGGATTGATATTCTTGGTTTTTACTTGCACAGTTTTATTTGCATGTTTGGGCCTGACGTATAATTGGTGTTTCAGTCGTGGAAATAATCAGCAGAGTAGATAAGCTTTGATGGATGGCACTGTTGGCCGGAAAAGCCAGCACCCCTGGGAACAGCAGTGGTTGTAGAAGGCTCCTGTGGCTGTTCTGGGACTGCGATGTCGGAGTGGTACCACTCCAGCCTTCCAGCAAATCCTGACTCTACCTCAATATATTTGTACCTCAAGGCCCCTTTGCCTGAATTAGACATGAGGTTTAGTGAGACTTTGTGAGGGAGTTTCTTGTACTTGAAATGAAACCAGCTGGTTCTATTCCAAGGAGCATATTGAGGGGAGATTAATGTCTCTCCATACACAACGCCTGTAAGGGCAGTTGTGGGTTCTTTTTGGGTTTGATTTTATTTTAATGGAAGACCGATTCTGTTTTAATGTTTCAACTTTGGGCTGCCAGTTCAGACTTGAAAGCTGAAGCTGCTCCTTCCCTCAGTAGTACACACTTAAGAGTGGAATTTCTGCTTTAGTTTTTGATCTTTTGTGCTTTTGTCATTTTTTTATCACAACCTTATGTGTTCTTTAAACAGTTTTTTATTTAATCATTTATTCTTTTAAGTGGGTTTAATTGTATAAAGATTATCATGCATAAAGAGACGTCTATAATTAGAAGGGGGGATTGGTGCTGTTAGACAGTGTTTTAGTGAGGAAAATTACAGTGTTCATAAACTGTTTGGAGAATGGAGGCAGCATATATTAACACTCAACAGGTTTTATGTAATCCTAAGAGAGGATTGACTCTTGCTCACTTGGATGAGTTTTAAGCCCTTCTTCAAGCTTAGTGCTCCCCTCTCTTCCTTTTCTTTCTCCTGGTGCAGAAGTGGAAACAGCCCTGTATCTGCTTTTCCTTTTTCCTTGAAAGCAGGAATTACTAATAATAATTGACAGTTTTTTATTGCTTGGGCTGTGAAGAGATTTTCCTTTGGTTGCTCCACTGTCCTGACTCTCCTGCCCCTCACTTGTGCCCGGTGGCAGGTGGGGAACCTGGCACCGTTCAGATAGACGTGCCCTTGGGACTGTCCAGGTGATTTCCAGCTCCAAGGATTCAGCAATGGGATGCACATGAGGTGGTTTAAAGTCTCCTGGGATTCTTTCACACTGAGTTCTGGCCAGCTCTCCTGGAAAGAACATGTCACCACTGCTCTTTTTCTTACTGGTGCCTCCTGTTACAGTGTGCATGTGCGAAAGTACGGATAAACACAGAAAGCTGTTGTGGTGCTCCATTCCAGGTAGGGAATTGAGTGGGAAGAATTACTCTGCACATCATTCGTGAGCTGAAGTGAGCAGGAAAAGCCAGTGTGTCATAGCTTAGCAGCCTGCCTGCAGTCCCTGGATTGTCAGTATTTCTTCTCCCTCCTCCCCTTCCCCATTGAAATGACACAGCCACAGGGGACCATTGATTTCTGCTCTCCATGTTGTTAATGAAAAATCCCTTGTTGGGTCCTGGTTCTCTAAATCCTTCGAGACAGCTGCAACAGTTCAGATACTTCAGGAGCAAACATGTCAGGCTGGGTGATGGACGACTTAGTGAACTTTAAAGGGACAAAAGGGTCGCCTTTGGTTGGCCATAAACCCAAGCGATTATCCATGAGATTATTGCATTTTCTGTAGCCAGTTTCTGAGCATATTTTGATAACTCAGTACACAGTTTCCATCTCTGATGGCATACGAGATTTATCGTGTTTCTTAATGCTTAATAATTGTATTTTGAAGTTTAGTGCCAGCCAAACAAGAGCTGTGAGTCTCAGTGATGCTAAATAAAGCCTTCTCATGGTTTCCCAGGACTCCACATGCGGTCCTTCTTTCCTTCGCTTTGCCAAGTTCAAGCCATTGATTTTGAGGGAAGGGAAGTATTACTTTAGATCACCTTGTAATGCTTTGTTGCCACACTTTATGTTCCTGGACAGCACGGTAGTGGAACACTCCCTTTATGAAGTGGAGGGTGCAGATGGCAACTCATTAAAACTTTAGTGATAATCACCCTTCCTATGGAATTACCGCTTAAATCTGGTTAGTAGAGGAGGAGGAGCAGTGTCACGGAAACATGCTGCTTCTGGGTGATTTAAAAGCATATGGGATTGAGTGTTTTATGTGTGCCCCTTGTCAGGAGCCCTCAGAGCAGATTGCCAGAATTGTTGAGCAGTTACAGTTTAATGGAGGTACAGGAGCTTTTGCTCTTGATCCCTTTGACAGTTAAGCTGTCGTCTCCAAGTGCATTTGGAAAAAAAAGTCTTTTAAATACAGCTTTTTTTGCAGAATAAATGGAGGCGAGAACAAGTATGTGAGGCAGCTGGTGAGGAGCTTTTTTGGTCATTTCAAGGTTGGGAAGCATTCTTTGGGGAGCCGATGCATCATTGTTACACGGCCTAAAAGCAAAAAAGGTACTTGCTTGTTTGTCCTCACTTGTGCAGATGGTAAGAGGAATGGTCCCAAGGGCCAGCTGAGAGCTTGGAAGTGCCTGGCAGTTAGAAAAAATATTTGGATTCAAGTCTCAACGCTGTTACAGATTTTACTTTGGGACTTTGAGCAGGTCACTCACTTATTCTCTGTCTCGGTTTCCCACTTGTGGAATCTGGCTGAAGGGTCACTGCCTTCACTGTAGCGCAAAGCACTGGAGATCGTGAAGTATTTGTGTGTGAGCAGGACTAAATATTAACTGTGCGTAGAGAGAGGGTCTTGGCAAGTATTTTGAGACATAGAGCTGTTGAGTGTAACTGGGGAGGCCCTGATTTCCAGAGGCAGGTAAGGATGTCTCCTCTTCCAGGCAGCTGCATTTGGGTAAAGAGGGTTCCCAGCAGCATCCTGAGTGTACCAACATATTTCAGCCTAGAGGTGTCTAAAAAGCTCCCCACATAAATCACCTTGCTTGGGTAACTCAGGTGCAGCACGGGTGGGGATTGTTTTTCACTGCTCCAAGGACTCGTGCTGTAGTGTCCCCATGTCCCCTGTCTGCGTCTGCCTTTCCATGAATTTCCCTGGAGGGCCGCCAGTGGCTGGGCTGCGCTCGCCGCTCCTGCTGCTGGCTGCAGGTCCGCTGGCTCTATGGGATGAACCACCAGCCAGAATTTGGCCTCTGTTTTCTCAGAAGTAGCATCTGTCTAGTCTTCCTAAAGCAAACAGAGAAGCTTTCCTGCTTTTTCGGTGCTGCCGAGCCAAACACCGTGCCCAGGTCTGTTCCCTGCTTGGCTCCCGCCACGGTGGCCTGGCTGTGCCTGGGAGCAGCGCTGGCCAAAGGCTTGCACCTTGTGTGCCAGGAAGGTGGGATGCTTGGGAGAAGAAAACAAAGTATTTCTAACAGTATCCTGCCTTCAATCAAGTATTAGGTGGGAAAACCTTGATGTAGGGTGGGACACAGCAAGATCTGTTAAATACTGCTCTTACTCCTCATCAGAGCTGTATTTGAGTTGATAATTGTCTGTTTAGTGCACGTAAATGAATTCCTGATTCTGTCCTTACATCCAGCAGCTGGACTGTGGCTCCGTCCCCGCCTGGCACTGCCTTGTCGCTTGGCCCCTTGCTGGGGACTGGATTTAGGTGCTTTTTGCTTATCTCCTAGTTCATGTTTTGCCTCGTTTGCAGCAGTCACAGCCTCGCAGCCCAAGCCTGTCGTGACAGTGCTGGTGGGGCTGAGGGACAGCAGAGGTGACCAGGGCAGCCACGCTCCCGCTGGCATTGCTGCAGGGATGCTCTTGAGGATCTGAGAGGAGCTTTGGCCTGCCCAGACCTCTCCTCTGGCCATGGGATGGAACCAGGACCCAGAGCTGGTGGGTGAGATGGATGGGCTCCCCTTGCTCTGGGATCAGCCTCATTTGCTCTGAGTTTACATTTCAGACTGTCTCCTTTGGATTTTACAGATGCATTTTCAAAAGCAGACTAAGGCCTTTTTTTCTCTCTCATCTCCTCTTTAACAGCCACTTGAGCTGTGGGGGACACTGGGCACATGTTTACCGGTAAAGTGTTTCCCACTGCATATTGCAGGAGAGTTACTTGGAAGTACTTGAAAACAACTGACTGTAGCTTCACCTCATCTCTCTTCTGCCCCTCATACCTCACACAATGTTGCGAATTTTACATTCAGCGCCAATTTAAATGCACATCATATATCTGTGAGTTCTTGAGGGGCCCCAGCTGTGATCGGCACTGATGGATGTTGAGTGCTCGGCATCCTAGGAACCTGGGCAAACCAAAAGGACACAAGGGGTTTCTGCTTTGTATATTCATATGCAGGACAGTGAAGAAAGGAAGAACCCACCCTCCTGGAAAGGTTTCATCTTTTGAACAAGGCACATTAGCAAAGAAAACACACTAACATTTGCATGCATTTGTTCCAGTACAAACACACGTGTTCCTCCACAGCAGCTGTGGGGCTGCGGCGGGGGCAGCCGAGGAGCTGCGCTGAACCGCCGTGTGCGTGCTGGAAGTACTTAGTTCTGCTTTATTACCACCCCTGCCCCCCAAAAGAAAAACAAAAAAAAGGAAAGAGAAAAGAACATCTGCTAATGCGTAGCTCAAAAAAAAAAGCTGCAGAGGAAGGGCCACTCGCTTGGCTGCCGCTGAACTCGGTGAGAAGTTCAGGGAAGGCGTCGGGGCCGCGGGCGGGCGCGGGGAGCAGTCGCTCCCAGCCACAGCGTGCTCGTGGCTCTGCATGTTGGGGTTTGTACGTGGTGAAGGTTTCTATGTAATAATAGCATGTGCAGATTAATTTTTAACAGAAATCCGTAACAGCTCATGATACTGGAATATGGTGTCTCTGTTGACAATTGCTATTTTTGGAGGAAGCAAACCCTGAGGCCTTTGCAGTGCTGTGTGTTTATACACTGCTGTCTGCAGAGGGGAAGTGGGGTTTGCAGCAGCTCCGTGAGCAAAGGGATTCTTCTCTCTGATGTAATGGAAAACTTCAAAGTCAGGGGTTTGGACTAGTGATTACAGTAGTTGACTATTAAGTTCCGTTTGGTCTCCTCATGTTTTTAAGTGCATTTAGCTCCCAAGTGCACAGATGGGGGGAATGGGAGCGATTTAAGCAGAGACCCTCCCCACTTTTGGGTGCTTGCTCCAGCAGAGGTTTCACTGTGAAATACTGGTCCCGGAATGTGCCCAGGAATGCACTGGGGATTGTAAGCACAGTGTTTTGTTTGGTTTTGCAAAGGAAGCTCAATTTACCTTTAATTGTTTTGTGCATATTTCCAACAGATGCAGTTTATTTTCTTGTCAGTGGCTGCCTGTGTTGGGAATGCAGGAAGCTGGGAATGTGGCAGGCTGGATGCTTCCATGTCCTAGGCCAGAGCAAGACCCGCCTTCTCCCAACACCTTGCACATGGCTGGTCCCCAGAACTAGGCTGTTTAATGCCTGGCTGTTAATTGCTTTAGAAATCATCACTTTCAAGCTCTTGGTGGGGGACTTCTGATTTTTATGAGGCTTTTTTGTGGAGAGCAAGAAACTTTGATGTAATTTGAGTATGTTGGTGCCAGGTGCTGGGCGTTGCCTTGTGCTGCTGTTTGCTCCCAGGTACCCAGAGCTGCCTGTTCCCATTGCCCAGTTGTATTTGTAGCATCTTTCTCAGTGGTCTTTCTGGATTCAGCTGGCCAGGGGTGGGTGGGAGCAGGCTCGATGGAGGGCTCTGTTCACTGTCCCCAGGTGACCAGGCTAAATAAGACACACAACATGTCATTCATGCATTCAGTAATTGCCTGTTCTTTTGCCTTTCCATGTTCCAGCTCTTACTGTGTTTCAGTGATTTGTTCTCTTTGCCTGGAAATGAAAATTCCTCTTAGCTGTTTTTCTAGGGATTGTTTTCTCCCTCTTCCTGATGACAGTGCAGAAGCTGCTGGAGGCTGATACCTCTAGAGAACGTGTGGCTGTTTCCAGACATTTCAGCTCCTGCAGCAGTGGCTGCAGGGAGTTCTTTGGTTTCTGCTGGGGCTGCACAGGCCCAACTTTTATTTTCACCCTGACAGAATTCTGCAGGACCCTTCCCAAGCACTGGGAGCCAGTGCCAGCAGCCACAGTTCTGCTACCTTTCCTTGTGGAAGGGTTTGAATCTGGGTTCCACTGACTCCTTGCTTCTGCTCCAGCATTGCTGGAGAGGAGGGCTGGCACAGGAATAATGGATGTTTCACGGTGAAGGTGAAGTTTGCAAGTACCCCATGTGCATGTAGCTGCGGCTGTCATTTATTAGTCTATCAAGAGGGTTTGTTTTCCCAAATAACCCTCTGAATTATTCTGTGTAATTAACTCATGAACTTATTTAAAATGATAACGGGGTAGGGAGGAGGAGAGGAAGCGTTGTGGAGCTTAGCAAACCGATAGGATTGCATCACTTTTCCCCACTGATCGCAAGGTCGTCTCCAACAGCTGTTCCAGCGTAATTACCCAGCCCAGACTCCATGGTTGGAACAATTGAAAAATTACAGGGGTCACTGGCTCGGTGTCTTAAATTTTAATAAGTACATAAAAACAAAGTGCTGAGTTATTAAAAATTAATCCTGCTAAGCGGTTGTTTAGGCTTTCTGGAGATGGAAAGCCTTGAGGGTGTCCATTTGTCCACTGGGGCTGGAGCAGTGTGGGTGGTTATCTCTCCGGCCCGTGCTGCTCTCTGCAACACTTTAATGGGAATGTTAAGTTTGATTATTAATTTAATCAAGGTCATATTTTGTTTATGCAGAAGTAGAATGAACCGCGGCCCTCAGTAATCCTTTCTCTCCTTGCTAGCTCAGCCTTTGTAATTCCTGTAAGCTGCTCACAGGCGCGGAGTTGGGATATTCACACAGTCAAGTGGATATTGTGCAAGTGTTGATTATCGCGCGCGGCTCCGGCTCCTCCTGAGCACAGAGATGTTCTATTAGCATGGAACGTAAATCTGGCAGCATTAACATTATAAGCCTAATTTTTCCCCCCCTTTTGGGGCTTTGAATCCTGGTTATAAAACTTGGATCAGAGCTGGGAGCATGGCAAGTGAGTGCTCGCTCTGCTCTCCGTGCATTCTTCAAAGAGCACTCAGCCGTGGCGCTGCTCCGGGAGCACATTTGGGAGCTCCTGCTCGGGTTCTGCAGCTTTGTGTGTGTGCAAAGCCATGAGAACTTGCCACAAAAGAGAGCCAAACTCCTTCCCTGGCCCACCTGGCATTGTTTTCCGAGGCAATTAAATATAAACGGCATGCAAAGCAGGGAGGATAGGCTGAGCCTGGGGGTGGGCTTTGGAATGAGACATTTATTTCCTTAAGTTGTGTGCAGGAATTTCTAAAGGAATCCAGTAGGAATACTTACTTTTATTTAAACATAAATAAAGAAAATGCAGGCTATCTTGTGCCCCAGGGATAGCTAGAGAAAACCATGAGGGGCATTAGACATATAATCTGAATTTTCAGATAGCTGTAGAATAGGATATTGGATCTTTTTTCTCCATCCTGAGCACAGGCCTTTGAATTAGCAAGGTTATTGCTGGCCAGCTTTCCAGCCTGCATAATGGGACTTTTTTTTATATAGCAGGTCTAAAACGTTCCTGAAAAACAGCGAAAACTCTGGAGACCTTTTGGCTAAGCTGCCCCTTGGAGGAGGAGAGCGCTGGAGAGAGGGACATCCTCAGGCTGGAGCTGAGCTTCACAGCCCTGCTCTGCTCCCACCCAGCATGACCTTGAGCTGCTGAAACACACAGCAAGGAATATTAAGATTAAACTGGTGCTGATTTTTGTTTTCTGTAATTCACTGGGCTGTAATTTATGGCTGTAACTCGTGGCTGAGTGGTGACCACGTGAATCTCCTGAGAGCCAAATGGGGGGCAGCCCCTGTTTCCCTACCCCAAAGAAACTGTGGTGGGTTTTTTCCCCTCAAGTCTTTAGTAAGGACTAGAGGGCAGGGCTGTGCAGGGAAGGTTGTGGACCTCTCCCTCCTCTGACTGCTGTTAGCATACAGTCCTTGGGGTGATGGAGGGGTGATTGCATCCCTCTGGAGCTGGCGTGGATCACCCACAGCAGTGCTGCTCCCCTCAGCCACCTGCATGGAGCTGCCTTTCACCGTCTCCCCTTTTGTGAGCAGCGAGGTGAAAGAACAGCAAGAGCCTTATTAAGATGTTTTTAGATAACGTTTGCTCAGCTGCGAGATGGCAAAAGATTTTTCAGAGTCTATTAGGCAGCCAGTGCTATGGAATCTTAAGGTTGATTTGAAAAATTGGCACCTAATGGTTTACAATTGGAATAAATTTCCAGAAATTGGACCAGGGAGAGAAACTTCTGCCTCTGTGTCTGTGGCGTGGTGAGCCCGCGCCCAGCGAGGGGCCACCGCTCCCTCCCAGCACTGCCCGGGATTTTTCCCTTCTAATTAGGGAATGTGAGGAGTTCAGATCAGCTTCTATTCATTTCTCTGTTTTGACAGAGTTGTTTGATGAGGAGAGGGCTGCTGGAGGGAGAGTCTCCTCCTGCCTGGATTCTCTTTCTCCCCTTTCCTCCTCCTGCCGTGTTTTGTAAAGGCCAAAGCCTGAGAATCCCTGAAAAATTAATGGGGCCTCAATAGGTGCTTTGCACCGCTGCTCCCCCCTCTCAGCACCTACTGCTGGTCCCTGCTGAGCAATCTGCAGGAAAACAGCTCCCAGCTGCTGCTCTTTTGTATGCAAAGCTGACCTAGAGCAGATTGGGGAGCCCTCGGTCACCCCGACCGCGGGCTTCGGTCCCGGAGCCGCTCCACTGAGATGCTGCAAATGTCAGGGCAGCTGTGTCCCCACCCCGCTCCCTGGGTGCCACCATCCAGCACCAAACCTCATCAGCGAGCTGGTGAATAATTGAAAGAGTTGCCTCAGAGGAGCTGGGCACAGGGGAAAGGTCTCTGCCTTCAGAAAATGTAAAAAAGTCTCTCATTTTGGTGTTTGAAATATTCAGAGGGATCCTGGAGGGTTCTGAACCCATAAGCACCTGCTTTTCTGTCATTATAGAAAAGCCTTCTGTGGTTTTCATCATTATTATGCAATTTCCAGTTAGCTGGTGCTTGTTTTCCAGCCTGGATTTAGAATGAGAGGTGCTGGAAGGCATAATTTTTAGGTTGGACCTGGCTGTGTAAGTCATCTCTTCCCATTCTGTCTCCTGAGGTCTCAGGCTCTACCTCTTCCACCAGGACAGAGACACTTGCTTCCCTCTCCTGGTTTGGTGCCTGGTTGAGAGTGCTTAAGTCTTTTCCTTGAAAACTTAAAACATTCCTGGTTTGCTGTAGCAGTGACTTGTCTCATGCAGAGAGCCCCCAGAAGAGCAGAAGCCCAAGCCTGAGTGCAAAGCCATGTTCATCTTCTTGGGCCCTGCACAGCTGGGATGGGGCTGTGCTCCTGCATCTCCTGGGCTTCCCTGCCCTCAACCTTCAGGATTCCCAGAGAAGGTCAAAGGCCTCCCTTTTTCCCTAACTGGTTGGGGTTGTTTTTATTCCCTTTGCTAATGGAACACCCCCCAAAGGAAAAAAAAACAAAATAAAGTGAGAAGTCTTCTCCATTTGGCGATGTGTAAAGGCTTTTTAAGGCTAAACAAGAAAACCAATTATTTTTCTAACTGCTTTACTCCTTCAGATCTTTCACTGTAATGGAGATTTAGAATCCATCACTGTTTAGCTATTATTTCTGTGTAAAGAGTCATGCCCTATTGCACCAAGCAAACAGTCAATTTTTTCCATTATACTTCGCTGCAAATAACAAGGGTATGGAATAAATGACCTGTTTTGGAGCAGATCTCTCTCCATGTGGTGCCTCTGTCCCTGGAGGAGAGCAAGGAAGGGGTTAAGGCATTCCTGGGCACTCTCTCCATTGGTGGGAGCTGCCACAGGCAGGGGCTGCTGCCCACACCCTCTTAGAATCATGGAATTGTTCAGGTTGGAGAAGCCCTCCCAGACCATCCAGTCCAACCGCTCCCACAGCACTGCCAAGGCCACCACTAACCCCCAAGTGCGTCCCCAAGTGCTGCATCCACACATCTGTGCCAATGCCTGACAACTCTCCTGGTGGAGAAGTTGTTCCTTATATCCAAACTTAAACCTGCCCTGGCACTGCTTGGGGTCAGAACCTTTCCTAGAGGCACTGGAGGCAGTGTGTGCACGGTCCCTTGGGAGGGCTTCCCCAGCTGGCTCAGGAGCAGGCAGGGATCAGGAAGGTGATTCTTCATTCTCCTGATGGTTGTCTGACTTTTATTTAAATGCAGGAGACTCGAAGGCGGGTGTGTGTTGTGTGAAAGTGTACTGCACAAATATGTAGCCAGCAGCTGTTTTTTTAAATTAAACAGACACTTGAGGTTAAAAAGCCCCAAGTTCAATGTAAACTTCCTTCTGTGCTATTAAGTTTGGATCACATCCAAAAACTCGATAATTTTATTTTATGTCATTGAGTCTGTTTGTTTACATTTTGCATTTCATTCACATTTCACTGTTGGATTTTGCTTCCCAGCTCAGATGTCACTGCCAGGGAGCAGCGCTTGCGTTGGAGCTTTTGAGGGGGAGGGCACGGTGTGAACACAAAACTTGTTTTTATTTTATGACTTCTCCTCTATTTAAAGGCATTTTTAGTGGAAGCAGTGTCTCTGGGAGCTCTGCGGGGCTGGGCAGTGACCGTGGGTGTCTGGGGCACTGGCTGGGTGCCGGTGCCGGGGGCTCTGGTGACTCGGAGCTGCAGAGCATCGTCAGTGCAGAGGAGGATCTGGCTGTCTCACAGGAGCAGCTGGAAATGACAGTGAAGGCTGAAATAGGAAAGTGTGATAAATTAATGGACTAAAACACCGTAAGGGACTCGTTAAAAGAAATAGCTTTAGGAGAAGCTGTGAGGAGGACTGGAGTGTGAAGGGGAACAGTCTCTGCCAAAGGCCCGGGTGTTTCTGGGAAAGAAGGGGAAGTGCTGGTGCCTTTACACAACTTGATCATTAGGAGAAACTGATCCTAATTGGGAAGTTACAGCTTTTAAAATGGTTGAGGGAAAAGGGAGGAAGCTGGAAGAGTGATTTAGGCTGGCAAGAGAGGGGTGATGCCTCTCCGAGTGTCTTGGGGTTCAGCACCTGCAGAGGATTATTTAGCTGAGGAGTAGAGTCAACAAGGGAACCAGAGGAAGTAAGATTAATATATTTAGCCTGGAGGTTGAAATTAAGTTTAAGACTATCAGTAAGTGAAAGGAATAGCATGGACTGTTGTTTAAGACAGTGAAGGTGTATAAGACACAGGATGTCTCTTCCAGTGCCATGTTCCCAGGATTTTCACACATTTCATTCTTCTACCCCAGTGTTTGACTTGCATGACTAAGTAAAGACTTTTCTTTTTTCTTTTTTTTTCCCTCGTTTCTTTTAAAACTAGTTTTTACATAGCCTGTTCCCAACTGAGGCTTTTTATTGAGAAACAAATGCTTCTGGTTAACTTCTGTGCGGAATCTGTCCAGCTTTAAACCATTGCCATGAGCAAAATTAACCGAGAGTGAAAAAAAAATCAAAACAAACATTCCCCAAGTTGGGGCACTTCTTTAAAGGGGAGGAATTTTTATATATTTAGGTCTGCATATAATAGATGCATGTACATGGCACACACAGACATTCCAAGCAGTGCCCTGGGGCCGTGGCTGTGTGGGGAGGTTACGTAAAGCCCAGCTGGCTGCAGGGAGCCAGGGAAGTACCTTCGTTGGGAAATGGGAAAATGTGCATTGGGTCAGTGTGGTTTGCAGCTCAGGAAGGGCAGGAATGCCTCCCTCGTCCTGGATGGTGCCGTGCCTGCACGCAGGCCCCGTGGGTTTGCTCGAGAGCTGCCGCGCTCCGAAGGACAGAGCGGCTGGGGAAGAGGCTTTGGAGTTTTTTGGTGATGTCGGGTTTGTTGTTTGTTTGTTTGTTTCTTCAGCTGCCTTATCTCAAGGGAGCACAATTTGAGTCAAACTGGAATCTCCTGGGTAGTTGTGTCCTTCTCAGGCAAGCCTGTGTTCCTCTCTTTTCCCTTCCCTTTGGGCAAGAGCTTGTTCCAGCTTCCCTTCCGCGCTCTGCCCCCGGCAGTGCCTGCAACCCCTGCCTTTGCTCACAGCATCCTGTACCAGAGAAGGGGAAAGCACTGAACAGTCTTTCTTTCATCTTCCAGATGTTGTTTTGTGCTCTCACTGACCTTGACCAGAGCCAGGTGCTCCGGAGGCAGAGCCTAGCTCAGATCTGTCCCCTGGCAGTGCTGTGGGCTCTGCTCCACGATGGCCCTGGAGGGAGGATCTGCCCCAGCCACGGTGGCTCCAGGCAGAGGAGCTGGTGCTGTGGCAGGACTGGGGTGTCCAAGGGGAAACAAGAACTAAGGGAAGGCTGAGGAGAATCTCCTCTGGTTTGTGAACTTCACATCTGCCAAAGCTCATTGCTGGACAGCTGCTTTCTGCTGCTGTTCTCCTCTCTCCCACCTTTTTTTTAATTCCAGAACAACATATTGAGGGGTTTGATTTGTTTTTGTTCTTGCTTTTGTTTTTCCAAGGCAGTGAGCATGTTTTAGACAAACATAATGAAACAATTTAGAAAAATAAAAGGAATGGAAATAACCTCGTATAAAGTGGCAGAGAAAAACCACTCTTGGCATCATCAGCTGTGCTCACGGTGAGGCACAAACTATCTCAACATGTCAAAGACACTTAAATCTGCTTCATCTGAGAAGCCCTTTGTGGAGGCAGCACTGCAGTGCATCCGCTGCTGGTGGGGTACAGAGAGGCTGTGGTGACTCCTGGGTTTGGTTTGGCTTGATTTGGTTTCTCACAGGATTGTTCTGGTCAGAATTTTATCATTGTTTCAGATCTGTCGGACTTCTGATCCCTTCTCATAAAGAGTGCTGGATGTAAAGATGCAATAATTAAAACGCCAAAACCCACACCAACCTCCCACCTCACTGATGAGTTCCTTTGCTGAATGGTTGGCAGAACTGGGCTCTGTAGGTGGCTTTGTTTTGTTTTGATTTCCAGACCAGTGGTACCTCTGGAACGCTGGGTTTGAGAAATCTTGTCTGTTTGGAGATGTTTGCAGTGTGGATGTGGGGCCCTTGGAAGGAGGATCATTTTCTGATATGCCTAGAGAAGCAACTCTTTTATCATGGTTATTGCTGGGGAGTCTTAATGAACTAAAAGACCTCCTGTCACAAGAGTCCTTAGCAAGATGTTTGTATTTTTTTAAAAAGGGAAGAAAATTGTTCCTTGCCTTTTTTATTAAACAGTAATGCAGGTTCAGACTGTGTTCTGGTGAGTCTTTAATTGGCACAAAAGGGCAGTTTAGCTTCATCTTAAGGAAGAGTTGTCAAACAAGCTGGAATTGTTTAGCACTCAGAAACATGCTGAGCAATAGGCTGTGATTTGCATCTTCTTCTCAAACATCACATAGTGCTGGAAGTTACTTCATTGGCATGAAATGAGCCTCTAATGAAGACACTTCTCCAACGCTGATGCTGCCCCTGCAAGAAATAGATTTCTTGTCAGAACTGTAATTTCTGGGCTGGAGAAGGCAGATTTAACCCCCTATGTGCTGTGGCAGGAGGTGCCAGCCGAGCTGACTTGGCAGGAAGGTGTTCTGTGGAGCAGGGACAGAATGGGCCACACTGGAATGTGCTCCATGTTAATACAGCCTAGGCCTGTGGCTTGTCCCTCCCTTTCTCCATCCCCTGCATCTCCGAAGATTATAAACCCTCAGATCTTGTTTTGATCAGCATGTGGATGTTCTGGAGCATCTTGAATTGAATCAAAGCAGCAAGAAATTGGTTTTTGCAAAGAAGCTTCTTAAATGAAAGAATTCCATTATGTAATTTATTTTTTTTTTAAATCCATGTAGTAATTCCTTTAAATTCTGCTGTGTTTCTCTTGTATTATGGTTTGGGCCATTACTGGAGCATATTTCATTAACATTGTTTTCTGCTTCCTGAGTGTTTTCTGGGGCTCCTTCTCCTGGCTGGGAGCCGGTGCTGTCCTGTGCTGCAGACCCTGGTGTGGGTCAGTGATGCTCAGGAAGGGCAGGTGTGGTGTTTGATGGTGGGGACGCACACAGATGTGCTGGAGGTGTGTAGGTTCTCCCAGGTGGACCTGGCTCTGGGCAGCCCTGAGGGGCTGAGCAGCACTGTCAGGGTGATGGTGCAAATACGAGCCCAGGCCTGATGGCAGAGTCCTGCTCAGTGTAAGTGCTGCTTAAACCCGTCAGAAATCAAGGCAGTTCTCCACCACGTTGTTAATTTAACCTTTTGTTCTAACGCCTTTTGTGGCACTCAGGATTTAGGAGAAGTCCAAGAAGATGGGGAGTGCTGTTGCACTTTGCAGGTCAGGCCCAGCAGTGCCAGTGTGGGGTAGGAGGGAGAAGGCGAGGGCAGAGTCGAGCGGGGATGTGGCAGCCAAGGAGAGCGCCGGGAGTGAAGAGGGGCTGCGGTCAAGTGGCCACTCGTGGCAGTCTGCTCTCCTCACACTGGGTGTGCACACGAGGCCTTCTCAGAGTAATTGCCGAGACTCCTGTTTTCCTGGGGATTCCTTTCCGCCGCGGAGCGCCGGGCGTGCTGTGGGAGCTCATTAGAGTGATGCTGCCAGCACGGGGCCGGGTGGGTAATTGGCACCACAGACCTCGGGGCAGCCCCCCCTGCAGCCCCCAGCCTTCCACAACCTGGCCTGGGACGCTCCCAGGGATGGGGCAGCCACGGCTTCTCTGGGCAGCCTGTGCCAAGGCCTCGCCACCCTCACACACCCTCACACAAGAAGGATTTCTTCTCAGTATTGAATCCTACCCTGCCGTACTGTTTGTGAAGTGCTCAGAAGTGTCTGTGGCAAATGCTCTGCTCCCATCACCCCAGTGAGTTCCTGTGAGTGCTTTTTTTGCTGGCAATGGGGTGTCTCTGACAGCCTGAGCCCTGCTTCCCACTGCCAAGAGCACTGTGATGCCCGCCCTGCGAGCCGGGGGGATTGGAGCTTTAGTTGGATGGAGACAGCTTTTAGGTCTCGGGTTTCATTTTGTCGTTGTTATTGTTGTTTTCCAAATTCCCTTCCAATCCATCTGCTCTCCTGACATCCTTTTTATGTTGTTCGGAAGACGGGGAAGGAGTTGCATTGTGAGCGTGGTCAGGTCAAACTCCTCACTTTTATCTCTGCTCTCTGGTAGGTGATGGGCATTTGGGGAATAAAACACTAAGAACAGGGTTTAACCAGCCTTTGTTTGCTATTGTCCAGCTGGGCTTGAGACAGCAACAGAGATGGGAACAATAAACAGGGAGAGGAAGGAGAGATTTTAAACAGAACTGTTCTTTTTCTTCCTATTCCGGTGTTCCTGGAGTCTGACACATTTTGCTTTTTAGTCCCAACTGTATTAGTAAAAATAACACACAAGCAAGGTATGTTCGGTGCAGCTCAGTACAGTACTGGTTTTTGCTTAGATTTTCATGTATTCGTCTCCATCTCTGTGTGTTTGTGGAGGGTATCTGTGTGTTCTGAAGGTGCTGAAAAAGAAATTATGACATTTTATGACTATCCTGCCTCATGTCAATGTATTTACCCCATAATCCCCTGTGGTCCCTTGGGCCATAGTGGTTGTCATGGGTTGTTGAGATCACCATGCTGGAAGGGGCTTCAGAGCTGAGCTTTTTTCTATCTCAGGCAGCCTTATTGTATGGTCTTTCCAAAAGCCCTGGAGTACTGCCGAGGTGATGATGGCTTTTTTTACCTTCCCTAGTACTGTTGAGAGCTTGTTTGATTCCTTGCTTGTGTGATGAGCAGGATCTCAGCAAATTTATCCTCTCGTTTTCTCGGTGGCTGTTTTACATCCGCTACGTTCACTTGCAGCTCTGTGGGAAGCTGGACCCCTTTGCTGAAAATCCCATCTCCACGAGTCATGCAGCAAATGCAAAGTCTCCCCTTTTTTCTCCTTGACACTGATTAAATCTGTGTTCAACACGGTGTGAGAGGTTTGCAGGTTGGTTTATTGGTTTAATGTTATTTTTAAGGATGTTTGCAGAAGGCTTTACTGTCTCAGGTCACTGTCGGGAATTTTTTCTACTTAGTTTTCATCATTTGGTCTTCAGTGGTTTTGGGGGCTGCTTTCTCAGTCCCTGCTCCAGCCCTGTTGTTTTCCTTATAGCAGGTGACTAATTTTCACAGCTGATCAAAAAATGAGGGAATCTGGCAGAGAGAAGCATTGTTGAGCCAGTTTGTTATGCTAAACAGCTTTAAGTCTTTTATATATTGTATTCTCCCATTTCAACCCTTCTTCACACAAGCTTTGTCTCTTTTTTGCTCCTCTGAGCACTCCGGAGCATCCCTGGGAATCACAGTGGGAATGGCCAGGGATTGCAGCCGCAGCCCTTTGCTCACATTATAAAACTCGTGTGTAATGAAGGAGAATTTCCTCCCTTGTTTTGTTTCAGATCATAAGTACCAAGTAATACACCAAGTAAGTAATATTGTGCTATCCCTTTCTTCCATATTTTTAAAAAATTCCAGTCTCCAAGTGATTTGCCTGTTGGATGCCTGTGGACTCTTGGGGGATGTTGTTTGTACTGGATTTGTGCTGGCACCACACCCCATGCCCTGCTGTGCTGTCAGCACCAGGCACTTGGGAGGAGTTTTTGGGAGGTGCAGGTGAGGCTGGGCTCCCAGGCAAGGTTTGCCTCCCCCTCCCCGGGCTTCGTGCCCACCTGCCCCATGGGAAGTTATCTTTGAAAATCTCCACCTCCTTCAGAAAGGCTGTTTTTAACAGCTGCAATGCTCTTAATTTCTAAACCTCGGGAGTAGCTCTCCAGTAGGAATAGAGCCTGGAAAACAAAGCAATCAAAGGAAAGCTGTCCTGCTCCCTGGGCATGTTTGGGTAGCAGTGTCTCGGGGGATGCTCAGTCTCTGCACCGAGGCCTCTCTGCAGTGTGAGAGGGTGGGAAGGTGCACCCGCAGCAGCTCCAGCTCCTCTGTGGTGATGTGCCTCCAGTGGAGATACCCGTCCTGCTGCACATAACAACAGTAACCCAACCTATTCCGCCCAAGTAAATAACTCCGGAAATAAATCTCTTGTCATACTGCCTTTGTAAACACCTTTTAAATTGAGGATGAGTGACAAGACATGGTTGAGTCACTGGAAGGGCATCTCTGATAGTGGTGGAAGAGCCTTTTCAGATCTGTTTTATACCTGGTTGTCATTGCAGCCGTAGGAACTGCGCTGCCCTTCACTGGCTGTAGGTCTTAAAATGACAGCTGGGAGATGGAAGATGGAGATACTTCTGGATGCTGCTTGGAGCTTCCTTGATTGGGCCTGAATCACTGGGAAGGGAGGAACATCCCCCTGTGGGGGAGAGGAAGGGGGGTGCTGGCACTGCCTGGTGCAGGGGACCAGGGGACAGCCCGCAGCAAACGTGGGAGCTGGCACATGAGGGCACATGAGGCTGCACATCCTGGCCCCAGAGCACGGAATCGGGTTGTGCTTATTAGATTTTCAAATGTTATTTAGCTTGATTGCAGCCTTTTCACAAAAGGAGTTAAGATGTGGATATAAAAGATAATAGAACTATAAATTGCAAGTCAGGTTCTTATGAAATCAGTAAATTATTCATTTAGCAGTTGTGTGTGTGTGCTAATTTCATGTTGCTATGCTACCTCGGGGTGGAGCAGGGAGGTCAGCCTGTGAAGCGGGGAGCTTTGGAGAGGACAGAGAGTGTGGCACACAGCCTTCAGCTGGATGATAAATTACCTCTTTATCTGCTGTTGTCCAGGGAGAGCCAGAGCAAGCGACTGAAAGAGGTGTTTCACACCAGGTAGCGATTTTTGGAATTAGACCAAAAATCACACATTTCAGTCCTGAAATTTGTTTAAGTGTGCTTTGTCTTTGTGACATCTCTGCTTGGCCTCTCCCTGGAGACAGGCAGATCACAGCATCTCAACACCAGCTTTGGGGCTGCCTCCCTAGTATAGTGGAAGGTGGAAATAAGATGATCTTTAAGGTCCCTTCTACCCCAAACCCCTCTGTGATTCCATGATCCTGTGATCCCTGCTCATGTGGTCCTGCCTCTGCTATTGCTGGGGCCAGCGAGAGCTGCCTGTGGAAAGTGGATTTTCTTCTGGCTCCTGTTTTCATGGAGGGACATTGTTTTGTCTTGGCAGAGCTGGCACCAGCAGTGGTGGGTAGCCAGGAGGTGCTGACCGGTCTGTGATGTCCATGAGGCCGAAGTAAAACACTTCAAAACGTGGCCAAGACTCTTTCATTCCAGACCCAATGTTTTTGGGAAATGTGAGCTTCTGAGCTGTCTTGGGTACAGCAGCCAGGGAAGACAGGGTTTAGAAAGTGAATCTATCTTAATGGAGTGTTTCCCAGGAAAATGGGAGGAAGGAGAGCAAACCCCCCAGAGTCATCCAATCCAGGTATGTTGAGGCAGGGAGCGGCGGCTCCATGCTGGCATTGTCCCTCTCCCTGCTACCTCTGTGCTCCAAGTAAGTTTCAGGCATCTCTAAGCCACTGAAGCAAATCTGGTAGACTTTGGTACGAATGACCTGTGAGGCTGCATTTCCCAGAGGGCAACAACAGCTCTTCCATACCAGTGGTACCTGTTCTGCTGTGCCTGGTTAATTGAGCCCACTGTGGATGTTCAGGAGCGTGGGTAGCTAATTTTTTTTTTTTCCCTGGGGACACCGGATACAGGGAATCTGTGCATATGGGGGAATGTTTGTGGTCTTTTGCACTGGGGTAGTCCTCAGCCTTCTTGCTGGCCCACGTGCTAAGTGCTGCTGCACTCAGGTAAGGAGATAATGATCACATCATTAAGACACCACTAAAGCTGGCATTACTTGTTAGGTCAACATATCGATCTTGACATTATGCTGCAAGATGTTTTTTAGATAATGCCTGTCCATCCTGCCTCTTGCTCCAGGAGGAGGAAAGAAGAGGGAGAGAGGAAATGCAAAACTGAAAGTGTCTTGACACAGATCTTTCCCCCAGAATAAAAGCACTTTGCGCCTTAAAAGATTTGTTGTGCCGTGGAGACTCCAGCCTTGTTGGTGCTGATGGGATTACTGGCAGATTTCCTTTAAGTCCATAGAAATCCCGAGGTAGCCGCTGGGCTCTGGGCAGATGAATTGGTAATTCTAAAAAAAGACCCTTCTTTAGCCTTGTGTGTTTGGGTGCCCAGTGCCTTGCTCTGGAGGCAGGTGGGTCAGAGGGAGGCTGCACTGACCTGCCCTGGGGTTTGGCCCCAGTTCCCCATGACCATCCACCAGTAAATGTCCCATCAGTTCACTCCCCAGATAACCTCTCTGTCATGGTACAGCTTTCTTTTCCAGCTCAGGATATATTTGCATTGTACCCATCCTCTGAGCATATTAGAAATCTTGGAAATGCCTTTTCTGTCTCCCTGCAGAAGAAAACACCTCTCACTTTTTAATAAATTCTTGTCTCGTTATCTTTTCTGTATTGAAGCTGTCCAAGCCAGTTTTTCTCATTTCACTGTGCTCTTTATATTGTGCTACTTAAAGGCAATTTGTAAAAATAGCAGCAGTTTTACTTTATATATGTATGTGTGTGTATGTGTTTGCTATCACTAGAGCTTTATTTGGTATTTTAATCTGGGCTTACTGACTGCACTTTTAAGGACTTACAAATCAAAAGTAGTAGTTCCAAAAATGCATGATGTTTTTTAGTCCCTGACTTGCAGAGAAGCAGCACTTACACCAGTGCTGAGCTGGTTCACTATCCCTCTAAATATATTTCATTAAGAACAGTCCATATGGTGTGTTAGGGAGAAGGGGAGTGCAGAGCAGAACCTGTGTCTGCCAAAGAAAACTGTTTTGATCTAATGTTGAGCATAGTACAACTTTGGGGGAAAAAAAATAAACATTGTCAGATGGGTCCTGCCAAATTTCATGATTTATCAAGAGTTTCAGGCTGTTCAGTGGTATTTTTTTTCTTCTGAATACTTCAGTTTCTGGAGTCTTGTGATTTACACAAGACTGTTCATTTTTGTTTTTTAAACATGTTGTAGGAAACACCCTCAAAACATGGAACCAGGAAGCTGCAGTGTCAGCAGGTTAATGAATCCTTTGCTGTATTATGTTGAAGATCTGGGGGGGTTTTAGTGCCTCTTGTGATTTGGAAATGGTGAGCTGTGTAACTTCAGGGTCTGAGTGAAAGAGGAGCCTGGGAGAACGTAACTTCTTAGGGTGTTTGGTGTATGGTATTTCCCAAGGTAAATCCGTCAGACTTGTTCTCCCGTTCCCGTAGAGCTTCACTGCTCTCACGTGCTGCTTCTGACCTCCCAGTAACGCCACTGGGTTAGCTTTGAGCTTACTGCACTGAAGTAAATTTTACAGGAACGAGATGGGGGGGATTGCAGTAGAAAATGAGCAGAGTATCAAGATGAGGAGGAATCCAAAGGGCTGGTGTCCTCCAGCTGAACGCCAAGGTTAAAATCCGACTGCTTTAGCCTGCCGTGGATCTGGGTGTGAGATCAGCACTTACTTACGGAAGGGGATAAATCTAATTTCTAGTGCACTTAAAACTGGGTTAGCAAAAGCACAGGCAAAATACTGTAGAGAACATTTGCTTCAACCTTGCCGGGTGCAAGAGAGCCTTCCACTTTCTCTTAAATCCATTTCCCAGCTTGCAGCCACCACTTGGAAATGCCCAATTATAAATTTGTGAGTCTTTTCGTTGCTTGTTTCCAGGTTATTTTTCTTTCTCTCCTTTTCTTTACCCCTTCTTTTTCCCTTTGCCTATTTTAAGCCTTGGCTCCAAAATGAACGCTCTACTTCCCACAGTCCTTCATCACGCAATGTTTTCAGCAGACACTCAAGAATTAAACATGTACAATTTCCATAATACTGATTATCCCTGTTTAAGTGCTATTTTAGAGGGTATTAATTTCTGTTGCAGTAGCAGGCACAGCACTTAGCACCACCAGCCCAGTTTTCCCTCTGTGCCTTAGGCTCGGGTTTGGCATGAGCTGGGATTTGGCTGGAATTGCTCTTCGCTGCTTTTAGCCCTGTTTTTAGTGAGAAGGGAAGGGTGGCAGAGCCGTCCCAGTGAGGAGCTGGTGCTGGGCTGGAGGAAGGCTGCCCTCTGTCACTTTTCATATTTTCCGGTTTTTGTATGCAGAAACACAAAGCCCAATTAGAATACAGTTATATATCCTCATCGTTATTAAAGCTTGGATTAACATGACATAAAGTTTTGTCTGGGGAGCCTTTTGCTATGGCTCAGGGAGCATTTTTGTGTGACAGTAATAGGCTACAGTTAATATACTTGAATGATACCAGAATCTATGTAATAAGACAGAACAAAGGGGGTTTATTTGAAACTGAATTACAAAGGTGGAATTATCATTGTGAACAATCCACCGACATCGCAGCTTAATTATTGTATCTGGCGTTATTTTGGTGAAATAATGTGGAGTCAGGGAAGCGAAGTTAAAAAATATCTATCTCCCATCTTGGAAGGACATCTTGTCAGTCAGGAGGGATTGATGTGTGGACCTGTCACCTCATTTTTAACACCCAAATCCTCTCTTTGCCCGTTTTTGCCGTTTGTTTGATTTACCGAGCCTGTTTGCCGTGATTCAAGAGGCTCTTATCGTGTTTCTAGGAGAGATTCATCACTGGGATATAATCCATTCAAATAGCTTTTGGGGAAGAAATAAAAAGTGTTTGAAGCCAAGAGGTTTCAAACAAGCCGTTCAAAGGCAGCTGTTGGGCCTGTGGAGAGGGAGGAGGGAGGCCGGGATTGTTCTCCAGGGCCTGGGGAGAAAAAGGAGTGAAAAGGTGGGAGCTTCCCTGGGGAAATGGGTTGCAGGGAGGCGGAATCTGGGGGCTGGGGAGTCTGGAGCAGACAGGAGAAAAGATGCACGTCCTGTGCATGTGACCACCACAGGTTCAACACAGATGGAAATGGCACCTTTGGAAAACTTCGGGCCATTTTCACATGTAAAGCATTATTCAACTATCTTGTGTTTGTATGGACAGTTCTCCCTCTGCCTGTGCCCTGAACCCTTGTTACACAGATAATAAGTGTGGGGGAGTAGGGTTCTTTTTTAAATTTTCATTTATAAACTAAAGAAAATTACTTCTTTCTCACAGAAATCACTTTGGTGATGTCAGTAGCTGCGGGAGGTTGAATTGACTTCAGCAACAAAAAAACCCTCTCACAACAGAAACCCTTGTTCCTTCTGTAGCAGGCTTTGAAAGAGGAGCGCTGTGGTTCCAGGATCCCGGCTTCGGTGATTACCCTGTAATCCCTGTGCCGTCCAGGGGTAATTAAAAATTGCAGCTGAACCTTGGTTTCAGATGCCTGGGTGAGGCTCTGTCAAGCTGATGAGATTTGGCGTTGTTGACACGTGTAAAAACTCAATTTACCCATCAGTACCCGTTGTTCTGGGCGTTCAGTCCCTCTCCAAGCAGGATGACACCGGGGCAGAGTGGGATGCACGCACCTCGGAGGGCTGGGGAGGGAGGTAGGGAGAGGAGCTGTGCCCAGCACAGCAGCACCACTAATTGCTTTCTTTTGAATATTATATTCAGCCTTAATAGCCTGCTCTCCTGAAGGATTGCCTTTCCCAGCATTTATTATGGCTTGCTCCTGAGCCTGATCAGAGAGTGGGAAGGGGTGGAGCTGCAGGGAATAGAATCAAGGGTGGTACATTAAAATCCCATCCCAGCAGCCCAAACTGGTGTTCCTGTCTGAGTGCCCTGATTGAGCTCAGGTGGGAAGGCCAGGCTGCAGCAAGTGTCCCGAGGTCCTGGGTGATGGAAGTGGTATTTCACGTCCCGTGCTCCCCGTTCTGTAAACCGGGACCGCCGGGCAGTGGCAGCGATTGTGGCCACAGTTACCATAATGATGATTTCTGCCCTTAAAAGACTCATTCCTCAAGTGCTTTGGGCTCCTGCCCTCTCATCAAGACTAACTGTGGTATTTTAAGAGTAAAGAGGAGTCCAGACCCCTGAACAGCAGAAATCAGAGCAAATGCTTTGTGTCAGTAATTTCTCCTCCCTTGAACTGGCTGTAGTGTGGGTGATGCTGGGATGTGCTGGGGCTCTGAGCTCAGGGAAATCCACATCCCCAGCTCTGGCTGTTTCATAGCTCTGGTCTGTCCAAGCAGGTTCTGAAAGCAAAGCCAGGGACTTGTCTTCTCCTGTTTTTATCATTAATTTGTGGCAGTGGGAAAATCACTTCCTGTGCGTGGGCGCTGTGAGTTGCTGGAGCGAGCAGCGTGTCTGTGTGGGGGAACTCGGCTCCAGCAGCCTGAAAGTCGTTTTTAAAAAGTGATAAATACCAGAGTAATGAGTTTAGTGTCAGTATAGTTCTCTGACCACTCACCCTGTTAGCAGCCTGCACCGGGGGGAGGATTTGGGGTGTTCTGCACAGGCAGAGTCCTCTGCCCCAGCCGCCATTCTCTGCTTGCTGCAAAGCCAGGCTTGGAGGGTGGGCTTGGACCCCCAGGCCAACAAATAATGCCTTCTTGAATGCAGCATCATCGACACTTGTCACAGCAAGGGTCTGGTTTGCTAATGGTTTTTCCATAAATTAAAAAATCCCTAAATGTAGAAAGATAGGGTGTGTTTGATTCGGGGTGGAAAAACAAGGGAGGACAGTTCTGCTTAGAACAAACAGCCCTGGAAAAATATTCCTTAATATGCAAGTCAGTATATGAAAAGAGCAATAAAAGGAAAAAGGATCCAGCAGGAAATAAAATGAAACTTTTTTTCATTACAGTCAAAGAGAACTTAGATGAGTTTTCCTTTGCTAATAAACTGCAGTTTGATTCTGCAGCTGAGCCTTTAGCTGGAGCTGGCTGTGGCAATTGTTCATCCTTTTTTTTTTTTTTTTTTTTTTTTCAAATCTGGGCAATAAAAAGCCCTTCATGCATCAGGAAACCTCGTAATGCAATCCTTGTCTTATCTTCACACTTATTCAGCAGGTATTTACGAAAGGGCAGCAGGAAGCTCTTTAAACCCGATCCTGTTACTTTGCTCAGGATGTCTCTTAATCAGATCTGTGTCCCTGAGTCTGGCCTGCCCTGGGACTCTGCTGCAAAGGCATCTGTGAAAACACCCTGGGTTTCTTGTGAATAGAGTTCTTCTCAGTATTCTCACTAGTAGGGAAGGCTTTGGGCTGGGTTTCTGTGCACTATGGCTTCAGGGCACAGTGAAAACCCACAGGTTATTCATGGAATCCCAGAATGGCTTGAGTGCTGTGGCTGCAGCAAAGCCTGGGAGAGAGGCAGAGTCTGAACTGGTGCTGTGATTAAATGAAATGACAACGTCCCTCTCATTGCAGCCAGAAAGGAGGACCCGTGTTTAAATTTGGCTTTCCAGGCAGTGGCACTGCTTAGTGTGGCTAAAGCCCATCGTGAGAGGAAGCTGCCCCTCCTCTGGCTGGGGCTGAAACAGCCTTGGCATTTCCAGAATCAGTGCTGTCCAGGCCTGGTGGGCAGCACCTCCAAAGTATTGTTTGGAAAAGAAAACAGATTGCAACTTTGCAGCACTAATATGCAAACGAGAACTGTGAAGGGAGGAAGAATTATTTCTGCTGACGGTGCCTAATGTTCCGTGAAAGTAAAATCACCAATGCCTCGCACCTGGCTGGCTGGAATGCTGAAGGAGCAATGTTCCAGTGATGGCATTGCCTGCGCTGCCAGAGGGGGGGAGATGGGTCCTGCCCTGCCCCACGGCACCCCCCAAGCAGTTACCTGGATGGGGAGATGTGGCCTGAGAGCACCCGAGGAAGTAAAGGAGCTGACCTCCTTTGAGCTTTGGTGTTGTTGACTCGTGTGATATTTGATCCATTTAAGTTTCAGTTAAGTGATGCAGTTGCATGGAGCTCTCAGCCTTTGCTTTCCAAAGAGCAGAAGTTCTCCAGCCTTTCAGCATCAGAAGCTTAAACCTGTAAAACCCGACAGCTCCAGTGTGAGCCCCAAAAGAACAGTTTAAAATATTGTGCATGCATTTAAAAAGTAGCCCTTGTGTGGGTTTGCCTCGGGTTTTTATCTGGTGGTGGCTCCTTCGGGCAGGTGGGGAGGAGGGCACATGGAGCAGGATGATGGAGCTTGGGTTCTTCAGTGAGTTGTGGATCCCAGAAGAAAACACTTGCCAAAAGTTGTTCTGTTGTTGGGGAAGTTTGTAGAAGATAATGCACAGTATGTGCATGTGCACATGTGTAGGGAGATGGGGGCCTCAACAAACAGATGGAGAAGGATCAGTGTGGGAGGGGGATCCCCCGATGCCAGCAGGGAACTGAAGGCAGAGTTCCAGGATGGTGCTTGGCTCTGGGGCCACGTGCGGGTCACTAAAACGCCTGTAACTCAATTTCCCTTCTAGTCCCACCCTCTTCCTTGTCTGTTAGATGGGTAAAACACAAGGATGTTTTGAGGCAGGGTGAATTAAGTGTTTGTAAGGGAGCCTGGATGCTCTCCAGCAGATGTTTGGAACAGGATTCTGTTCTTGCCTCTCCGGGGAAGGGCGGCAGCAGGAGCTCCATGATTTAACCCCAGTTTCAGATTGAATGACTGGTTTTAGCTGCTGTGGCACCTCTGTCTGTGGCCAGGTCAGTGTGTGTGTGTTATGCTGATGGGTACAAAATGTGTCATCGTGGCAGCCCTTGATTTGCTTATATGACATGTGCCATCTGTGTCACCGTCTAGAGCAATTTCAGGCATGTAGGAAGTGCTGGGTGGTGGCACTCTGGGACCTGCTGCTGTCCCTAGAGAGACTGAGGCCGTGAGCCTTTGGTCAGTACCACGTCCCTGCCCGTTCTCAGCAGGACACTGCTGTTCTGTGGTGAAATCTGAAGTTTGTTGGTGCAGTTGTCCATCAGTGAAGGGCTCTATCAGCACCTGGAAGGTTGTTCACCCCATCCTTGGGGATTTGTGAGTTTGTAGTGACCTTGAGGAGTTGAGTCTCAGGTCCTTGCTGCAGGGTGGTTGAGTGTACCACTTGTACCCTCAGGATCCCAGAGCACTGGACTGCAGCTGGACACTCATTCCCTGCAGCTCTGCTGGCCTGGGAGAAGGGCAGGAGGACAGGGATGCCCCTCCGGCTCCTGCGCTCTCCGAGCCGCGGTCTCGGTGCCGGCTCCTGACTCTCTTAATCCATTTCAGAGATGCAGCACTGGAACCTATTTTCCCGTCAAGCTAAGGAGACCCAGGGGAGGAGAGCTGCCTGTGCTGCGGGCAGGGATCGTTCTGGGCAATTAAACCTGGCTTCGGGACTTGATTGCAGAGTCACCCCCGCCCAGGCTCTGCTCTGACGAGGCAGCTTTTCTGTTCCCTAAAAGCACAGCCAACAAACGCATGCCCTGCAGCTGGGAGAGAGGAGCTCTGGCTCTCTGTGTTGTCTTCAGCCTGATTTTCATAGTGAAAGGCATCCCTGGAATACCTGGTGTTGCAGGTAACTGAGACATGAGGGACCCCTCCTCAGCAGAGGAGCTGCCCATGCCTGAAGGATGATGAGCTGACTCCCAGGGTGGTTTGGTTTGTCCCATTTTCTTGCAGGGACCCCAGTGTCTCTCCCTGGATGTGTGGGTGTATCCTTCTGGAGAAGTGTCCCTGGGAGTTTATCCACTCCCAACCATTCTGCTGCTGGAGAGGTCATTACCTTATGGCACTGGCCTTCCTTCTTTCCCTACCTCTTCTCACCACCTTCTCTGCTACAGGCCCTGGTGCTGAGGAAAGAACTGGTTTTTGTTTCTGAGTTGTTCATTGGTTTGGTGGGGTTTTTTGCAAGAAGCTGTGTTCCTTATCGGTGTTGTTAGCTAGCATGTGCTAGAAATCTGTGGGGCACAAGGGAAGCTCTCAGCCAAGACAGCAGGTAAAGGAACACTCCAAGAGTCCTCGCATAGTTAATAACTTGATGGGAGCTTTGCTTTCATCAATACTCCATGTTATTAATGCCAGAGAAGGAATTAATGAGAAACTGTCTACAAAGTCATGTTTAATTTGTCCTGCTGTGGAAAGCTGTTTTTTCTGGAGAGCATTAGTCATTCTTACATCCCCCTTGGTAGAGTAAGTGTTGAGTAACGTGTTCGTGTTTTGCAGGAGCATTCTGAAGTCCAACAGTAGCCACAGTGCTTTTTGGCACGCGTTGGGGATGCTCTTTGCCATGTCACGGCTGGTGAGCAAGCCCCGAGATTAACGTGATTGAATGACTGTTTTAATTTCAGCCCTGATGGAGCAAAATTAGTTACAATGATATGTGTGTGTTGAATAAAATTGTAGTTTTATTAGCTATAATTGCTGAAGAAGACTTTTTAAAGCCTTGACTGCTGGGGGGAAAAATTGCTAGCACTGGAATTTGTGCTTGCACAGTATGGTATTGATTGTTATCATGGTGCATAATCTGTCAGCCCGCGGTTGGGAAGTTGTCACCTCTGCACACTGGGGAGGGCTCAGCCAGGGACCTCACCCTGTGCCTCCAGCACCCTGGGGAACAGGACCCACATCGTGCCTGGTCCACGGAGGAGGTGAATCCCTCACCAGGGAGCTGGGAGCCAGGGTTACCTCAGGAAACTGGAGCAGCACTCCCAGCCTGGAGGTCCCCGCTTTGCTCCCTGGAGCATTGCCCAGGATGGGACCAGCGTGGTGGGGTGGTGGCAGAGGGACCAGCCATGCTCTGGGTTGGGTCTGGTGTGATCATCCATGCTGGGACACAGTGCTGAAGGAGCCTGGGTGATGGTCAGGGGGGCTTGGGGGAGCCTTGGGGCAGGAGACAGAGCCGTGCTGGGAGGAGGGGAGCGTGTGTGACAGAAAGAGGGGGAATAATTTGTTTCTTTGTTTAATTCTGTTGTAATCAAGCCCAGAGGCCCGGTGTGGGGGAGCCATTTCAAACTGTCTGCCATGCAATAGACATTTGTCTTAATTTATGTGGGGGGAGGTTGTAAATCTGCAGGAGTGTGTTGCCGACGCTTGGATTTCACATGCGCATTTAAAATAACAGCACCTGACAGTTCACTGGCAGCTAAGAGGTTTTTCTGCTTCAGAAAACAAAATATCAGAGGAGTTGCGCAGTGTGGATAAATAATTTGAGGAATTAGACCAGAGTATCCAGCACACCTTTCTTGGGAGAACAGAAGAGATGATAGACCTGTAAAGTTCTCAAGTTGGGGATGGAGGGAGTAGAGTCACAACCAAATTGTGTGGGGCTGAATGTTGTCCTTCAGTAATTCCTTCCCTCCCCAGACCCAGCTGGAATTGCCACCGTGTTTCATTCCAGGTGTAATTCCATTTGTCTGCCCTAATTCTTTGTGAAGGGATGGAGAACATAGTGCCAAATCTGCTTGGGAGTGCTGAAAACAACCCCTCCATCCCAGGGGGGCACTAGTGGGGAGCACAGGAACACCTCAACCTGCTCTGGGTGTGTTGGAGACTCAGGGTTTGGATCAGGAAAAGCCTCCCTGGGCTGGATGAGGGGGCATAAAGGCTGCTGCGTGTCCCTGCAGTGTAGTTATGGGGGTTTCATTGTGGAAGTTTTACTCAGCGAGTAAACTTGATTCAAATGGGAGAACCAGAACACGGAGGTGTGGAACGGTGGCGGGTGTTGCTCCCGTGCACAAAGGTGCCCTGTACAGCAACGTTGGCTTCACAAGGAGTGTCCGTGGGCACCTCTTGGGTCTGTGTCCATGTGGGCATTGCGCAGTTGGAGAGATACAGAATGAAGCTTAAAAGTTTTCCAGAAAAAAACCTGGTTTGGTCCTTCCACTTTCGGTGGCAGCGCCATGCTCCAGTTTCTGCAGCAACATCCTCCAGATTCTTCGGGAGCTACTGCTGGGTTTTGCAGGGCACTCAGCCTGTTGGTTCCAGTGTGAGTGACTGTGGGCTGTGCTGGGTCTGATCAGCTCCTGCTGCCTCGTGGAAAAGAGGAGTTGAAAATCCTAAAGAGGAAAGTAGGAGGAAGGACTGGAGAATACTGTGTGTTCTTGTGCTGGGCTAGATCACTTGCATTAAATTCAGAGCCTTTCTGAGTACAATTAATAGTCATTTTATTTAGGTCACCCTGGTTTTGTTGCTTTAAATGTATGCCTCCATTAAAGTGGAAGAAAATCAAATACATTTATCTCCGTGGAGCCTTTTGTGAACTAGTTGGGCATATTTTAAATAACCCTGGGAACTGTTAGGATTATTAAAGCTTTTGGCTCCTCCAGGTTTTTTTTCTTTCCTCCTATTCTCCCCTATTCCTCCTTCCAGGCAGTGAGTAATGAAGTGGTAGAGGCCTTCCTTTTCTCAGAGCCCCAAGTGGATTGGAAAAAAAAGAAGTTAAATAAACTGAAGCCCATTAGTTAGGCTTTATGTAAGAAACTGGGTCTGCCTTGGCTGTATGGATGGGCTGTGCTGGGACAGAGGAGTCTGGGGGCCTTAAGTGTCCATTTGTAACTGGGGTTCACTGGCAAGCCTTTTTCATCTTTTTTTTTAGTTACCCTAAGACTGTTCATTTTGTAACACTCACCTGATGCTCAGAATGAGTCCAGATTAATCAGCTCCTCTAAGCTTCCATATTGAGCCACGCTCCATCTGAGTGAGGCTGGGAGTTTGGTGGATGTGGCTCAGCCTCCCCCTCCGGTGCTGATGCCTCCAGGGCTTCGCTGGGGCTGAGGGTCCAGCAGGGCAGCGTGTGATGGGTGATGGTCAAGCTTTGCAGGTGACAGTTCCGTCTTCCAGTCCTGCTTCTAACCCTGGAAAAACCTTCCTTGTCTCTTGCATGCAGAGTGTGAGCTGCATGTTTTGAGATGAGACCTGGAAAACTTGCAGGTTTATCTTTAAAACACTGGGCAAGCAAGGGGCTGGAGGAGGGGGTTAACTTGGGCAGTCACAGCCCCTGAATGTACTTGAGTTTCAGCTTTGGGTTGTTTTTTTTTCCCTTCCCCTGAACTAGGGATCAATTTGCTTACTACAGGGTTTACTGCCGGTTACCTTGACTGTGTCCCTTATTTCTCCTTGATGAAAACTTGAACAAGCCGCTTGTGTTTGCTTCACAGAGAACCGTGAGAAACGGGCTGTGTGTGTGAGGCAGTGTGGTTTGCTCATTCTATTCAGCCCTTTGTATATTCAAATTCTTCTAGTTTGAGTTCTTGCTGTTCTGCCAGATTTCCATACCATTGATGGGTTTTCTGCATTAATAAGTTTCTCTCCCCCCTCCCTCCCATACCCTTGCCACCTTTTTGCAACTGGTGAAAAGTTTTTCTAAGCGCGCTGCCCTCTCCATATTGATTTTCTTCTCCTGCTTGTCTCACCAGCTCTTAGATGTTTTATTTTGCAAAGCGTTAATAGAATTTTCCTTTTGCCACTGCACTTTATCTATTCAGGAGGTTTCAAGAAGTCTCATTGTGTCACCGGACTATGGAGGAAAGAGGCTATTCTTCTGCTACAATGGCTGCCCTAAAAAATAACGCAGGGTGGGGTAAGCACAGAAAGGGCAGAGACGGAGATAAAATGTTCTGACCTTAGGAAAGAGAAAAGATAACCAATTAGACATTGTTGAAAGGGCACCAGCTGGCTCAAAGAACACCCCACTGATTATTTTTTCTTCAAGGCATACTTGGGCCACGTCTGAACTCAGCTGCAGAGACGCTCCCCCCGTGCAGGTTTCATATGTGGACTGTCAGGGCTGACCCTTTTTCAGGGAGCTGGTGCCCGGCCCTGATCCCAGCAGTTGGTGCTGCTGGAGGGGGGAAGCGCCCGCTCCAGGGTGCCTGTGCTCCTCGGGGCCCCAGGAAACCTTCCTCCTGGATTAGCCCCTGCAGCCTGTGCTTGTTACTGCTAATAGGGATTTATTTGCATAAAAAAGGTCTCTGCCAAGATCATCATTCCAGCCTGGTACACATGGCACAAAGCCGTGTTTGCCCAGAGGACTGGGGGGAGACCTGTTGGGTTGGACAGGTGGGAGAAGGGACAGGAACTGCAGAGCCCAGTGTGACCAGGGGCTGCACCCAGAGCCCCTCGCCCCTCCAGTGCTTGGTCTGGTGCCGGGACCAGCCCCTCCTCTGCCCTGGCAGCTCTTGGAGGAGCAGGATGCGGCTGCACAAGAGGTTCAGGGCTGTGGCACTGCTGCCAGCAGCGGCTGAGACGTGGCCATGCTGAAGTGAGAGCAGAGTCATGTTGTGCCTCACCTGACATGTCTTCTCCCCCTAACCAACACAGCAGCCTTTTTGAAGTCCTCAGTAACGTGCTTGCGGGAGGAGGTGTCATTTTGGCAGGACGGTGTGGGTCCAGCCTGGAGAGCTTCCATGCAGGGTCAGGGGACAGGGGACCTCCTTGGGCTGCTGCGTCTGTGTTCCTGGGCATCCAAGAGCTCTCCAGGCTCTGGAGGCAGAAAAGTTTGATACTAAACCTTTTGCATCAGGGATTGAGTAGAGACAGTGTGGCTGGTGCGGGGGCCGAGGAGGCACCGGGAGCTGCGATGCCCCAGGAAACGGCAGCAGGTGCAACGTGTAATTTTTGGTTCTAGTGAGGCCAAGACCTGTGAGAATGAAAAATAAAGATAGCTGAGCAAACATAACCCTGGAGCAGAGATAAGCAGGGTGAAGGGCAGCCTGGTCCTTATCTGCCTCCTGGTATTGCTCATCCTGGTGAGTTTTCCCCCTTGGAGGGAAGACAGAGACAGCAGGAAAAACGGCTCTGTGCTTAATGCAGTTTGGGTTTTTCAGTGCATCAGCATCTTTAGGTCTCAGCCAAGATGGGTATCAGGAGACCTGTAGTTCTGCACTTTCTCAGGCCATTGCTAGCACTTTCTGCAAACCATTTTGACTAAAAAAGTTACAAACAACTTAGGGGAGAAACAGGTTTTCAGATGAATTTTAGGCATCACATAAAGTTTTGCTGCACTGGTTTTTTTTGCTGTCTCCTGGAACATATTTCAGTCCCTCAGAAACTCAGGAGGTTCAAGCTGTGTTTTCACTACCTTCCCAAACTCCTTCTACCCAGCCAAGGTTGAGATGTAATTTTTCACAGACATAGGCTGGATGTCTGTCTGCTGCCTAAGAGGACATTTGGGGGGACAGGGAGACCTTCGGTGGCACACTGTGACATGAGGAGAGCGTGTAACTGCATTGTAATCACTCAGCTAAAACAAATGATTCATAGAAAGCCAGAATGCAAGCACAAGGAAGTACAGAAAAATTACCGGTGGAAAAAAAATCCAAAAACCTCAAACAAAAGTCCCAAAGCCACACCCCCAGCCAAGCAGCAGAGTCCTTTAGAGGATAAAACCTTTTCTTTAAAGTTCTTCTTCCTTCCTGCAACACCTTCTGCAATTCACTGTTACAGGTTTTCATCATCCCTGAGTTTACAACAGGGATTTACAAGTCTGTAATTTCATCTCAGAGCTTGCCCAGGACGTGTCTGGTGGCACACGGGACCCACCTGCCCCCGCTCCTGCAGCCTCAGAGCACCAGCTCAAGGTGTGATAATGCTGGGAAATCAACCCCAGCACAATATCCATGTGCAATAAGTGCAAAATTTTAGGTGTGGCTGCACAGATTAAATGGAGGTGGAATAAATCATGCAAATCCTAATGAAAGTTGAAAGCAATTTGGTTGCACTTCAATACATTTCATCAGTCATCTCTCTTCTGAAGTGGAAATGCCGAGCCTGATGCGAATTAAACTTCCTCCCTCCTCCCTCTTCCCTCTCCTCCAGCTTTTCAAAGGCCCTTTTGAAAACCTCTGAATACCTTTCTTGGCTGACCAGATTTTACCCTGCTCATACCTCTTTTAACCTAATTCTCAGCCAAGACAGTGTCTCTAATTTGGAGAAGTCATGGGCTTGATTTGCATCCACAGTTCCTCCCTTGGCCCTTTCTTGTCTCCCTGCAAAAGGGAGATGAGGCACGGCCAGGGACTGATGTGAAATGGAAGAGCTGCTGAAATATTTGGCTGTTTAGGGCCAGCACTTTCAGTGGTCACTTTTCCGCTTCAGGATCAGATGTCAGCCAGGGCCGGGAGGGGGAAAGCAACAGGTTTCCAAAATGAGGAGCTGCCTCTGGCCAAAACCAAGGAGTTCTGCTCCATCCAGGCTGCTCCTGCTGTGTTCCCCCTCCCTGGTGTGTGTGCTGAGTTCGAGTTGCCAGCGTATGTTAAAGCACAGCTCTCCCCTCTTTGTCTTGCAGGTAGAGGATGCCATGCTAATGTTTGACAAGACGACCAACAGGCATAGAGGTAAGAGGGGTTGGGAGCTCTGACCTTGCAGTGTTGTGGCAGCTTCTGCATGGGGGAGCCAAAACCGCATTCAGTGTGATGAGCTGGTGGCCAAATCCATGGTGCTAAATCCCTCTGTCCTGCAGGTAGCACAGGGAGGGGCTGCTTGGCATGGCATGCCTCATGCACCGGATTTTCTTGTTAGAAGTGACTTTCCTGGTCAGTCTAATGACCTTACTTTGGGAGGACCATTGTCAGGCTCCCTGGAGAGGGTAAATCCCGTGGAGCTGGATGTGCTGAGGCTGCCGGGAAGCAGCGGGTTTGTACCGAGGTGGCTGGCATTAGTTAAGCTGGGCATAAGGCCAGTTAAGCTGAAACACCAGGAAATGAAGGTGCTAAAGCCATCCACTGGGATTTCAAGTGTGCTGGAGCTGTGAAACTGAGTGAGGGCTGCTCGTCCTCCGGTGGTGGTAGCTCTAAACAAGCAGGATCTCCAGAAGAGGAATTTCTCTGCACATATTTCTCGAGAGAGACGAGGTTTCATCATTCCTTGTACAGCTCTGTGAAGAGGAGCTGAGGATTATTTTCTCTGTCACGGCGATTCTTTTCAGTGGAAATAAACGATGCTGCTGTGCCTTTCGGAGAGCTGTTCCCATTCCCGCTGCATTCCCGAGCTCTGGCAGCACTGCGTTCTGCTGGGAGCAGCCAACAGGAGCTGCCCTGGGGACAGGCCCCAAGGCCCAGTTCCCTGCCCTCCACTGGAGATGGATTCTCTGCCGTGGTGCTGGGAGGCAGCGCGTGGCTCCTGCCCCCGTGCGACGACGCGGGCTCAGCGCCGGGGCTGCCGCTGGCTCCGGCCCCGGGGTTGATCTGGTTGTTGTTTCAGGCACGGAGGTGGCAGCTGCTCTAAGTGGTCTGGGGAGGCTGCCAGGGGGTGGGAAGGAGCTTGTGCCCATCCAGGATGGGAGCCCTGGGAAGGGGAGAGGGGGACAGCCGCCTCCCCTCACCTTCATCTCCACACAGGGTCAGCAGAGCTGACCCCAGCGTGCTCTGAACCCTCACTGCTCTGATGTTTGCTGTAACAAGAAACTCAGTGTGAGCAGATGGCTGGGTGAGTCAGGCAAGCCTCCGGGACAGCATTCCCTCCCTCCCCCTCCAGCAGCTCCCTCCCAGGCACTGATTCCTCTCCAAAGTCAGGGATCATAGTACCCTGGAAAGTTCAGCAGTGAGCACAAGAATTGCTCAGGAAGATCAGCTTTTCCGAGCCACAGAGGGTGTGTGAACAGCCAGTGCCTATCCATTTGTAACAGGGACCTGTTTAAAGCTCTTACTTAGGTTGAAAAGTTCAACCCCTGACAACTTTCTTTTATGTCCAGGGAATTTTCCACCCTTCTCCACGCAGTCACCCTTAAACGGGCCATAAATACTCTTCTCCATTCAGGATGTCGGCACGTTGTTTGTTGCGTTTAAAAACTGCCTGATGTGGAGCTTTGGTGCTGGGCACAAGGGCCCCATGGCTCTGTGGTCTAGGAGCAAGGAGAGCTGAGGGGTCTGGTCCCAGCAAGGCATGTACTCAGCAGGTTTGGCCTCTGAGACAGGTGGAAGTAGTCTCAATTTGCTGAAATGTCCAAAATCCTGGAGCTGGGTTCCCACCTGGCTGTGCCTGCAGTGAGCCACCTTGTGCCTGCTCTGCCCAGGCTCTGCTGCCGGGGTGGGCAGGAGGCTGTGCAGGGACATTAAAGCAGAGCAGTGGTGTGTGAGCCCTTCCTGTGCTTTCTGCAGGATGCTTGTCTGGTGTTCCTCAAGGTGACCCCTGCTCTGTCCCCCGCCAGTGGCTCTGTGCTGCTGTAAGCACTTCCCGAGGTGGGAGGGCACAGCAAGTGGTGTCTGTGCTCTGCTAGTGCTGAGCTCTGCTCTAGCAGCCCTGCTTCAGCGCTTCTGTGCTCTTTGGGGAGCCTGCAGCAGTGTGCCAGGGAGCCTGCAGGTTTGAACCTGGGTAATGAGCCCCAAAGGACCAAAGCAGGCTCCAAATGCCAATGTGATGTTACCCCACAACCTCCCCTGTGCTCCACAGAGTCAGGCTCTGCACCCAGGTCTGTCACGCTGGGGACAGGGTGGGCTGGAGTCCCTCTCCTGGCAAAGAAGGGAGTTCTCTGGCACCCAGGAGAGTGCGCTCTGTTTGGGAGGCTGTATCCCAGGGAACAGGCTTACCCTGTTGAAGGACAATGCTGCCTGTTTGCTGGGATTAGCCAAAAATCCTGCGACTGGGGAAGCCCGGACGGTGCCGAGGGGCTGCACAGCTGCCAAAGGAGAGAGAGGACTGAGCTCTGGGTCCTTACCCCTGCAAAGTACAGGTGGAAGGAAAAATCAAGTGTAAAAGGCAGAGTAAGAGTCCTCTTCATCTTCACGCTTGAATTTATCCAGCCTTTTGTGGCATTTTTTCCTGCTCTGTACAGGTAGCTACGCTAATCAGCCTAATGAACTGGCTCAGGGCTGTGGTGATGAAGTGAATTCTGCCGCCTCGACCGCCGATAAAATCACCCCAGATTTTACAAATTGTGACACTCTGATTGTGTTGGAAGCATGTTTAAAATGCGGTAGTGTGCAGCAACAGTGTTAATGGCAATTCTTAAAACCACTTGTGGGTTGCAATCTGTATCTTCAAATTAGCCACGGGAAAGAGGAATGGCAGATAAAATATCCGCTGTGGTTTGCTGTCGTTAGTCTATGCCTGGAATAATCATTGTGGGCACGGAAAGGGAAAAGGATTAAAATTCACTCCCTACTGCTAGAAGGCGAGATAAATTTCCTTGCAAGCAAATCGAGAGGGTTTGTTGACATAATTCTGGCACGTGTGTGTTGCTCCTGTGTGTGTATTTGGGGAGTGTGTAACTCACCTGCACCAGCTCTGCTTGGTGGAAATGCAGAGACTGAACCAGGCAGAGGAAGAGGGATTTTCAAAACTGCTCACCCTGGATTGAAAACCCCACCCAAAATAAAACTTCGTGCCTGGCATGGAGCACTTTGCCTCTGTGGTGGGCTTGATCTTGGAGGTCTTTTCCAACCTCAGCGATTCTATGATTCTATAACCTTAAAAATGCCATCAGGCCAGTCATGCTGTGCCTCTGCTGGAGTATGTTAATGTCCAGCTATTCCTGGGTGTTCTCTAAGGAAAATAAGACTCAGCTCTTATATTTCATGCTGATCTATTTAGCTGTATTAAAGGCAGGCTGCAAAATCTGAGAGTTTAATTGGAGTGGTTAATTTTGGAGTATTGTAGGCAAGACAATCCCAATAATCACTGGGATGTCTCCTTCCAAGGGTTCTCCTGGCTGTGACAGTGGGCACACAGAGAACCAGCACTTGATAAATATCCCTGGGTCAGCTTGTTTAGGTGCCCTTTCTTTTTGGAAAGAAAGCATTGGTGATCCTCTATTTCTGTACTACTGTATTTCTGCACTCCTCTAAAAACCACACACATAAGTTCTCCCAACATTCTGGCAGATCACTTCTGTCACTTTCTTCACTGCCTAAAATTTCATAGAGCTGAAAATTACTGGGTCAATCTTGAAAGGATTCAGTAATTGGAAAGAAAGAAAAAAAAAGAGGGTGGTGTTATTTTGTTACCCTTGCAAAGTGCAGATAAAATCTAGAGTCCAGCATTAGTTATTGATCTTTGGGGGTGAAGGGAGCCTGGCAGGATGATGATGTCCTTCTAACTTCATTATGGAGAGGAGCTCCAGGAAGCATTTCAGTGTGCTGGGGTGGGGGCCGTGCCCTTGGGCTCTGCTGCGCCGGGCGATCCTGATCCCGCAGCCAGGGAGGGTTTGTTGTTTCCAGCAAAGCTGAGAAAAAGCACCAGACCAGCAGGCTGCTTGTGGAGGAAGAGGAGGGAAGGGACAGTTAGATCAGTTGAGGGGTGCAAGAGCGGCCTGTCCTGAGTTGATCCCAGCATGAGGTAGAGATAAGCCGGGAGAAGGGGGTACAGTGGTTCTGTATCTCAGTGGGACGCTCTTGGTCCCAGCCCTGGGTAATCCCTGCCCAGCCTGTGCTTGTTCCATGGGTGCCTGCAGCCTTCAGCCACCCCAGAAGCTGTCCAGGACCTGCATCCCAGCAGCCCCACATCTTGGACTCGCAAAAAGCCTAAGATGTTGAGTGACTGAATCCCCCAAGCTGTAATTGCGGGTATTGAGTGTAATACTATATGTTTTTCAAAGCCGTCCAGCCCCCAGAGTTATTTTCATATCAATTAACCCTCTTGCACAGTTAAGGATGGCAGCAGAGAGAGGAGGGAAGTGACAGCCTGTGATTTGGACTCCTTTAATCTTAAAACTAAACAAAATTAAAGCAAGGCAGGCTGTCTGTGGGGTGCAGACAACATCCTACGTGTTAGGGGTTAAACCATATCCAGAGACAGACGCTGATGGCGGCAGAGCTCTGCGGTCACTTGGGTTTCTGCAGCTGATGCAGAGTTCTCCCTGCTTCCCATGCTGCAAGGAGGGTGCCCAGGCAGGGGCTGGGGGGCACCTGGGTGTGCCTGGGGCTGGGTGATGGGTGAGCATCCCTCTGGCTCCCAGGCCCTTGCAGGAGGTGCCCACCATGCCCTGAGCGGGACACCAGGGGACCGCTGGCACCCACGCATGGCATCGTGGACACTGCTGTGCCCAAGGCTGGGGGTTGATCTGAACCCACAGAACTCAGACTGAGAGGTTGGTGCCCCCCATGGCACTAAAACCACACCCCAGAGCACAGGGGCTCTCCCATCCTTCCCACGGGCTCCGCTCTCAAGGAGGAAGGTGAGGGTCATGTCCATCCAGCAGATTCCAGTGCATGAAAGTAATTGTCCAGGTGGAAGCAGTTGGTGTAATGGTTGTGTTTATTGGGAGAGACAGGAGTGGTGCTGTTAGAGAGATATCAGCTGTGCCTTGGTGAAGGAGGAGGCTTTTCTGAGGAGAAAAAATAGCCTTTTGTGTTCTGTCTGGCTGGACCTCGGTTCTGGAGCTGATCTCTGAGGTTATAATTGATATTTTTATAGATGAGATATAAATATAATTAAGTCACTGCAATTATTTGTTTATCGCCATCTCCCTCAAGTCAGGCAAGGTCATGTGCATTTAAAAATACGTCCCCAGGCAGTTTTGAGTAAAGAGTAGTTAAAATATATAGAAATAATTGCCTAATTTGGTCATTTTGAGAGTAGCTTTTCTTGGCAGCAGCCTGGCTATAGCACCGAGTATCCTTAGAACTGGTTGGAGGGAGCCTTCCCTCAGCTCACGGATTGTGCTTTTTAGGAGGCTGGGGCTGAGCGAGAGCTGCTCCAGCAGGTTTGACCCACAGATTTGGGGAAAAGCATCCATAGACACGGTGATGATGTTTTTTTTAAAACATAAAGTGCTTTAAGGGCTTTGGATGAAAAGTGTGACATAAGCTATAAATGGAGGCAGTGTTATTGTTATTGCTTTCCGAGATGAGATGGGCTTTTATTCCCCTGTCAGCTGTATCACTTCATAAATGGGACTCCAGAGAGTGCGGTTGTTTTGCGGGAAGCTCTGGCTCCACACCGTCCCTCCCCGTGAAATCCATCCCAGGGACCTGGGGCTGGCAACGGAGAGATTTAACCCTTGGTGACAGAGCTGAGGAGTGTTCATCTTCTCCGGAGGATCGGGGAGCAGTAGCTGCACACAGAGGGTTTGGAGCAATTTTTAAGCAAATATTTGCTTCTAAACTTCACGTGAGGGCTGTGAAGATTCATTAGTTAATGTTATTTACCATTTACACACCTATCAGTGAACACCATCAGTCACACCTGTCTGTTTAGATTGCAGCAGTGACATGTGCCATGTTAATATTTTATATGTGTATGTTTTTAATATTACATCCCCCCTTATAAATATTCATTTCTTAAACACATTAACGGCTGCAGCGCTGCAGAGCAGCCCTGACATCTCTGCTCCGTGTCACCAGTTCTCCAGGCTGGGGGATCCAGGGTAGGAGCTGGGATGGCAGCAGCATGAGGAGAGCTGCTCTGCTGTCAGGGCTGGGGGCCACTTCCCAAGTTTCCTATTTGGCACCAGTTTGTTGCCCTTAGGCTCTCATCAGGTGATGGGGACTGTGAGTGTCCCCCAGGGGCAGGGTGACAGCTGTTTTGGGGCAGTGCCATGCCCGTGGCTCGCCCAGCTCTGTCCTGCTCTGTCCTGCTCCCTGCTTTGGTGTTAATAAACACAAAACAAAAAGGAAAAGCTGCCAATTCTTGGATCCATCTCCCTTGTCTTTTAATTTCCTGGCTGGTGCACCTGATGTGAAGTGTAAAAATAAACACAGGCCAGTGTGAGCCCCGCATCCCAGCAGGCTCCAGTTTGGAATAGCAAATCAGGCTCCTGGCCACGCTTTTCCAGGCGATTATGGAATGTCTCAGGTGGTTACAGTCATCCTGCCCCTGGCCTCACGCTGGATAATGCCACCTGAGGCTTGGAATAATTGCCCGGCTCTGGACTGTCTGTCAGACCTTATTGCTTAATTTTATACCCATAATGAAAATTCCATCCAGAGGACGAGACGGAGCGAGCAGCTGCCCTGGCTGGGGTGCACCCAAGGAAGAGATGCCTGTGGATGCTTTCTCTGAAGAAGGGGAGAGGCTCCACTTGCAGCAGCACTCGAGAAAGGGGCTGGTGTTTTTATTTTCTTGTTTAACAAACAAACTGCAATAGTAATCCTGATTAGGAAAAAAAATCCCTCCAGCCTCCAGTAAAGGCTGCAAACTCAGCCCAACAATTCATTTGGAACCTCCAGTATCAGAGACTTTACGTTAAATACCAACTTAAAAGCACGTTGTAAAGAACAGTCAGGTTGTAAACTCATTTGTATCGTGTCTTCATGGCCATCACAGGTGAAGAAATCACTTAATTCTCTGTGCCCAGAAGGAGAGCCCTGTGCAGCCTGACCTTTCTGACCTGGATTTATCCAGCATCCTTTCAATCAGCCCTTGTGCAGGTTGAGGAGATGGTGGCTGAAGGGCTCAGACCCCAGCGCTCACCCTCCCCAGGATGGAACAGCTCAGGAAGGAGCCTCAGAGCCAGAGTGCACAACTGTCTGGGGAAATGCAGCATCTTCTGTGGCACCTGTGCACAGGATCTTAAACAGCTTTTCAAATATCAGTTGAGTTTTCTGGGGTGCAGTAAAGGATGGTTTTGCAGATCCGAGGCTGATATCCTGATGCCGCAGGTGGGAAAGTAGAGGCACAGAGATGGGAGAGGGCAGTGCTGCTCTTGTAGGTGTCTGTGGTGTCCAGGGCAGGACCACGGGCAGGAATGAGGCATTTCCTTCCCATGGAACTATTGTTCATGGTCTTTGTCTTGAAGAGAAAAATCTTCATTCACTTAGTCCTGAAGTGCATCAATATCAATGCAGCTAAACCACAGTTGTACTGGAGAGGGCAGAGGAAATCAGCAGAGCCACCTGGTCTCTGCAAGGTTCTTGAGGAAACATAAAGTGAGCATTGTGCAAATATTTCAGAAGTTTTCTAAATGATGATCATGGTTCTGTCACGCTTGCAGGGGGTGAGCTTGTGTCAGAGACACCACATCGTGTGCCCGGCTGAGGCTGCCTTGAGAGTGAGGTCATTTAATACGAGCTCAGTTTGCCTTCTCAGTGTCACTGCCGAGCAGCCAGCTTGAGTGACAGAGAAATTAGCACAAATCCTGATGATCTCTGAGCAGAAAGAAACCCTAAAAGCCACAAATAAGTTCTTGCTTATGAATCTACCCAGCTGATGGAACCCAACCCCTTTTGCTTCCTGAATGCAGGAGCCAAGTGATTAGCAGGGAGCACTCTGAGCCTTGTGGGACTGTTTGGAAATGTTAATTGAGGAAAGGCCAGAAACGGGAGGAGAACAAAATGCAGCATTTCCATAGACGGGCAGTCTGCATACAACAGGCAGAATTAAAATCAGCATGGTGACCTTGAGAAAACAGGCAGCTCCTCGCAACGTGCCCAAAAATGTGATATGAAAATGGGGAGAGACGCTGCCTCACTCGCTCCCTGGTGTGTTGATTCCTTCTCCCAGTGGATCACAGGGAGCAGACTGGGCAAGTCCTCTCCATCGTGCACAGGGGGAGCTTTTGTTTTTCACAGACCTGTGCTTTCTCTTGGTTGAGTTTGATAATGAATCTTTTGGAGCCCTCGCAGTGAAGGTGAGGAGGATGTTGCAGAGAAGGGGCTGGTTTGTCGCCCTGGAGTGAGTCGCCTCCATCGTTGCGCCTGGGCCCCTCGTGCCTTTAATTGCACAAGGTCATTGCCATATGTAAAAACCTCCTGGTGATTTTTTCAAACAGATAACACATCCTCTATCCCCTAAATCTTGAGATTCAGCAGAAACAGAGGTTACACAGATAACGCTGGTAACGAAGCTTTTGCCCCTGAGCCTCCATCCGAGCAGGCTCCGCCACTTGTTCTCCCCTGTCCTCACATCCCTGGCCGGGGTTCTGTTTCTGGACATTTAAAGTGTTGGGAGTTCGGGGGGGGATGCTCATCTGAGCTGTAGGTGCACAGGTGTACAGATACCTGAACATGTGCTCAAGTGTGTGTCCCTCCTGGGGGAGCAGCAATTGCTCCCAGGGTTGTTTCTGCAAGGCAGAAGCTGCAAGTGACTCTGTTGCCAAAGGAGGGCTTGTCAGGGGGGTGGAAATTGAAGGTTTCTTTAATTAGTTTGATTAATATGTCCTGGCATGGAGTGATTTTGCTTATGCTGTGTGGTTTTTGTATATATAAGCTGAAGTAAAAACATCTGGTGCTTTTTTCACTGGATCCGATAGAATAAGTTGAAAAACGGCTTCTTTCAGAAAACTGCAGGTCGGCACATTTGGGTTGTGGGTTTTATCTTTTTAATTTATTGAGTGTTTTCTGGACCAGAAAACTACCTTCAGCTAGAGTAGTAACTCAGTGATTGCTCCCCATTTTAAAACACCTTCCCAGTGCCAAGAGCTTCCTGAATTCTCTGCTGTGGGAGGAAATCAGGAGTGAAGAGATCCAGTACCGTTAATCCTCCTCAGCCCTCCCGTGAGTGATTCCAAACCCCTTTCCAGCTGTGTAGGGAATGGAGCCCTGCGTCGTCCCAGTGAATCCCAGGTCAGATGTGGGAATGAAAATGCTGAGCATGGATCTAGGCTGGGTTCGTGGCTCACACTTTGACCACAAAGCCATTTCTCCCTATTTACTCTCGCTGGGGCTGTTGCCAGCCCCAGTATAAGTCAGGTGGGAGTTGAGAGGTTGACTTCAGTCACAGCAATGCCCTGGTGATGGAGATCTTCCTCCTTACCCACTGCAGGAGTCACATGTGAACACATGTGTTCCACAGAGCACTGGAAATTAGGGCAGGATCCCTAGGGAGAAGTCTGGCAGGAGAATTTCCTTCGTTGTGGCAACAGATATTCCCCCGTCAGCTCACAGGGAGTTTGGATGAGCTAAAATCACTTCAAGTCTTGGCAGGGGGTTGGCTTTTGCCATTTCTGGTCCTGTTCTAGCAGCTCTGTTCCTCTTTGCCCTAAACCCAAACTAATAAAAAGGTAAAAATATTTGCTTTTGTGCTGCCTGGGTGCAATTGCAGGAAAAAAAAAATCAGATTACAGAAGGGTGGGATTTGTTTCCCATTCTCCCACTCCTGGTGGTATCCCACAGGTTTTCTCCTGGCCCTTTGGCTTCGTTCTGCTCCATCCTGACAGGGCAGGAGCACAGAGCCAGTTCCATACCTGCCCCTGTGGTTCAGGAGGGGTTGGGAGCAGCAGGAAGGTGGTGGGAGCTGGAGATGGGCTGCAAACCTGCCTGGCTGCCCGGGGAACGAGCAGCTGCAGAGGGAAGATGGGAGCAGCTGTGGGTATGAAATTAGTCATTCTATGAAGAAATGGATTTGATAAATAATAAAACAGTGGTATTAACAACAGATGCTTTCCAGGTCAGATGACTTTGATAAAAGCACCCAACAGCCGTGGGTAATGGTATGAAAAATATGTATCTATATTTATAGATCTATTTATATGAAAAGTCATATAAATAAGTGTGTGTGTATATGCTCTCTGTAAATGTACCTGACATTTTATTTCTGTTTTAAAATGACAGTGGAAGTGTCGCTGCTCCCGTTCTTCGCAGGCTTTGAGACTTGTCAAGAAAACCTGAAATTTGATCAATTCCCCGAAACCAGAGCTCCCTCCCCTCCTCTCCACAGCACAGGCTCCATTTGTTTTTATATTCATACCTTTTCATTTTGATAACTGTTTTGATTTGTAAAATACTATGCCTTATACAATGTTTCCTTTATGATGATGTAGTGTGCTCTTCTTATCTTTCACCTTAAATCTTTGATAAGAGCATTTTAAAAATGAAATTGCTACCTGGCACCATTACACACTCCTGGCTGCCTGCCAGCAGAGACGGAGCTGCTGGAGGAGAGAGGCTCTGGAGAGCCTTCCCGAGGAGTGCAGGAGCTGGGTTGGGATGGAGGAGGCTGAGGAGAGGGAGGAAGCACAGCAGGACTGACCCCTGCCCTCACAGCCGGGTGCTGTGTTGGCATTGGGAACGCTGTGGCCTGGGGAGCACCACACCTTCGCAGGGGTGGAGGTGCTGCCAGGGGTCAGTGCCAGCCCCGTTCCAGCCATGCCAGAGGTCTCTGAACATTCCCCTTTCGTCCTTCCCTTCTGAATTCCATATTAACCCAGTGACTGTCCCCGCAGCCGCACGGGGAGCAGAGGGAGCCCATAGGGGTCACTTTATTTTTTCCTCGAAGCTGTCCCACTGAACTTTGGGATTGTGATGTTTTGGTAGGGTAACCCAGCACTGCTGGAGTTACCAACACATCCAAGTAATTGAAATGTTTTTGGATAGCTGCTGGTTGTGCTGCGGAATGTGATTTATCAGGGGAGGCATCAGCAGTGGGAATATCAGTAAATAGACCTGTCTGACATGGCAGGTCATTTTTATTTTAATGTGGTAGATTTAATGAACTCTGGTTGTTATAATTCATGGCAGTGGTGGAATGCATCCATCCCCTCCTGATGACATTCGGTGCTGCTCCATCCTTCGTTAGTGCCGTTATTATGGCTGGAGAACTCCGCTCTCTGCCTTAGATTCCCAAAGTGCCCATGGTTGGCTGACAAATTGTTGCCTTTTACATTCAGTACTACTAGCAATAAACATAGCCAAAAACTTCCCCAAGTAGTTCATGCATTATAAATTATTATTATTATTTATTGAATCTCTCAAAAGGGCGTTTGCAGAGGCCTGTGGGTGTTCCCCAGGTGTTGGGGACGTAGCTGGGGCCATTCCTGCCCTGACACCTCTCCGGGAGTTCGAGGGTTGGAGCGTGTCGAGGTCAGAGCCAAGAGCAGCCCCCAAATCTGTTGTCAGGTGATTGAATAGCATTTGTGTCCAGCCTAACCCAACCTATCTCACCTCGCTGAGAAGAAAAAAAAAAATAATCCTGCATCAAAATTACTGCTTTTGGAACTGTCTTGTCTCTTTTGAGTAGGAACTGGAGACAACTAGACAAGCTTCAATGGAAGCGAATAAAGAAACGTTACTTTGTGAACACAATCTTCTGGTACCAGTCACTTCTCAACAGCCATTCAATCAAAATGCTAATGGCAAAGGCAACAAGGGAGCGAGGTTATTGTAATCCTAATTGATAGGCTGCAGGGATGGGGTTTGATAAGTGCTGTTGAAGAGATGTTTTTGAAATATGATTCCCTTTAATTACAATGATACTAATAAAAACTGAACAAATGATTTAATGATAGTTTTCTAGGTAATGGCCTGAAGATTTTTGTTCCAGTTATTTTGGAAGCTGTTTTTTTTTTTCTTTTTTAAACCAGAAATTATGAAAATCACCTCAAAAATAAAGCCGTAGTGGCAGGTAGTGACTTTATCTTGACTTGCGTGGCTACTTTGCATCAGAATTAATACTGTCACATCTGAAGCTTTTGAATAAGAAATCCAGTCATTTATTTATACAATAGACTTTGCTGAAAGCCCACAGTTGAAGCCACATTGCATGGAGGAATGCATTTAATATCTAGTGCTTATAATAATTAGGATCACTTATGCCAGCAAAGATTTGAAAATACATTTTGAGGGAGGGGCTGAGAGGTATTCATGGGGGTTTTACAGTGCATCAGGAGCAGGGGTTGGATCATATGAATGGAGATCACTGGCATTCAGCAACGGGAAGCTCCAAACTTTCCCAGGGCAGTAGCATTTTCCATGTCCCCTGATGGGTGGGAGGGCTGTGCCAATGCTCCATGTTCTGTGACTTGCATCTTGCCTCTGGAAATAGGAATACAAAGAGAAAGGGGAGATCTGTCACTGACAGGCAGCCTCTGTCTCAGCTAATTTTTGATGATTTAATTGATAACAAAACAAATAATTTTTGGGGGGGATGTCTGTGTTTTGCTGTTGTTGGCATGGGTAGGGGCTCCTGGGACAGGGAGGATGCGCTTTCTTTCCTTTCAATTTGTCAAGCTCTCTCTCAAAGATCTGCCAGAGAAGAAAGGGTAATTAATAGGCTTGAAGTCATTTCCGATGTGTCAGTATTTCTGCCTTGCTTCCAAGTGATAATGTTCGCTGGCTCGAGGCCTCCGGGGAGCCTTCCATCTTATTAACTTGTCTAGGAGAAACAGTGAGTGGGGACAACTTGGGCTAGTGGGTGACATGAAATAAGGATTTGTGCTGCAGCGAGCTGTAAACACGGGGGCCAGTTGAGTAAAAAGTGGAAAGGAAAAAAAAAAATAAAGGAAGAAAAATATATTAAAAAGGCCACTGGTCACAAGTGCAGCTGATGGAGGGGGGACGATGTGCTTTATATAGGGCAGCCTGTACTCAGCGCGTTGAGCTGGAGCTGATTTTGTGCTGTGTCACCCATGGCCAACTTTGGCAGTGCCAGAGCTGGGTCCTGGTTCTGTCTGGGTCCTTCTGAGTCAACCATGGTCCAGCGTGTGGCCTCTGCTGCTGGAAAACCTCGTGTCAGGGCTGTGGTGGTGGTTTTTTTTAACCAGAGGTAAATGTGTAAATCTGGGGCTGTCCTGTGTGTTCGGTCCTGTCCTGCTGTCCCTGCACGGCCGGGGCACACAGAGCCACCGCCCCGAGCAGCTGCGGCCGAGGGCCTGCAGGGCCACCAGTGGCTTTGGGATGCTCAGGCTGAGGCACTGGAAAGGGACCTGTTTGTCAGCACCCCAAGGGCTGGGCCCGTGTCCTCATCGCTCCGGCTCGTTGCCAAGTCAGTTGGCAGCTTTTGAAGCCTTTCTCGGTTGTGTTTGAGAACTTCCGTGTTAGACTGGGGACACTTGGGTGTGCAGGCGCCTTCCTTCTCGGAAGAACCGCAGGGATTAAGTAATCCTGCATCCCATACGGAGCCTGGGACGCGCTGGCACTTGAACAGCAACCTGGTGGAGTTGTGCAGCAGTGACAGGGTCCCTGGTGTCGCCCAGGTGAGGGAGTAGCTGTGCCTCATGGTTGGAGTGTGGAGAGAGGGGAGAGACCCCCTTATTCCATGTAGTTCAAAACCTGCTCTTCAGAGCTCCTCGAATCCTGCACACTCTGTCAAGGGGAGAGGTCAGCTGGTTGTAGGTGGGTCTGGTGTTCAGGTTCAGTACCAGCTGGAGGACAGGCTGTAAAGAGGGACAGAGCGAGGAGGGGGTGTTTGGGGGTGGTGTTGCTGCAGCTGAGCCCAGCCCGGCCCTGCCGAGCGCCGCTGCGGCTGCCGGAGCTCTGACCTTCGTGGCAGATGTGCCCTTACATAAGGGGGGTGCTGCATCTACAATTTAACCTTCTTTGCTTTTCTTGGCTTGGTTTTAAGTTCTCCTCGACCACACAAGCATGAGAGCAGCTTCATGAGCCGTGCAGGAGGGACCCAGTGGGGACAGCGCCAGTCCCACCGTGGACGAGCTGTTCCTTGGGACTGTTCCTTTGTGATGTTTTGAAGTAGCAAACCTTGGTGTTTTGGGTCACTGGGAAGGAACAGGATGTCTTTCAGGTATTGACAGGTTTTTGTTCCTTTTCTCTTCTCTCCTGATTTTACCCCTGTTTGTCAAGCTCACTTCTCCTGTTCCAGAGAAGTTATTACTGCTAAACATCTCTGACACCTCTTGGCAAAGTGTGAGGTGGCCACAATGAAAAAAACAAGGAAGCCTCCTCAAAGCTCTTCAGTGATTAAGCCACTTAACTGGCAAGTTCTTCTCTTCCACTGCTGAGCATGTTTCTGCCCAATGGAGTTCCCCTTGCAAGCACTTATTAGGGAGGCTCTGGTATAATCTAATTAAAATTTGGTTTAATATTCTGTGAAAATGAAAACTGAATCCTCCCTGCTCGAAAGAATGACCGTGCATGTATTAGTCCTCTGTTTTGTTGTTGTTGTTGGCTTATTCAAATATTAACACTGCCTGCACTCTCAAAATGATGGTTTGTGTCCATTAACAGGGCTTAATTCCCAAATTTAATGATGAGTGATACACAGGAATTGGTGAAAGCTGCTTGCTGGATACTTTTTATTATGTTTTTTATGCTAATGTTCTTTCCTGGAGGTAAATAAGAGGAGGGGATGCTGGGCAATATTATTACTGTGAAATTAAAATAAAGTCTCATTATTTGAGGATGGAATTTAGTGGCTGAAGGTTTACTCTTCATTTGCAGCTTCATTCTGAATTCTTCCAACTAATTACCTGCTGATTAGTTGAGGACAGGTGTTGCTCACCTTGGCCTTGAGCATCAGGTTATCTCCTGGGCAGGGTGTTGGGGTGGCTGTATTTGGTACACGTGAAGAAGGTACTGACCTCCAACAAATAGGTAACAGCAACTTCCCTGCATTTTCTGGTCAGACTTAACTCTTCTTTAGGGAAAAGCTTTTTTGGGAGGAAAAAAAATACAGAATTTAAAGCTGGAATTTATTTATAAAACACCCAAACCTTTTATTCTTGCATTGAAGATGGGAAAATGACCAGAATGTCAGAAAACCTCCAACTATCTGAATGTTTCCTTCCCTTTCCCCACCTGTCTTTCTGAACTTGATTTTAAACGTGGAAATATCTCTGTTTCTGATCTATTGAAGGTTCCCATCAGTGACCAGCAGAAAGGCTGCTCTGGCGTGCGTCTCCTGTGGGCAAAAGATAACTTTAAAAAGCACAGGTTTTATCTGGAGAGAGCGGGGTGGGAGGCAGGAGCCACGGGGATGGATCACTGGAAACTTTCTCTGCACAGGGAGCGGGATCTGCCAGGAAAGTGTGTCAGGAAAATCCCCTCAGAGCAGATGTGCTTTGGGATTGCAGAGTCTCTGAGTGGTATTGAAGGCACTTTACCAACTCGGGCAGGGCAGCCAAAGCCAGCACACCCCTTCCCAGACCCTGCTCCCTCCTTCTCCTCGGGGGCAGGGCACGAGTGAGGCTGTGCCAGGCTGGAAGGACTGTAACCAGTGCTCTCTTGTGGTGGCAACTCAAGAAACAAGGAGTGTTTGGAAGGAGAGCCTTTACTCTTGAGAGTTTCAAGGGAAGGTGCTGAAAACCACAACAAGGCTTGGCAGGGCGAGCGGCCTGGCTGCACCCGGGGTCAGCGTGGGGCTCCACGGGGTTACGGTGTGTCCACCCTCTGTGTGAGAACACAGAACCACCCAGCAAAGAGCCCACAAAGCCTGGGCTCAGGAGGTGCTCATGCCAGTGGGATTTCTGCCATGAAACCCCTGGTTTGCACTGTCCCCCCGAGCCCTCAGGCTGATGCTCTGCCCACAGATGACCACTGAGCCCTTGCACTGACCAGACTGGGGGCGACTCGTGGGATGAGGTGGGGTCTAGCTGGATGGTGCTGACATCAGCTGGGGGGGATGGATGTTGAAATCATCAAAACAGTCAACAGCTGGTTTCATACGGGTTCTCTCGCTTATGCGACTGATCAGAGATGATTTTGGCGCTTGCCATGAGCACGCCCAGCCGGAGCAGTGGCCATGCAGGCGCCTCTGGGGGGCTGCATTATTTCCCAGTCCTTCTGCACTCTGTGGCACGGGATAAATCACCCATCCTAGGATAGATGGATGGAATGTGGTGTCAGGCGGGTGGCAGCCTCACCAGGCTGAAACCACAATGACATCATGAAGCAGATCAAAACATTAAGTCTTTAAAACCATATGTTCGATGTGTCATATCACAAGAGCTTTATATCCCTATTGATAACGATCAGCTGCGCGTTATCTCTGCTTTCTCGCCGGTACATTTCTTACAAGCTGATAAACTTTGAGCTGGATGAGAACCAAGTGTGCCACGTTGGTAACGTCTGGAGCGGGGCTGGAATAGCCTGCCCAGGGGCTGATAACAGGGTGATAGCAGGACCCGCTGTTCCAGATGATTCTCAGCACCTCTGCTCCAGGTCTTCTGTCCTGGTGGTGGGCTCCAGGTGCTGCAGTGATCCTGCCAGCCCTGCCCGTGCTCCACAGCCAGGTAGCCACCGTGGCCAGCAGAAATGGATAAATACCAGTGAGCATTGATGTTTCAGGAGTGGGATGCCTCGCTTCACTTGGCATTTTAATCTCTTCCAGCACTAGGCTGGAATAAGCACTTTCTTAGTGTGCGGTGATTTATTTTGTTAAAAACTAAAGCATTATTCATAATTACGCAGTTTTATGAGAGTAGCCATAGCAGTGTTCTTCCTGTGGTTGGCTGTGGGAGCTGGAATAATATTTAAATAAGAGCCCTGGGGAAAGGACACGCTCACATTCGGCGCGGGGCTCAGCCTATTGAACTGGTGTATAATTACCTCTATTCAGCACCACTGCTCCAGTTATCAGCCGGCGTCAGGGGGAAGGCCAGCGCTTCGAAATGACACAGATTGTTAGAGAACATCAAACTTTTTTAATACAGTTAATGATCCTCAGCTATAAATAGCCTGTTCCTGGTGACTGGCACTGAGGGTTTGTGCTGAGCTGCACAGTGCTGTAGTTTGTTGGGTTTTCTTTTCTCCTTCCACAGATACTGTAGATGCTTTACAAACAGGGTAAATAGACCCTTTCTGGGTTGGGAGGTGAAGGTCCTACCCAGCAGGAATTTGCCCGAGGTTGTGTATGAGGTGGGAGTCCAGCAGCTTCATCCCCTGGTCTTTTTGACTCTTGCCCCCCACCATGGACTGGAATGGGGATGGCTCCTCTGGGGCTTCTCACCTCTCCTGTGCCACTGGGTAGTCTTCTGGGAATGGCCAGGCCTTCGTTTCATGGCAAGACAGGCAGCTTTTGTATATGCTGTGCCCCAAAATTTCCTCTGTCCTCTCTCCAGTTAAATATGACTGTAGGTTCATGGAGGAGAGTTTTGAGATGGTGCTCTCGGAGTTTGGTGGCAGCTGCAGTCCAAGAGCTTGAAACAAGAAGGACTTGGTCCAAAGGAGCCCTTGTCCTGGCAGTGCCCCGCTCTGACCCAGTAAATCCCTGAGCAAGTGTAAATCTGCTGAGGGGAATTGTCTGCAGAAGGCCTGGCTGGGGCATTTCTCTGTGCTCAGGCTGCATCACGAGCAGTTCCTACTCCCTGGGAGTGCACAGATCCCTGTAGGTTGCTTTACCCTTTACAAAATGGGATTTGAGCCAGCCAGGAAGTCTGAGAGTGGCACTTAAAAGCTCGGAGTGCCGCAGACACGCTGAGCCGTTCGCTGGAGGCAGTGTGTGAGGCTGAGATGGGGCATCAGGCTGAGCTCAAGAGGGTTTCCCGTCAGCAATGCTGCTGAGTATCTCAGCAAAATGATGCCAAAACCCCCCGAAACCCTGAACTGACTCCTGAACTCCAGTGCAGCGATGGAACAGCCGCGTTTCCCGCTGCCCAGAGGCCGCGGTGAGACTCTGCCACAGCTTTGTTCTCCGGAGCCTGCAGGGACCACGGGAAAAGGTCATTGCACAAACAGCGCTCCTCCACGGAGAGCTCTTTGTCTGCTTTGAAAGCGGGGAAGCAAAGGGGATTCTCATGGAATGCCTGCCCCCCACCCCAGCCCACCCCACGTGTTCCCGCTTCCAGCCCAGGCTCGGGTCAGGAGTCAGCCCTTGCTGGATCTGGGGCTGTGGCTGCTTTTTAGTGCTGTGGGTTTGCTCCCGGCACGGGTGAGGATGGAGCCGGCGGCTGGGGATGAGCACAGGGATGGAGCTGGAGGCCTGGGCACTGTGAGAACACCCCGGGGAATGCTCAGGGTGTGTAATTAGTTCCCCGTTTCCTCTGCCTGTGACTGCTGCTCCTGGCGCTTTTGTTTTTAAGGATAAAGATTTCAGCGTTTCCCCGAAGGTTTGAACAAAGGTTGAGCGCGGGGGGAAATCCATAAAACAATGTCACCAAAACACGGGGAGGAGAGGGAAGCTTTAATAAAGCTTTGCTGGCCCTGTGCACCTGGGAGTCGGGCTGGGATGGATTCGAACAGGAGAGAGGCGCTGGAGAAGGTCACCTCTGAAGGTGGCAGATGACAGAGCAGTGTGGCCGCGCTTCTGGGGGAGCTTTGGCAGGAACCCATCTGTCCATAGGTGTTTATTCATCCCATCCTCCGGCATGTGATTCCCTGGCATCCTAGGGCTGGGCAGAGCTGAGGAAGGTGCTTGTGCTTGGGTGGATCAGGCATAGATAGAGGAGAGAAGATTTCAAGGGAACCATTCACAGCAGGGAATGACTCGGCTGTAGCTGTCACAGGAACTCAGAAGACCGTGGTGAGGCACTCAGCGATGACAAATCATGGATTTTGGATGGCTCAGCAGAGAAAGTCCCTCTCTTTTTACCTCATCCATCTGTGCATGGTCTTGAAAAGTGGCTGCAGGGGAAGGGAAGCACCTGCTGTACCCGAGGAGCATTGGGAAGCCTATTTTAGATGTGATACTTTAAAATTTAGATGTCATTATTAGCAAAGGGCTCTGGGTTTTGTGCTTGTCTGAGCCTTGTTTTCCTTCTCCTTTCCCAGCAGATCTCTTTTACAGTGCTGCTCTGCTCTGTGTGGTCCCTATTAAAAGTTTCTTTTCCCAGGGTGATTCTGCTCCTTTGTTGCGTCTGGTTCTTGAACACTTTATACTATCAAACAGCAAAACTGCTTTTATTGATGCAGCAAAGAACAATGGGATTTCTCCAACAGTGCTCCCAAAATACACTTGTGGCTTTTTACATTTTTTTTATTGCTGGCTTCCAACAGTGGAAAAAATGATTAAGATCTGTTAGGTTTACTCTGGTCACTTCAATGGGAGATTGGTAATATCAACAAACGACTCCATAAATGGATTATCTCCTCTGCTCTGGCAGGGCTGAGGCGCTGTGCTGCTGCCCTGCCCGTGCTCCTTGGGCGAGACAGGCAGCTGGGAAAGCAGAAGCATCCTCAATTTACAGGAGGGTTGGGCAGAGCTGCGGGTGCTGGGCTCGTGTCGGGTCCCTGCAGGGTGATGGGGTGGGCTGGACGCGCGTGGTCACTGCTCCCGCAGGGACTGGCCCCGAGCCCGGCGCGGCTCCCCCGAGTCACCTCCTCTGTCTGCGGGGAGAGGGAGGGAGGGCAGACAGGGACCCTCTCCTGTGTGTGAGCTGAGCTTCCCAGAATGTCTCTGTGCTGGATTCGGGTTTTCCATGTGAACAGGTGTCAGGATAAGTGTGTCTGCCATATAAAAGAAAAGATTATGCCATGTTAAAAATTTGATATATGCATTTTAATGGCCACTGTCAGCCTTTGCCCCTGGACATATGTAAAATTTGATGACTCCTGACTATCTGGAGCTATTACCGTAGAAGCAAAGCTGTTTGCCCTGTTTCAGGGGAGTAATGTGGAGCTTGGGATGGAAGCTGGGGCCAGGAGAGTCTCTGGTGTTAATGAGGAAACACTGTGCCAGCTACGAGACCATGGATGGAGGTCTGAGCAACCTGCTCTAGTGGAAGGTGTTCCTCCCCATGGCAGGAGGTTGGAATGGGATGAGCTTTAAGGTCCCTCCCAATCCAGCCCATTCTATGATCTGTGTTACCTCACTCAACCTGTAGTCCTGGACAAAAATCAGACATCAAGCTTACATTTAAAAGGGTGTTTTTCCCCCACCTCCTCTACTTCTATCAGAGCTTTCCTGGGAACACACCCAAGCAGTTTGAACTTTTTTCTTGTTCTCAGCCCATGCACACAGAGGAAAGCTGGGTCAGCATTTGCAGGGGTGTTTGAGGCTGTATCTCACACCCTCGGTGGTGGTGGGAGCTGCAGAGTGCCGGCCTCTCCGTGGTGGTGGGAGCTGGTTTCCAGGAATAGCTGAACAAATACTCTGCTCTTCACATGTGTATCCAAAGGAACAACTGGTGCGTGCATTCAAAGCATCTGTCCTGGCCAGGCTCTCTCTCTCACAGCAGTCTGCGTTGTTTGCTTAGGCAAATACTGATACGGTGTGTGAGCAGCAGGGATGGAGTCCTGGCCAAGGATATTAATAATGTCCAGGAATGTTGTGTGCTCCCTGAAGTTTTAGCCCAGAGGGGTCATACTGCACAGCTCAAAGGGATTAGCTTAACCTGAGGCTAAGCTGCTCATTTTTGCTGGTATTTCCCTTGACCCTAGTCAATTTTTTCAATTCTTTGAATAGTTTTTTGTTGTTTGGTGCCTGATTTGTTATTCCTTTGCACTGTGATATATGGAGTCAGTAGGGCAATGGAGAGTCCGTGCTCTCCTTCCCAGCCAGGGCTGGCAGTGCCCTGGGAGGCAGCCCGGGGAGGGTAAGATCCATGCAGGCTGCAGAGCTGCAGGGAAGCGTCACTGGGTTTTTGGTGCAGCAGCATTTCACCTGGGTGAGGGATGTAAACCCAGCAGCTAAAGCACAGTGAGGAAAAGCATTGTTGAAGGTGGGGGGCTTTCCATGGGGGTGCACCTGTAGAATGTGCCCTCGTGTCCTCATTCACCTGAGCTTTGTGTTGGTGGCTCCCATGGCGCTTCCCCGCGACGATGCCGGGGCTGCACCAGTCTCACGCTGGCTGTCCTGTTCCTCCCAGTGCAGCACCAGTGCGGAGGGGGTCTCTGCTGGGTCGAGCCCCACGCTGGGTGCTCTGCTGGGGACTGCAGTGACAGCTGCCAGCAGCGTCACCAGCGCCACTTTCAGAGCCCGTGGCGGAGCGTGGCCTTTCACCTGCCCATTTATCTCGGCTGGTGCTCGCGTGTTAATGAGAGAACGGCACCTGCACGCTCCCAGCAAAGTGCCCTTCGCTCTGCCTTCCACGCTCTGCAGTTTGCAGGGAGGACTCTGTAACCTCTGCTGGCAGCTGGGGAGCCCAGGGCCGGGTGTGATCTGGAGTGGCTTTGTCCCCCCCAGCCCTGAGCTGTCTCTGTGCCGCTGCTGCTGCAGGATCCAGGTAGGCAGGAGTCACCTTGAGTGCAGCCGTTCAGCTGCTGGGAACATCTCCCCCTGCAAAGGCAGTTCTGGAGACGCTTCACTTCTCCGGGGGCACCTCTGGCAGCTGCTGCACCCCGGAATCCACGGTGGGGGAGTTAAATTTCAGCAGCACAAACAAGGGGAAGGTTCTGGGCTTGGCAGGTGCTTGGAGAGGAGCAGCAGCAGTAGCAGGTTTTGGCCTCATTCCTCCACCATGGACCTGCCTCCTGCTTCTCCTCCACTTGCTGAAATTGAGCAGAAACTCGTCTTCAAAATCCCTTTTTAGTTTGGAGGGAGTGGTCAGCTCCAGGAACTCGGAGGCTCAGGGGCACTGGCTCACCGGAGTGGGGTGAACTACGACCCTGTCACCAACCAGGGGACACTGATTCACGGTGCCTTTTGGTGGCAGGTGCTCTGTGACAGAGCCTGAAATTGGAGCATGGCTGAGATGGGGCACAAATGGGCCTGGGTGGGGGCAAGCTGGGGGTCTGCCCCTCCCAGCCTCCCCATACAGGGCACCCACAAATGCCCCGTTGCAGGTGGGCATCCATCATCCCCCCCTCTTTGTGACAGAAAAGACAACTTTGGAATCTTGGTTGCAGAAGAGACAGCTCTGGGAAGGAATACTTGCACTTTTTTAATAATCTATTTCTATAATTGAAGGATTTCAGATTTCTTTTGTAAGAGCAAGTGCCTGCTTAAACATGGAGACAAATACAACCAATAATATGTACTTGAAATTTAATGCAGGCTAATTCATTTTGGCACAGTCCCAGATATGCTGATTAAATGGCCTGTGAAGTGCTACAATATCTTGATAATGTACATTCCACATTTGATTATATAATCAATTATGTTGCACCTAATAACATTTAAAATTAGTGGAAAAGCTGTGAGCAGATTGTATCAGGTGCAGAGTGGGTCTTGGGCAGCTTAAAAAAACTTCTACCAGCGTACACTGCGAAGGAGCAGGCGTAGATGGATCTTCAAATACTGTTCTTCAGGAAACCAGAGACTTGATAAAATTTCTGTTAATTTAGTGCCTTGATTTAGAGTAAAATAAGGTGTCTGCAGCTCCCCTAGTTTGCTGCTGGCAAAGGGACTAATATTTCCTATCAAGACGTGACCTTGCACCAGGTGTTTAGAACAGCCCTGGTGATGCTGGCAGTAATTCTGTGGTGGCTTTAGCCCCTGGGCCAGACCCAGAGCTCAGCTCTGCCTGTGGGGGTTTTCCTGCACCCACCAGTGGGAACGAGAGCTCCCCCTCACTGGCTCTCCCCTGCTTGGGGAACCTGAGTGTCCATCGCTGGGGACAGCCAGTTCCTCCATCGCGTGGGACATTTTAACGTGCTGCTGATTTCAGAGGGATTCCCCGCCTGGGTGGCTGGTAGTGATCACTGTGATGGGGAGCCCCGAGCTGGCACCTGGGAGCAGCCAGGATCATTTGGCAAATGATTGTCATTCCTTTTTGGGAAAGTGAGTGCTTTCTGGGTGACTGGCGATGGCAGGTTAGGGGGAATTTGGCTTGAGTTTTATGGCCCTCCAGTAGAAGAGGGTTGATGGGAAACAAATGCGTTATGGCCCCAGACAAGCTGTTGCTCCATTTTTTGTTCTGTTTAAAGCAGCACTATCAACCAGTTGGAATATAGGCTTGGAGTATCGCAGGGAGTAATCTAATTAGTATGAAGTCAATTCACTAGTTCCTTTTGTATCTCGTGATTAAATAAGTGGGAAAATGGCTTGAAAATTAGGTGCTAGAACAACCCAATTACATTTCTGTAGCTTTTTGTATTCAATTTCATAAACAATTTTGCTCTTCGCTGGTTAATCAGTGAATGCCTTTTTCCAGTTTGAAAAGCACTTTTGAAATTATAATGCAATTAAATTGTGTGTGGATGTTCTGGCATAGCGAGCGTGAGGGCTGGGGGCCTGGCAGCCAGCCATGCTCTACCTTGACAGTAATGAGTTCCTGAGCTGGCAGCTTGCTGGTGTCATTCATAATATTGTCCTCGCTGGGATGCTGTGAGAGGCAGCCGGCTCTGCTCCTTCCCAGCCGAGGTGGCCGGGATGTGGTGCGGGATCCTCTCCCCTGGGCGTGGATCCTCGGCAGACCCAGTGCCTCAGCACTGGCAGTGGCTCAGTGAGCAGATCAGATGTGCCAACACCCAGTGGAGTTTGTCACAAAGTTGTAAAGCAGCTGCCTGTGCGCTTTGGGCTTTTCCTTTTTTTTCCCTCTTTTTTTTTTCTCTTCCTTATATGAGCCTTTGCAAGACTGGAGATTGGCAAGGGATGTGGGGGGATTAAGTGTAGTTTTCCTGGGGGGCATGACAGGGACAAGGAGGAGAACATCTCGGTGTCTTGTTATCAGAGAATTACAGAATGGTTTGGGATGGAAGGAATCTTAAAGCTCATCCAGCAAGAGGTTTTCAGTGCTTGCTTTTTGTGCAGTATTTGTCTTGTGTCCAGCCTGCTCGTGGAGAGTGGGAGCTAAATTCAGCCTCCTGGGGAAGGGTGACCAAGCCTGCATGATCCTGGGATTTATGGCCAAGCAGCATAAGGGGAGAGGCAGAAAGCTGTGTTAAGAGAAAAAGAAATAGTGTTGGAAATAATGACTTGCTTGGCAGGTTTTAACAAGTTCAGTAATGGTATTAGGTGCCCTTGGCTCAAGATAGTAACCTCCTCTTAAATGATCATTACCTGGCTAATAAAGAGCTCAGAGCGGGTCATTACAGCTTAATTTAGATGTAGCATCCTGTTTGGTTTGCACAGCGTGGCCATCTCTCAAGTTGTTGAATCTGTTGCCTGGATATGAGGCTGGGATATGGGATTGCCCAGGTTTTCACGTGAGGACCCTCCCCCAGCCCTCCCAGGACACAGGTGTCCCTTCCCACCCTCACCTGGGCAAGAGGAGCTGGTCTCAGCACTGAGTGACCACAGCCAGGCAGGAGGATATGGAGGAGTGGGGGTTCAGCCTCGTGCCCCTCAACACTGCCCTGGCCTCTGCTCCCTCCTGTTGAGCCTTTGTGCTTCTCTCACCCCATTAGCAGCAAGTTTCATGTGCAAATAATTACAATAACCAACCCCCATGCATTATTAATATTTTGAAGGCATCTCTTTGATAAGCCCATCTTTTCAGCCAATTTCCTATTTCTCCCGAAAGCAAAGCATCTTTCCTCCCAGTTTTGTGAATCTGTTGTTAAAGGGAAGAAAAGGAAATGGAAAAAAGGATTCCCCCGCCTCCAGACCCTGACACCAGGCTGGGTTCTGCACCGCCTTTGTCAGCCCTGGATGGAATTATGCATCATGAATAAAAACTGCTGTCAACATGCATTGGGTTCGAAACATTAGAGCATATGGTATGTGATTATCTGTATTGTCAAATGCAATAAAGTGAATTTGGATATAATAAAAAATGTAATATTTCAGAAATTTGGTAATAAACTGTGGAAGAATTGACAGGCAGAGAGTATCTGATGCCTGTGGGCAAACAGATAAAGATGGCAGGATGTGGCACTCAGTGGCTGAGGCAGTGCACCGTCAGGAGCTTGATTTTCTGATGGGAGCCTGACTGGGCTGACTGGCACCCAGGGTGGTGGCCTTTGTCCCTGCCTGGCTGCCAAAATCTGTAGGTCTCACTAATGAATAGACAGAAGCACAAGGTTCCCATTCTGGTCGTAGATGGATTAATTGGATTTTACAAAGATTTGGGGTTTTCTTCTATGATAGCAAAAAGAAACCTGTTAGAGTCTGCCATATTCTCCACCCAGCAGCATTCTCAGCATTTCCATACCTCTGACTCCTTACCCAGCTGGGAAATCTGTACCTGAATAACAGGGAGCAGTGAAAGGCTGTGAGGAGCAGGGTGGGGCTGCTCCCAAAAACTGAGGAAAAAGAAAACAGTGGAGGTAATTTTCTCCTGCAGTATCTCACATTCCAGCCTGATGCTTTAATTCCTGACCTGCTGACAAATCTGTGCCTGTTGAGACACGGATGTCCCCAACAGAGAGAAGCTGAGTTAGGAACAAACTTCGGGGCCTCCTGTGTAGAAAATTCTGATGGAAAAGTGCAGATGTATCACACGTACCCACAATTTTTCTTAGGTCACCGCTAATGCTTCTAAATGATCTGCGAACGCATTAATCGTTTCTGTTAATTAACAATATGATAAAAGTGGCATTTAGTAAGCTCTGCGTAGTGTGCGTCTAAGTCATTATGTACTTAGCAGTTTGGTTTGATTTCAGAACGTTAATAAAATAAGATTTTAATGAAGATTTGTTGTTATGAAAAATTTATTACCAGGAGTTCAGGTGCTGCTGACACGAGCGTGGTCTGAGATGCACGCGGGGGTCCCTGGGAGCGCCTGCCACTGCCAGGGCTTTGCCTGGGACCCCATCCTGGCCCTGACTGGTGCCCTCTGAACCTGGAAACCTTTGGTCAGAATGGCTCATTTGAGAGGGGGACAAGGCCCTGTACTCTTCATCCTCTCCTCAGGAAAATCCGTGCCCCAAGCCGGTTTGAGTGGATTTTGGCCCGTTCGGAAGGACAGCTGCCACGTGGCTGCTCACCCCGAGGTGCCTTACCCTGTTTCTGAGCAATTGCCACTTTGGAAATGCCACGCAGCCGTGGGAGGACGGAGTGAGGAGCCTGAGCCTTGCAGCTTTCCTGAACAAAAGCAGAGGAGGATCTTGCTGGTGCCCTTTGTCCAGCTGGGCGCTGACCGCCGCGCTCCGGTCTCCCGCCACGCCAGGATGGAAACGCCCGCGCCTCAGAGCGGGGCTGGGCTCAGGCAGTTGTCTGCTGATTTAATTTTAGAATTTACTCTCCTGTCATGGAGAATATACTGACACTTTAAAGAGCTGCCTGTGTCTGCCAGGAGAACCTGTGTTCCATACCCAAGGTGTACATTAACGCCCAGGGGATGTGCGGGCAGGCCACGTCTTGGTGGGTGTCAGTCACAGCAGCAGGGCTGAAGACCACATGCTGTAGTTAAATGAGGATATTTTCCATCCTAGACCACAGGTTTTTACCTCCTCCTTCCCCTTCCATCTCCTGGTGCATCTCTCTCCTGGTCTGGTTATCATGAGGATGAGATGGGATCCTGTTCACCTTGGAGCAGGTGGTTCCTTCAGGTGTGGTCACCAGTCTTCTCCCCAGTAAAACCCCTCCTTGGAGATAAGGAGGTAAAATCTGAGACGTGTGTGTCAGACTATGGCTGTGTTCCCTGAATGTGCAGAGAGTTGCTCCTTTGGAAACCAGAACTTCTCCTTCCGTGTGTTTGCAGTGCAGGAAATTGGAATAATAGGAAATAACAGCTTTTGTTAGCTTTTGTCCTAGACAGTTTTTGGCTCTAACAAGCTGAGTTGCAGTATGAAAACTCAGAGGAAGGGACAAGGAAGTGAGGGGGAAGAAATGGGGATGCAGACCACAGGGAATATTTAAGTGACAATATAAGGAGGTGGCAACATCAGGGCTGAGCTTTCAAGTCCTGGCTCTCGTGTTCTGGGGCTGAGGAATGAATGGCTCTTCCCTGAGACAGGATTAAACCCCCAGGTCCCCATTCCCAGACTCTGGGGGTAAATGACTTGTAGTACCTTTGCAGACAGAAGTTAGAAACATCCGTGGTTCACTGTCTGGGTAATTAAAATGTCCTGTCTCCTCTGCTCGATGCGTTCTGTTCAGCTATAAAGACAAGATTTGGTGACAGTGATCACAGGACTTGGTTTCACATCCCCCTCTCCACCCCCCCCTGCAAGTTTATTATTATTACTATTATTTCTATAAGGCGGCTTGGCAGGCTGGGAGCTTACTAAGGAACTTTTTTCTCTCTGATTACAAGGGATGTGTGAATAAAGTAGAACGGTATTGATTCACACCAATCTATGCATCGACTGTGTGGGAGCCACTTGCAATTCCCAGCAGCACCGGAAAGCTTTGCAACAGGGAGAAATATGACCAGGCAAGTTGAGAAAATAAATTAAACTAGTGTCAACTTTTCTTGTTTCTTCCCTCATTATTAATGGATGGAATGGGGCTCGTTTATCAAGAAGAGGAAAAATTAATTGACACGGGCTTTAATGTTATTATGCCTGGCTTGTCTGGTCACATTTCTTCATTTTTAATTTTTTTTTTACTTTTGAAAGGCATTTTATTACCTTTCACAGGACCAGCTGCCAAAACTATGGGCATAAACAAGAAAGCAGGTGCATAAATAATACCACAGCAGGACTGGACCTTCCTCTGTTTCAGAGCTTAAGTAACTCAGATCTGAGGCGCGGAGCAGACGCAAGCGAGCGGGTCAGGTCTGCAGCCCTGACACAAAGGGGGAGCACAGCCTGAACTAATATTTCCTCATTACGATGCTGGGAGCTGCAGCGGGTGTCAGGCTGGATATTCCCATCTGTCAGCACAGCCGCTCCTCGGGCGGCTCCCACGCCAGGGCCGGAGGGATCCGGGTCCCCAGGGCTGGGCTCGTCCCAGCACCGGCTGGGTGGGAGGCAGGAGCAGGATGGTTCTCTGGAGCACGCTGTGGGTGTGAGGGGGGACTGGTCCTGCACTAACAAGCGACTGGGGGTGATTCTTGCTTGGCAGCAGGAGTGAGGTTTAAGCAGAGCCGTGTTGGTGCGATGGGGACTGTGTAAATCTCCTCCTTTGTCCTCTCCCTGCTCTTGTCTCCTGCCCTTGTTCTTTGGGATTGCTGCGCAAGACAAAGGAGCCTTGGTGATCCCCTAGTTCCCAGAATATTTTCAGGAGCTCTCTAGTTGCTGTAAGTGCAGGATGAGGCTGTCCCAGCTGCAGAGACCCCGCAGCCTCGCCAACTGTGCGGACACAGCTCGGGCAGAGGCAGCACAGCAGATGAGATTGAGTGACTTGCTCGACATCATCAGGTGACCTTCAGACAGCTTGGGACTTAAAACAGGCTCTAGTTGCAGTGTCTTCACCGACCAGAGCATCTTTCAGGTGGCTGGGGAGCCCCTCAGAGCTGTGCCTGCCTGGTGAGGTGGGCTTGGCTCAGGCACCAGACGGTGATGCAGGTGCTGGTACCTGTGGCATTGCTCTGGCTGGGGGCTGAGGCAGGGTCCTGGTCTGCCCATCAGAGCCCTCCAGGGTTAACCCCAGCATTAGCCTGGGTTTAACCTCTGTGGCGTGGGATGCAATCACCTTGTTTCCCTTGTTGTAAGGCGAGCACAGGTTTGAAGGCGAGACCTTTACCCGGGTAAGCTGCTTTCATGTAATTCTGCCAGCCAGTGACGTCCTCGGCGTGTGCAGCCACAGCTGTGACACAGATCACTGTGCAGCTAGACCTGGGGCTGTGGGAATGATGCTGCCAGCCAGGGAAAGGAGATGGATTTCACGGCCATGGTGTCATCATCTCAGCTATATTTTACCAAGGCTGACGTAAAAACTCTCAAGTGATGACAAAAGTGTGAAATACAATTGGTTTGAGGGGGGAAAAAACCAAAATACACAACATGGGAGCACTGACATTTGGTATCTTCAGTCTGGCTGCTTAATAGTATTTATGGCTTCTGCCTATTCTTTTACAGTATTTTAATCATTTTATGGTTTCAGTCAGTTTCTCTGAACAATGTTTCTCTTATTTCTGGAGTACTGTGGCAGAACGTGCTGAGCTGACTCTGTGGAACTGCCTGCCCACAGGCCTGGGCAGCTTTGATGGCTGAACAAGGCTTGGGATCAAAGGAGGTTTTTCACAGAATCCCAGAGTCATCTGGGTTGGAAAAGACCTCCAAGATCCTCGAGTTCACCCTGTGCCTGATGCCCAGCTCATCACCAGCCCAGAGCACATCAGATGTCAGGTGTCAGGGCTGGCATCATTTTCGTGCCTGTTGGTGCCCATTAACCAGCAGATGAATGGAGTGGGCTGACTCCTTTTTCAGCAGATGAATGGAGTGGAATAACTCCTTTTTCCCAGCAGATGCCAGAGGAGGGTTTTTCACCTGAAGGTCATGGATACATGTCTCAGCTTCCTTTAGTGCTGGTGCTTGGCTCAGAGCCTCTCGTTTGGGGCATCTGTTTGCCTCTTACTTTATTTTTTTCCCCTCTTCTTTGTCTTTTCTTTTACAGAAAAGATTATTCAAATGAATATTCAGTTTTATTCATTTGAATAAAAAACCCAACCGTTTGACTCTGTTAAATGCTTATCTCTTAAATAGAGCTTGTTAGCTTCCAATAATAGCTTCATTCAGAAGGATGCAGTATAATTTCATTTTAAAACGTGTGCTCCTTGACAACCAGAATCCTATTTCTGTCACCGTTTTCAACAGCCGCCTTTGTTTTGGGTTAATCTTTTCCATACACTTTCCGAGAACCATTTTTTTGTTGACTCTTAGTACCTCTCAGAAGAAATAATTGTCTATTTAGTCCAGGAAGGTTTCTGAGAGTTTTGGTAATTTAAAAATCAGCGTGTATTCATTATGGGAACTAATAAGAACATGTGTGCGGGGGGATCTTTGTGTGGGTGCAGTTATTAAAAGTCGGAATTTGATATCCAAAAAGTGAAACAAGAAAAGAATCTTAGAATGGTTTGGGTTGGAAGGAACCATAAAGCTCATCCTGTTCCACCCCCTGCCATGGGCAGGGACACCTTCCACTGTCCCAGGCTGCTCCAAGCCCCAATGTCCAGCCTGGCCTTGGACACTGCCAGGGATCCAGGGGCAGCCACAGCTTCTCTGGGCAGCCTGTGCCAGGGCCTCCCCACCCTCACAGGGAGGAATTTAAGTGCCTGTGTGCCTGCAGATGGAAATCCTCTGGTTGCTCCCACTGAGTTTGAGGTGTTGGGCATCATAGAAATCGCCTCTGGTTTTCCTCTCCTGGCCAGTCTGACCGAGTGCCACAGATCTTTCAGAAACCTGCAAATGCCTGCTGACACCTACAGATTGTTATTTCATTGTTATAAAGTCTGGAAATGCAGGAAGCTGGGTGGCCATCTGATTTAATCAGACAAATAATTTCTTGATAAACCTGTGCTTAAGCCATATGGAGTGGGATGAGAATGGGAAATTTGTTTCCGAGTCCAGACGTGTAATGACTGCAGCGGCTTCCTCGAGGTGTTTGGCATATTAGGGCTAATCTCCTAAATTCCCTCTCCCCTCCATCCTGGCACCAAGACCTGACACAAGTTGAAAGAGAAATCCTCAACTGCAGCACTCGCTAATGAGTTGCTAATGATGAAGATGTTGCTGGTGCTCAAACGATTAATGACTTGTAGCCCCAGCCCGGGCATTTCATTGTGCTGGGCAGAGTCATCCCGGCCACGCTTTGCTCCCAGCTCTGGGATTCCTGGGATGCCAGATTCAGGCAGTTAACCACAAAAATTTTAGGTTTAGCTGCAGGTCTGTTTAAGGTAGATTTAAATGGAGTAATTTAGAAGGCAAATGAAAGACTCGAGTTATGTAAAAAATTTGAAGCTGCTGCCTGCTCTAAGTGCAAAGCAGAGCAGTGTTGTGAGCCTGGTGTGCTGTAGGATGATGGGTTACACCTTGGAGGAGGGCTAGAAACCATTCCTGGTGGGTTTTCTCCCGGTAAGAGGGTCTGAAGTGGGATGGGAGCATTCCCCATGGTTACAGGTACTGTGCACTCCCAAAAGAGCTGTCTGGGAACTGCTGGGACCTCACCTGGCAATGCACTTTCCTCTTCAGCCGGAGGCAAGGCTGCACCGGGGCTGTCCCTGCTCCAGCCTCGTGCAGTTTCACCGGTGTAGAGTCCAGCAGTTTCCAGTTTGGGGGATGGAGTTCATCCTGTTACTAGATTCTTAAGATTTCATTAGCATAATTGGTGTCGATGTTGACTCATCGAGCCTTCTCCAACACATGAGATTGGGGTTTTTTCATTAGCCTGAGGTTTTTCTGTTAAGGCAGGAGCAGGGAACGCGGTGTGTAGCTGTGGTGGGCTGCCAGATTCCTTTAGTGCAGCCCCAGCAGAGCAGACTCAGTGTACAGCTACAGGCAGGCAGCAGGCATCAAACAGCCTAAACCAGCCCAAATCCTCGGCTCTTTGAAGCAGCAGTGGAGAAGAGAGGAACGATTAGATCAGAGGCCTTAAACGTAATGGGTTCCTGGAGGCCTCAGGATGTCCTGATGAGGTATTAGAGGAAGTAATTCAGGAAGAAAGGGACAAATAACCACCTCCGGAGCGGGGCTGACCCGGCACGCGGCAGCGGGGAGAGCACACGGAAACACAAAGTGCTGCCCTGTGTTTGGGAAGCATTGGGGTTTTTCTCCTTGCCAGGGGTAAATGAGGAATCATTTTCTGTCTTCCTGGATTTTTATGGTTTTTGGGTCGTGTAATGAGTCAGCTCTAATGGAGAAGTCTCGTGGAATTAAACAAGAGATGAAATCAATATGGTTCCATAGAAATATAATTGGGTTTTGTAGAGATTGCTCTTAAAAACCTATAAGGTGTAAAAGAAAATATGGCCTTATTGTAGTTTCTGAGCCATCATGTAACTGGGGTGTAACTATCCATTAAATTCTGCAGGATGGATCAAAAAATCCATAAGGAGGTTTTAATTCTCCATTAAATCCTATGGAAGAGCTGGAACAGAACCGTATTAATTTTCCCTGAGACAATGCTTCTTCTCTCCATTAGGCTGCAATAAGCTCAGGAGCAGCTCCATAGGCAGCAGGTGTAGTCACACGTGCACGTTGTTATGGAAGTTTTCCAAAGTCCCAATGGCTAAATAATGCTTTATTAAAATGAAATTGTTACACTTAACTAATGTTTTCCTTCCCCCTCCCCTTTTTGTATCTTTATTAAATAGGATTTGGCTTCGTAACTTTTGAAAATGAAGACGTGGTGGAAAAAGTCTGTGAAATTCATTTCCACGAAATCAATAATAAAATGGTGAGTGTTGGTGCTCCGCGGCGCAGCGGTGGCAGCGAGCTCTGACCCCGTGTCACAGATGTGTGCCGTGCCCAGGGGTGGGGGGACACCCCTCTGGGAGGGTGCTGGGCACACCCCGTGTCTGCTGGAAGGGTGGTGGGGACGGGGTGCTGAGCCTGGACCATGGCTGGCCCAGCCCCTGCTCTGTCCCCCGCGGTCACAGGCTCAGGCAGCTGCCCCACAGCAGCTTGTGGTGTATGAAGCCAAAGGGCTTGAGGAGGGTGTGAGTTCAGCTCCTCGAGCAGCCCTGGGGAAGCCATTCTCCTCCTCCTCCTCCTGCCCTGCTCCCAGTCAGAGCCCTGATGTTTCGGGTTTGGGAGGGCAGTGCCGTGGGGTGGCTCTTACACCCCACCACGCTCCCAGAAACTCTGCTCTGGCCCAGCTCCCGGTCTGATCCTGCTCTGCCGTGGCTGCTGCCTGCTGGCCCCTGTCCCTGTGGCTCTCTGCCATGGAGCCACAATCGTTCCCACCCAGGCCCAGTCCAGGAGCCAAGCCCGGGTGAAGTTCCTCCTCAGTGACAGGCAGGTCCCAGGTTGTGGGTTGCCCTGAGCCAGATGAAAAGGGGCATTTGTATTTCAATTGCTGCAGTAACTTTGATATTTTCAGCTAAAATACTCTTTTTCCCTTTGTCAAAACATCCTTTGCTTCTCAAATGTGTATTCAGATATGCATTGTATATTGGTCTGATACGTGTTCACAGACTTTAAATTCAATAATAGAGCTTTTAGTGTGGATAAGATCAAAGCAATCTCCTTGGCATATGCTGGAGGCCTGATTCAATATTTGACTTGCTAATTTTTCCCAGGGCACTGAAATAATATTCCTCATATTGTTCCTCCCTGCAATATGCATCTGAAATAAAAGTGGGGGTCCCCTTGGCCAAATGTGGGGTGGCAGGGCTGGGGCAGTGCTCCTGCTCCTGTGGGAATTCTCTTGCTCCACTTCAGATGAATGCTGTGGACTTTGCCCTGTCCCATTGCCCCCCAGCCCCTCCTGCACCGGGGTCTCCTGCCTGTCCCCACAGTGCCTCACCTGAGCGCCTGTGGGGTGGGGGAGGCTCATTCCCTTTATGTAGTTACTAAATGCTGTTAGTCTGCCTTAAAACAAGAGCACAGAACAAACCCCAACCACCCCCACACGACAGACCCAGCGACAGATTAGAAACGCTTGGGATGTAAATTTAGGGATTGGCAGGTGGGAGGGAAGAGCTCCCCTCCAGGATTTTCCTATCCACAGCAGGAGGGCACACTCCATAGGTTTAGTTATTCCCCACAACAGGCTTTTCTCTGGAGCAGGGCTCAGGATTGTGCTGGGGGGAGCTGGATGGAGCAGCAGGTGCTGGTGTGCCCCAGGCTGGGCACCCCCTGGGAGGGGACGAATGAGGAAGAGCTGTTGGGAGGATTCCTTCCCAGGTGAAAGGCTGCACAGGAGGGTAACAGGGAGCGTGGAGGATGGGACAGGGTGAAAGCACTCAAGGAACATCACAGAGAGCAAGAGAAGCAGTTTTGGGTGTTGGTGTTTGTTGTTGGGTAATTAAAATATCCCCTTCCCACTCCTGTGCCCGCTCAGTGCCCCCTCCAGGTGCCACCATCTCTGGGTGTTCTCTTCTTGTCACTCCTTCAGCACTGATTTTGAAAGCAGCCCACGAGCGAGGGGATGAGACATGATCCTGTCTTGGGACTGAGTCATCGCCTTGCTGATGTGTCTGCAGCTGAATCCCAGCCCCTGCGGGGGGAGCTGCGTGTGACGGGGAGCTGGGAGTGACACACAGCTGGCCTGGGGTGGCACACGGCTGGCTGGGGGCACTGTTGGGGTCATGTCATACTTGGATCGTGTCCCTCTCTGTCCCTGAGCCGTGGAGGGGACGGGCTCTCGCAGCCCCAGCCCAAGGCTATGGGGTTTGCAGTGGCTCCGTGAGCTGTGGCTGGGACGCCCTGTCCTCATTCCCATCCCTACCCAGTTCCCTGTGCCCATCCCAGGTTGCTCAGCTGGGATATCTGCAGCTCGGTGGGCTCGGGCTCACCCTGGGCTCGCTGCTCCTCGTCTCCTGAACGCCGTCATTTCCCCAGGCACGGGGGCAAGCAAAGGGCAGCAGGGTGGCTGCTCCCCAGCCTATTTCCAGCTCCAGCCTCCCTGGCAGGCTATTTTTAGCTCATCCATTCTGCTTCTGTTGCCATCCGTAAAGCTTAGAATGTCAAATGTAATATTAAACGAGCAGTGGGACAGTGAAAAGAAAATGCCAACGAGGTATTTAATAAATGGAAGTTGGAATTTATGTGGGAGGCCAAAGATGCTCCAAACATTGCAGGGGGACAATAAACCCAAACGAGCTGTCCTCGGATTATTGTTCCTTTGACAGGAGCAGGCTGCTTTGCAGAGAGACACCTGTTTTTCTAAGGAAAAGTAAAAGCTGGAAAAGAAACATGATGGAAGTAATTATTTTCCCTTAGATCCCACTGTGGCGGACTCAGTTCTCATCCTGGGTACAGTGCTGGCGAGGGAGATGATGAGCTGAGCTTGGAGTCAAGGTCTGATGCCAGGCTCTGGAGCAACTGACAGAAATGTTGGGCTGTTCTAGAACAGGCCGTGACACTGCCCAGCACCTGTGGCTCTTCCTCCTTCTTGGGGTGGGATTTTGCAGGTTTTGTAGGCCTTGGACACTTCCAGGGATCCAGGGGCAGCCACAGCTTCTCTGGGCAGCCTGTGCCAGGGCCTGCTCCAGATCCTTTAGTTCTAAGCCCCAGTCATTGATCAATAATCTGGTAGATCAACAGAACCATGACTCAGTGCATTTTTTAAAATAAGCTTAAAACTTCTCTGCTGCTGCGTGGTGTAGCTCGCCCATGGTGTGAGTGACACGTTGTCCCCAAGGTGATCAGAGCCCACCAGGCTGTGAATCACACGTTGCTGGCACGACAAAGTCCCCTTGTCTTTGGGTGGCTCAATGGGGGTTTGTGCATTGTGGATATTGCTCATTCTGCTTTCCTCAAAATAGCCCTGGTTTCCCTGGAAAGCTGTTAACCAGAGGTTTGTGAGACATCCCGGGCTGAGAGCTGACAGCCTGTTTTGTTGTGCTGGGTATAAGAGGCTTTTCACTCCCCAGCTCAGCCCTCCTGGGTTCCCGTGGCTGAGACTGCTCCGCTTGACCCAGGAGTACCCCAGTGTAAGGTTAATTCTCCAAACTAGACTAAACAAAAATAGTGAATTTTAGTTTCCCTGCCTTTTTTTTCTTTTTTTTTTTTTTTTTTGCCTTAGAGTTAAACCTTTCTTTGTTGGGCTGCTGAAAGTGCAGCACATCCTTGTACGGGGAGGTGGAAAAAATCTGGAAATTATTAAGATGCCCAGAAATGCTGAACTGAAAGTTTCAGTGAGGTCCAGATGTGTGTACAAAGACCCTTATCGGGCAGCTCTCGAGGGCAATTCAGTATGGAGCTCAGCCCTGACTCACATCCATATACATTCCCTCTTGGAGAAGCTTCACTGCGTGTCCTGTCACATGTGTGACATCCCTGCCGCCTCCAGGGTTTTCCCCTTGCAGTAACTGTGGCTGTGGAGTGGTTGTGGCCATTTCCATCCCATTCCCCATAAGAACAGGGCTGGATTCTGGCAGAAGAGTAGCCAGGCCCCTTTTCTTTCCGCTTTTGCTGTTGATGAAGAGGCACCATCCAAGCCCCCCGTGGATCCACTGTTGTGGGGCTTCACTCCTGTTCTGACATTGTCCCAGTTTGCTGATGGGATGGTGCATGGGCAGCCTCCCAGAGCACCTCATGGTCTGACACTGCAGCCTGGGGAGTGTGACAGTCCCCTCGGGATGAGCTGGTAGGGCTGGGGTCAGTCAGTCCCTTTCCCAGACAGCAGAGCAGGGCCACGCTCCCAGTCCTGTATCCCCCATGTCATCTTTCCCTTGGGGAGAGAGACTGTCTGGATAATGGAGAATCTTCTTGCCCTCTGTATGGGGTATATTTGTTTACAGAGGCTTAGGAATTATTCTTCTTTCCTACTGGTGACTTTTTCTTCGCCTTTAATCCTGCTTAAAACCCCTCTGCAGCTCGCTGCCATTGCCTTTGTATCCCTGTGTGCTGTGGAAATCAGAAGCAGTGCCAGGCTCACAGAGAGCAGCGGTGGGCTGGGTTGTGGTTGCAAAAGCTAATTACCAGGTTATTGTTTCTAATGGTGCTAATCCAAACTTCATTTCCCTGTTAATTGTCCATCCATCCAGGCTGGATGGGTTTTATCATCCTGACTGTGCAGCACCAGTGGCCGTGAGGTGTAAACCAATGCTGTCGTGGCATTGGGAGCAGTGGCCCTCCCAAGAGATGTGGTTGTGAAATGAAGTGACATGACACACTCCTGGTGCTCCCCCCATCATTTGACTGGAGGAGTCATCTTGGCAAACTCCTGTTAAATGACGCTCTGGTTGAAAATCAGAAGAACAAAGTTAGAGGCACGAAGCTCAAACCTGTGGATTCAGCCCTCAGCCCAGCGATGCATCCCCACAGCCCCTGCAGTGCTGGGCTGCACCACTGCATGTCACCCTCTTGCTCAGAGCGTGGACTGAGCTGTGGAGCCACATAGGAATGGGTTGGGATGACTCCAGTTAGCTCCAAACCAGCTGACTGGTGTAGCTGTAGCACCAGGGCCAAGGGGAGCGCAGGGGCCGTCTGCTGGGGGCGTGAGATGGCAGTGCCCGAGCAAGAAACCATGGAGAAGTGCTGTATTTCTCCTTTTCCCTGGGAGGAAGAGGGTGGCTGGGGATCCCACTGGCAGCAGGGCTGAGTTGCTGTCTCACAGGGCATTGGTGGAATCGCCACATGGTTCCAGTGGTGTTGAGCAACTTCCAAAGGCAGCAGGAGTAACTGAAAGTGAAAGAATGCAGATCCTTTATTAGTAGGGTTTACAGAAATTTTCTGCTGGGTAGAAATATTGATTCTTTATTCCTATTTTAAAAGGAGCTTTTTGTAATGATCACTGGGAGTCGTTTTCTGTTATCGATTGCCATGGAGCCATGCTGGAGCCCTCCCTCCATTCATCCCCCAAGTGCCGGTTTCCCTTTCAGGAACAAGGAACTTCTTAAATCAGCACTTCTGTCATCTTTGGGGGGTTGCAGTGGGTGGTTAAAGAGACACACACGTTTGCTCTTTTAAATCTGGTTACGCTATTCTGGAAGTTCACCTTTGAGCGGGAGGAGGTGTGGGGAGGCAGACGCTAAAAATAAACCTCCCCCCCTTAAGTAGATCAGTTCTGCATTTGACATTTACATGGAATTCATTTGCATCTCATTTGTACATGTTTCTGCTCAATAGGTAGAATGTAAGAAAGCACAACCTAAAGAAGTGATGTTTCCACCAGGGACGAGAGGAAGGGCACGTGGATTGCCGTATACCATGGACGCTTTTATGCTAGGGATGGGAATGTTGGGTAAGTGCTGCAGCCACCACTCTGGAGCCTGTGTTGCCTCCCTGATTTCCAAACCCTTAAGCCACAGGGGTGAGCAAATCCCTGCACCTGTGTGGGTGCCAGGCTGAAACTTTAGCAGGGGTGGAGTGAAGAAAATAATCCTGTCTGTGGTAAATGATTAACTCCCCCCCCCTGCCTGGAATATAAAAAATTTGCATTTAAATGGATGTTTTAAATAGCCTGTTTTACTCTTACTCGCAAAAATAGAATGATGAAAGATGCAGTGTGTTCATTCTGACTAAAAATGATCTCTCCCCTTTTTTAGAGGAATTGAGTCACACATTATTCCCCTTCTTTTAAAGGTAGCTTTGACAGTTCAGCATAGATAATTGAAAATCTTGCTGGTTCTTAAATGGCATGGATGGAGGAAGCGGGGGGATGCGTAACAGGACAGGTCGCAACAATAATTACAAGTTTCAAGGAGATGGAATGGTATTTTAGTCCTGAGTATTGTGTCCAGAAAATACTAATTAAATGGGATAAATGATATTTAATGGCAAATTCCTATTTGTGCACGAGGTCTATTTAGTTATAATTGGTTCTCATTTGTTTCTGCCTAGATAGTTCTTTCTAAATAATGTGACAACCCCTGATACTCTGTCCTCGGCCAAAACGCTGCTAATCCATTGCCAATACTTTTTTGTAAAACACCATATATTTTAAACTTTCTGCTCCCTTTGTGTCCCTGGGCTTTGCCTCAGTTGTCACCTCCTGTGTCCATGAAGCATGTGGGAATGGGAGGGCAATCTGGAGGTGTCCCCAGGCAGCAGTGAGCCTTTCCCAGGCCAGTGTCCCCCTTTGGGATGCTTTGTCCTGGGTTTAGATGATCACAGAAACTGAGCACAAAGCCCAGCCTTGGAATCTGGGTTGCCCTGAGCTCTGCTGAGCAGATTCAGGGGCTGGCTGAAATGCTGGAGGACCCCAGAGCCCGTGGGGTGGGCGTCAAGTCAGAAGACTCTGTTCCTGCAAGGATCAGGCTGTTATGCTGAGGTGTCTGACACCAGACACTGCTTGATTTGATTGGAAAAACTTCCTGCCATGTTTGCTTTATCTCTGAATTAATAGTACTTCTGTTCGTGTGGCTGGAGCGATCCATTCTGGGATGTGTAATCGGGTTATTGCAGCTGATCATCTGTTTCACTGTCCCCACGCTCCACTGCCACCCAGCCCCATAGTGTTTGGAAATCACTTTTTATGCCTAAAATATTTATCTTGCTCTAGTCAGTCTGTGATTTCGTTACCTGTGTGTTCCCCGGGTGCCTGAGCTAATGTACTTGATTTCTGCCGTTTTCTCTTCCTTTTCCACCTGTGCTGCCTGAGGTCAGGGTGGTGGAGGTGGAGTGTGGAGGTCTGTGTGCCACCGTGCTGGCTGCAGGGGGAGAGAGTCCAGGTCACCCTGGGAAGCCAAGAAAATCCACAGCAGCATCATCCTTCACCATATGGCCTCAGCCTTTTTCCTTGCAGCTGGGCAAAAAGTGAGTGGAGCTGGATCCACCCCAGTGTCCTGAAGGGAAAGTTCAGCCCCCGGGTGCAGTGTGAGTCCATTCCCACCGGGGCTGTCTCTCTGGAAAAGGATCATCTCAAGCTGTGAGAGTTAAGGAAAGAAGCCCTCAGTGAGTGGAACTGCACAGAGGAAGAGACGGGGCACGTGTTGGACCTGTTGGTCCTGCTGCACTGGGGGGCTGGGTCACCCTGACCAGTGCGGCTCCGGCCGATCCCACACTGCTCTCCCTGCATTTCGGATCGGGGGAACTTGCTGAGCTCTAGTGATTGATGCATGTTGAAGGCCAGATGCTTCATTATCCACTCGAGCTGCTTTTTCATCTTCCAAGTTCCTGCTTGCTACAGTGGCACTGTGTTAAATAATTAAGTGCTGAACAAGGAAATTGCAGCACAGGAGAGCAGAGCTGCTGGATGGCCATCAGAAACCCCCGGTTTCAAAGGCTTCAGGGCCCATCCCTGCAGGAAGAGGGGCATAATTAACCCATCAAATAATCAGACACAGAGTTCCATCACTGCCGAGTGTTCCATGGGGTCTCACGAGGCTGGGTCAGGTCTACCCTGGTCCTTCTGTTCCATGCGCAACTGGGCTGAACCAGAGCAACTGGGGCTGCTCTGGAAGGATTTTTATACCTGTTTCCAGAGGCCCTTGCTCAAGGTCACCTTCTCCAGCTGCTGTTGATGGGCAGAGGAGGGAATCGGAGGAACGAACGCACAAGACAACCCAAAGGAAGGAGCGGGGAGCGACTCCCTCCAAAGCTATTAAGGAAGTTGGTCTTTTTCATTAATCACAGCCTCCCCAAGGAGCCTGCAGCAGCCGGGGTCTAAAGGTGCACAGGCAGCCGCTTCTGTGATGATTTGGTTGATTGGAGCAAAATTAAAGTGTTCTTCTGAAAGGATTTTTTGACTGGGAGAGTCAAGAAAGGCTAAACCTTGTGCCAGGACAGCTGCTGGGCTGTCTGGGGCTCAGGCTGCTGGTGGGACACACTGGTCTCAGGGAGATCTCAGGGAGAGGAGGAGCACTAATGAGCCCCTCTGCATAAAGAGTGGAGCAGATTCAGTTCCATTGATCTCCCTGTCAGCCCAGCCAGCAGGAAGAGCTGCTCCCCAGCCCCATGGATGCTCATGAACAGGTCTCGTGTGCCCCCTTGCACGTGTCTGGCTGAGTGGAGCAGTTTGGTGACCAAGAAACTCACCCTGTGCCTGGAGCCTCACGCTGGCTCCTGGCCTTGGTGCACGGGTCAGGAGCCCGGTCACCCAAGGGCACGTGGGTGTCCCAGCATTGTCCCACAGCTTTTTGCCCTCTGTTCAGGTCTGTGCCTGAAAACTTGAAGAGAGGAAAGAAGAGAGCAACGGAGGAGCAACATTAGGAGAAGATCTCCCCTCCCATCTGAAGCTGCTCTCTGTGTCTGGGACTGCAGCCACAGCGGTGACACCTGGCTCTGGAGGTGACCCTGAGCTGGGCCCCACGGCACTCATTTCTCCTGGTGATGGGCATCTTCCTGGTGTTTAATGTTAAAATTTGGCTCCTTTTAGCTTGCAAACCCGTCCAGAGGTGGGAGCACTCAGTCCCCAAGCTCACACCCGCAGAGTGCGGGAGCGATGTGTGGTGGAACACGGATTTCGGAAGGTCTCTGGCAGGGCTCTGTGTTCCTGCACACGCTCAGCCTAGGTAGGCTGAGCTCATGCATAAAAGAAGCTTGTGCCCTTCAAAGAAAGTCATTCCTTTTTCCACCAGACACTGTTCAATGGAGTAGCAGCTGCAACTCAGAGCAACACTTGGAGACAACAACTTCCATGCATTTTCTGGAGCATTTGAATTAATTTTGCAGAGGTCCCCTGTCTCTGTGCTCAGTGTTCCCACATATTGACCATGAGTTTTGTCTACCCCATCACCAAATTTTAAAATGAAAAGACACTTCCATAGCCTGGACAGGAGCTGGGTGGAAGCAGTGGTGTGAAAGTGGTTTGGTTGCTGGTTTGAGTTCTGCTTCCGTGAACAGGAGAGTCTTGCTCTAAAGGAGGTGATGCAGTCAAAACTTGGATTTTTGGTCTAGCAACAGGGGATAATTCAAGGGATTGATCATTGCTAGTAAACCAACTGCTGGGTGCCCAGTGCAGGATGAGGATGGCACCTAATGGGAGTGTTGGATAGGTCAGCATGGCCATCATTTGGCCTGATGAAGGATCCACGTGGGTGTGGCGTTAAGCACCATTGATATTCAGCCAGGCAACGTCCCCCGAGGATCAGGCTTCAAGTCGTTTGAGCAGAGCTGGGCACTGCAGCAGTAAATGAAGAGGAAAATTGAAGTAATGTTGTATTATAAATTTATGATTTCATCTGCCTGACTTCGAGAGTGCTGGCGGTGCCAGCAGAGCCCCCGGGCAGCTTGGCTGGTGCCGTGGCCATCAGGCACAGCCAGGTTTGGCCAGGGACAGGAGGGCTGCAGCAGGCATGCCCTGGGGCCAGAGGCAGGGCCATTCCAGGGCAGGGCAGCAGAAGAGGTGGCATCCAAACCACTGTGGGCAGCTGCCATCCCCCCACTGTGCCAATCCAGCTGGGGCCACAGGTACCACACCTGCAGAGCTCAGGTGCTGCCCAGCATGTCAGTCCCTGTGCCCTGACAGTTGTGTGCTGACAGATCTGCTTCAGAATTGCCTGAATCAGAATAAACTGAATTCTTCCTCTTGGCAAGGAGAGAGGGGCTGCGGTCGGACGCCGCAGAGCGATTTTTCAGTGGTGTTAATGGCACTATGTACTTAGCAAACAATCCATTTATCAATAGTGTTGTTAAAAAAAAAAGGAAAGGAAAAAAAGGTTTGTAAAGCTTAACTCTGAAAGATCTGATTTAATGACAGAGGTGATTAATTTCTAAGGGAATCCAGCTGTTGAGCTGTGAAAGGAGGGCTAAAGCAGTGTGTACATATCACTGAGCGCCACGTGCTGTCCGGGCGTCATAGGGCTGCCTTTGCCTGGCACTGCTTAATCCCATAATCAGAATTCATCCAAGCATTTTTATCTTCCAGTTTTAGATTATGATTAATAGTACGCTGTACGTATATATAAATCTGATCGGAAATGGAGGGACTTGCTGCAGCAGGAAAAGAGCTGGGTGATGGATGGGTGTATTAAAGGATAAATAAAAGCAGAGATAGGAGCCCCCCAGAAGAGCCATTCGGCTGCTGAGCATGTGCCCGGGCTCCAGCCCAGCTGCTGCCAAGATTCCCACTGACTTCAGACAGCGGGAGAAAACTTTTCCTGATGGTTTCTTGGTCTGGAGAGGCCTGGGGTGACTCTGAGGCTCAGTGGGGACATTCTGCGGTATTTAGTGCACTGGAATTGCACGGGGTGGTGCCTGTTTTTAAGAAAACTGAGCGAGGAAAGGTTGAGAATCAATGTGAGGTTAGAATTTTAGGAAACCCTCTGAGTGTACAGGACACCTCGGGACATTGGCCATGTGGGTCAGAGCAAATAGCCACTGTGGGACCAGAGAGAATGGCTGTGCTCTGTAAGGGTGGGGAGGTTAAAACACGGGGTGTCACAGTGTGCGACCCCGTGGCTGCTGCCAGCCCACGCATGGCCAGGGACCAGTGGGACATCCAGCACATGCAGACAAGAGAGTGAGGCCCCCTGCCCAGCCTGGCTGGTCCTGGCACACAGGCACCGTGTGGCGCAGGCAGACTTCACCCGAGGCTGGTACCAGTGCCCATCAGCACCCTCGCTCCGGGCCCTGCTCCCTCATATTCCAGCTGCTTGTTCCAGCCAGCAGAGTTGCCACTCTGTGCCTTCACTGAGGTGGTTTTATTCACAGAATGCTCTCAAGTGGGTTTTTCTCCTCATAACCCTCCCAAAGCAGCCCGAGGTCGGCTGCGCCACTGCTCTGCCTCAGAAAGGGCCTTCGGAAGCACCTCACACAGCTTCCTTTTACTTTCCTGAAAAATTAAAAGCTCTTTGACTCCCTGGCTCGTCGCTGCTGTTGCCTCCAACTCTTTGATGTGTTAACTGTTGTCCTTCACACTCCCGGGATAAAGAATTACTACTACCTTAATCTCCAACTGTCAATAGCTCTGAAGCAAAGTACATTCATTGTAAGCTCTCCAAATGTCAGAGCAAACCCGTGTTATGTGTTTAGCCTTAGCATTTGGCATTTACTCTTCCAGCTAACAAGTATGCACAGTCCTTGGGCTCCAGACACCAAAGTGCATGTTAATTACCAGAGTGACAGGGCTCCTGCTCGGAGCTGGGCCAGCGCCGGCAGCTCGAGATGTTTCTATCCAGGATAATGATGAAACCTCTCTGCAGTTTGGCATGAGCAGAATAAATCTGATTTTTTAATACCTTCTGTAAAATTAGGTCTCACCCATTCTCCCTGTCACTGTGCATTGTATTAAAAAACAAAAAAAAAAAACCCCTTCAGAAAAACCCTTCATTAATCCTCAAACTTCTCTCTCTTGTTTTTTTTTTTTTTTTTTTTTACATTTCTGTGATCAAGGTTACCCGAATTTTGTTGCAACATATGGCCGAGGATATCCTGGATTTGCCCCAAGTTACAGTTATCAGTTCCCAGGTACGTACATTTCATTTGCAGATTTGCTTTATTTCCCCTCTTTCCTTCTTTTTTTTGGGTTTTTTTTCTTGTTTGTTTGTTTTTTGTTTTTTTCCTTTTTTTAAGTCCATAGCTGCAAGCTGAGACAGGCAAGTCTGCAGGGAGCACCTCACACAACAGCAATTTTTTTTTTTTTTTTTTTTACTATTTTAAAATAGACATTTATAGCGACATACTTTCAATACATTTTTCCTAATGTATAAATTGGTACTGGTTATTTGAAAACAAAACTTCTTAAATTAAAACATAAAAGCAAGAGAGATCACTGAAGAGCTGTTACCCTCCCTTTGATGGGTTTTTCCTTTCATAGATATTGTAGAGCTACACACAGACACGCACACACACACAGGGACCCGCACACACCTTCCCGTGCTGGCCTGTGGTAAGTGAACGTTCACTTTTGGAGTGCGGAGTCCGACCTCGCCGTGTTCCGTGCCGGGCTCGGGGGCTCCTCCCCAGGAGCAGCGAGCAGCCGTGGGGTGATGCTGTGCTTTGGCGTCGGTTCGCTTCCCCCTGCCCTCGGCGGAGCTGCCGCGCTGGGCCGGGACTGGGGCGCTCGGCGGGCTCGGGGGTGAACGGATCGTAGAACCACAGAATAGAATGGTTTGGGCTGGAAGGGGCCTTCAAAGGTCCAACCCCCTGCAGTGAGCAGGGATGCCTTCCACTAGATCAGGTTGCTGAGAGCCCCGTCCAATCTGACCGTGAACATTTCCGGGGATGGGGCATCCAACAAAGCCCATGCAAAGCCTTTGCCCTTTCCAGCGTGTTCCGCAGTGGGACTGGCACCACACAGGACAGGGAGTTTTCTTTCATTCCGGGTTTTTCCCAAGCAGCTGGAACAAGCCAAGCAGCACTGCTGTGTTTGTGGCTGAAGCCCCACCTGGCCACCATGGTTAGGAGACTCCTGAATTCCTGAGCAGCCTTGTCACAAGGGTCACGCACTCCTCAGGGCTCACAGCACAGGGGTGGGAGTTTGGGGTAACGGGGACACCCAGTGAACCCCCCTGCAGTGAGCAGGGAGGGGCAGGAGGAAAACCAGCACCTCACAGGAAGGTTCTCTAGGATGGGTGAGGATGTGAACAGACGCTTAGCTCCACCTGCAGCGCACTGGGGCAAATGTGGAGCCTTGTGTTCAGTCCTAGGTCATTAGGATGACACTCTGCTTTGGGAAAATACGGATTGTTGTCACCTGTAGCATGCACAGTGTCCTTGTGATGGGGTTATTGTGCAGCTGGTTTTTGCAGGATCAATAACACCGAGGGGAACAGCACTGTGAGGGTTTGTGTATTTGAAGTCACAAATGCCAGGGCTCTACCTACCGAAAGCTGAGCCACCTCTTCCCACCAGTGCTACGTCTTCCCACCTGGACCAGGCCAAGTCTGAAACAACTGGGGCGTCAGGCAGACAGCAGAGCTGCCAGGGTGACACGGTGCTGGTGGGGACAAGGCAGCTGCCCCAGGTCCAGGTGACACCACCTCTGGTTCTGCTGGAACCAGTGGGAGAGTGTGGTCTGGCAGGATTGCAGCCAGGAGCTGGAGGTGAGGAGGAGGCTTCAGCAAGTGTTTGTGTGTTGTCTCACATTCTGACTCCTCACGATTCTGTGTGCCAGCTGATTGTATGAAGGCACTGAAGGAGAGACACCTTTGATAGGTTTAATGATGGAAATCAGCAGAGCTTAGATGAGTTTAATTATAAACATGTCGAAAGTGAATGTGTCTGCTTGCTGACAGAAAAGGCACCCTTTGACTCGACCCCTTCTTAGATGTATTTTTATTAAGGGCCTATTTTTATCAAAGCAGGACTTCCAGTTACTCCCTGGTTATTTTCAGTCTCCTGCAGAGCTTGAATATGGAAAAAGAATCCATGTGGAAAGCTGTGGGCCATGGTGGGGCCCAGGGGAGCCAGGAAGCACCAGGAGATGCTCAGGGTCCTGTCTCACCTTGTTGAGTTCCCCTGCCCCAAAGCTCTGCCCCTGCTCTCCTCCTGCTCGGATCAATTATTCCTTAGCAGCAATCAGAACCTTTCCAGAGTTGTTGGGAGTTTCTCAGGTGATTTGGGGCTCTGATCTCCAGAATCACAACCCGGCGGAGCGTGCGGGGTGGGGAGCGTCCTGGCCAGAGGCGTGGTGTGAGGAATGGTCCAGCAGCAGGATGGGGTGCCCCCCTCGCTGGAGCAGGTGTTTGGGGCAGGGAGCCCAGTGCCACAGAGCACAGCTCAGTGCCAGGGAGCCTTTCCAGGAGCAGGGCAGGACTCAAGGACAGGGATGTGCCAGCCCTTCCTTTCGTGCATTTTGGCACTTGCAGAAGTTCAGTGGGGCCTGTGGTAGGGCTTGGAGTGTGAGACAGGCACTTGCAAACTGGTGGAAGGGAATCTGAAATGTGCTTTTTTAGTAAGTTGTCAGGTTTAAAGTCTCAGTGTCGTGATTTGGAGGGAGAAGTACTCGGCTGTTTCTGCAGGAGCATCCCGGGTCTGAGAGCTTCCTCTGCCTCCCTCCCTGAACGCACTGGTGGTGCAGCCTCAGTACAGACACACAGAGGATGTTCAGTCACACTCTGGGCTGCTCTCAGGAGCTCTGGCAGCGTTTGTCACAGCCCAGTCGTGTCCTGCACCTGCCCATGCTCCATCCACCGGCTGGGCGGGGTGGCCGGGCCGGGGTCACCCCACAGGGCTGTCACAGGCACTGTCCCTGTGCAGGTTGTGCTGCCCAGTTACTATTTCAGTAAATTAAAGCCAGAAAAAGGAATTCCCTTCTGACTGAACTGTCTTGACGGTATTTCCTGTTTTCCAAGTGAAACGAGGTACAAATGCCATGAGGCACCTGTTTGCATTCCCATTCCCGTGTCCGTGTCAGAGCTGTGGGCAGGGTCCCCTCACGGGCTGTCCCATGTCCTCTCCCACATCTCCACCATTTCCTATGGCATGGGACAGCCCCTGGCTCCAGGGGCAAGACACGCAACCCTTTGGCGACTGCTCTATCTTCTCCCATCCCGTGATTCCTCCCAGCCCTTCCTCATGCAGTACATTGCCTCTTTTTTTTTATTTTAATTGCAATCACTCCCTTTCTGTGTCTCTTCTTTTTTTATTTTTTTTTTAATTTCTGGGACTTATCTTTTCAGTTTAATCTATTAATTTCTGTTCTTATTTCACTTTGCAGACTATTTGCCGATTTCACAAGACATAATTTTTATCAACTAGTTCTTAAAGATGCATAACAAATTAATCGGGGTTTACTACAGTGCTAATGAGAGAGAGACAGAGAAAGCCTGGGTGGTCCATGTTTAATATCAATGTCCACTGAAAAATTGCTGCTCTTACTGGCTGGTTTGATTGACTGGACTTTTTATTTTATTTTTATTTTTTTAAAGGCTCCATATCTTCACTGCTTTGAGTTTGCTTTTTATTTTTTTTTCTTTTTTTTTTTCCTCTGCTTTGTTATGAGTTTTTAATGCCCACTTGGAATGTAACTCACAAGGATGGGGTCAGGGGCGTTCCGAAGGCATGACTTCTCACAAACTTTTTAGAAATCATTTTATCAACGAAGTAAGAAGGATGATTGGGTTGATTTGGTCTCACAAACAGCCCCAAAGAGAGTGATTGGCACTTTTTAACGTGGTGACGTCCAGCAGTAGCACAAATCCCATCCAGGGTGGAGCGAGACGGGCGTCTCCTGTCCCTGGGCCCTTGGCAGCGCAGGGCTGAGTTACCCCAGCTGTGTGACCCTGTGGTGTCACAGGCCCACATGTGTCCCCTTCCTTCCCTTCCCTCTGGCCTGGGGGCTCTTTGGGAGCTGCCACCATCACACCAGGGCCGTGGCAGGATGCCACCAAGAGAGGGGCTCAGGCAGCTGCTGCCCCCCACAGCAATTCCTGCCCTGCTCCCAGAGCCAGTGGGGCTTGGAGCAGCCTGGGACAGTGGAAGGTGTCCCTGCCCATGGCAGGGGTGGAACTGGATGAGCTTTAAGGTCCCTTCCAACCCAAACCATTCTGGGTTTCTCTGATTCTTTGATCCCAACTCTGACCGGCGATGGTCCTGCACACTGCCTGCAGCTGCTTCTCCTTCCAAACTTTGCTTGCAAATCATGGGCAAATTTCCTAAATTCTGGCCAAGCTTTCCCTGCTTAAGCTGCATCGCGCCTCTTCATCTCCACCCAAATCGCAGGAGAGCTGCAAACCTCCATCCATTGGCTTTAACAAGACTAGATTCTGGACTTTCGGGTAGAAAACACACATTCTGTTTAAATTCTGCCGTTCTTGAAGTGTTTCTACCCACTTGATGATAAGTTTGTGAGAAGTATGTTGCATGCTTACAGTAGAACTGTAATGCATTTTAATGTTTGTTAATCCACTTGTTTAAAATGTCGGTGTCAAAGGCTCTACAATCCACGGCTGTGCTGTTCATTTCATTAAAGATGCTTGATGTAATACTTGGGTAGTTTTCTTTTGACTTCTCTGCAGGCAATAGCTTTTTTTAATCTGTATGGCTTCTTATTATTTTGTTTGGGTTTTTTTGCTATGAATTGCTTTGCTTTTGTGAACTTGTCTTAGTGTGCATGATTTGCAAACATTTCAGCTATTGTGAATTTTCTCATTTTTTGTAAATAGTCCATCTGTGCTTTTCTTTTTTTTTCTTTTTTTTTTCTTTTTTATGACTTTTTTCCTGTAAGTAACTGAGGTAGAAAATAATAATAAATTGTTTACAACGGATTTGCTGTGTTGCTGCTCTCTTAGCTTGCAGTTTTAATATTTTGGTTTGGATGCCCCAAATAACCAGTACCAATGACAGTTGAATAAAAGAATAAAACAACCATCACTCAGAGCGTGTGACCCGCTGTTTGAAGAACCTGCAGAGGAACAGTTACATACGAGGTGTGTTTACAGCAAAAATTACACCCAAAAAAAGACAAAATGCACTCGTAACTGGGGGGAGAGGAAATTGCAGCATCCCCACTGGTCCTCCAGCACTGTGGCAGGATGTTCCTGCACTGTCTTTATCCCAGTTATATTTTCTCCCATCATCACCTGAGTGTTTGGGGGTTGTGGAAGTTCCATAGAAGCCTTCAGGTCAGAAATTTAAATTATTTATTTTAATTAAGGGTTTGTTTGCTTGTATGTTTGTTAAAGCTTATTAAAACCTTTGTATATGGTGAGAGGTGAGAAAAACAAATATTTTCATAAACTTTGCAGTGCTCAGGGAAATATATTTGCTTATTAATACTGGTGCTGCAAAGGCCATGAGCTCAGCCTTGGGTCATGCTCCTGCAGTGCCTGGGGCAGTGGAAATGCAACACAAGATGGTTCAAAGTCTCAGACTGATGGGCTTTGTTTGTTACTATGAGAGCATTTAAACCAACCTTCTGTTGAGCTTAATTCAGTTTCTCTCCTGATGCCAGTCCCACAGTGTTCACTCATCAGTGCTGGGCAGGGAGGTATCCTGTGTAAAGTTACGTGTGGTGCTCACCTAGGAGGTAATAACTAGAAAATAGGTGTTTTCCAGGTTAGGAAAAGGAACTGGTGCCAAAGACAAGGGGAATTACTATGTCATGCTTAAGGCTTCTTTGTCATAGTGTCTTGACAGGAGGAGAGGGAAGGAGATTCCTATGTCTGGGGTTTAGGACACCCCAAAGCAAATTCTGTTGCTCAGGTCCCCCCTTGATTAATAACCTCGAAGGGGGGTGCAGTGGGGATGGGAGGACAAGGGTGTGGTTGCAGCATCCCAAAAAGCCAACCATTCCCTCTGTCCCTTGTGCATTGGTGTGAAACACCCAGCCCTGGGGCGCGTGGTGCTTCATCGACCCCAAGCCACATTTCCCTGTATTTGAGCACCCAACTTCCTACTCTGCTGAGGTAAAGTGATTCTAAAGTGCTGCCTACACATGGCTTCTGTACCCACAGGGAGAGATGAAGTCTGTATTAATAGGGGTCAGCTCTGTAAAACACTCTTCGAGCACTGTTACACAGGTGTAGGGCTTGTAGAACATTTACTAATGGGAGCAAAATTTGTCTGGTCGTGATACTGGAATGATAAAACGTAACACTCAGAAAAGGAGAACCTGGTGGCAGCTGCAAAATAGAAGGAGGAAATGTGAAACCTGTTTTAAATTGTTCAGTTAGTTAAGCCTTGTAACAGCAAGAGATGTGGAACGAAGCTGGAGATGTTTCTGATTCCTTTGTCTAACCCTCTCTTAACTGCTTAAATCTGCTCTGCTCTCCCCTGTGCTGCATGCCTTGTTTTCACCTAAACACATCACTGCATCTGCATGGCATCACTGATTTACAGAGTGCATTTGGAATCTGTTGGAACCACCTGAGTTACCCCTTCCCACCTCTCCGTTTCAGCCTCCATTCCTGAGAACAGGCTATAGACTGGACCTGGTTTAAAATTAAGGTTTTGGGTGTTCTTTTGCTGACGAGGGATCGTTCCCATTACAGGCGCATCCCTGGAGGGAGGAGCAGCTGGAACTGTAGACAGCAAACTGAGAAATTAATATAGCAGAGCCTATAAATCTCCACTCAGAAGGTTCTCCTTCAAGTTCTGCTTAGATGATTGTATTTTGATGCAGGAAAAAATGGTCTCTAGAGCTGTTCTCTGAGTCTGAGCAGAACTGAAGCACCTTTGCCTCTTAGGCACAGTTTTTCTGAGAAAAGCTGCAGTTTTTTGATGTTGCAGAGAATTGTGTAAAAGGCCTTTCTCACCTTCTATTTCCCCCTACCCCTTAAAGTAATCCTGTTACGAGATTTAATGTGAGATTTTCCAGAGAGAAGCTGTTGGTCTGTATTGATGGTCCAGCGCCCAGCACTGTCAATGGCAGCAGAGTGTGGCCGGTGAAAATGGAGCCTGTCCCCCTTTTCCTGCCCCATCCCCTCAGTGTGAGGCTGCTCTGGAGGTTTCCCTGAATACCATGTCTGGCTGAGGCCCAAAACTGCCCAGGTCCTTCATAAGATTTTTCTCCACTTACAACTTGAATAATTGAGAAATAAGAACATCTTGAATGTTGAACACTGATCATCCTGTTCTCGGCTGCTCACTGATCTGTGCCTGCAGTTTGAGGCTTTAAAACTTGAGGTTCATTGCCCTGAAAATGAGTGATCCTGAAGGGGCAGAGAGGAGAGAAAAGGAAGAGACCTCCAAACCTGCTGGTGTCTGTAGAGCTCTTTGTGTTTTGGGGTGATGCTGCAGCTCCAGAGTGATGGTTTCAGCTTTGAACAGGCCACAGCTGCAGTGACCGGGAGGGTTAATGAGAGCAATTACTCACAAAAGTAAAGAGGCGTAACACAAACACCCGTGTGTGGAGGAAAACATGGATAACCCTGCAGAAGGAGGAACACAGTCTGGTAATGCACATCCTGCTGTAAGGAATTCTCCGTGTCTGAGCCAGCCGGAGCATGACAGCTCCCCTGCGTTCCTGCCTTGTGCCTCAGTAGAGACAATTTTTGACTAAAGCTGTTAAAAATTGAAGCTGAGGTTACAAAGAACTTGACAAGATTGGTCTCCTTATAGCACAAAAACATTCAAATGTGAATGTTTTGGTAGTCGGGTTTCCAGCTGGCCATTGAGGAGCTTCTGCATCCTGCCTTGTCCAGGTGCAGTGATCGTAGTTGCTGCAGCAATGCCTTGAAGATTTCTGGGCTCAGCATCCCAATCCTCCCCTCCGACCTCTTTCATAGTATGGGTTATGGAATGCCCAGTGAGGCATGGGGAAAGTCCCTGTCTGCCAGCGATGGCTGTGCTGGTTGAGCTGCACGAGTGGTGAAGAGTTCCCCACCCTCTGATAACCTTGTCCTGTGATTTACTGCCTTCTCTTTTATGAAGTTGCCTCTTTGTGTTGAATTTTTCCAGCTTCAGCCTCCAGACACGAGTTCTTTTTATGCCTTTGTTCATCATTAAGGACCTGTCTTTAAATAATACTTACCCAGATAGTTTAGATCATTCATAAAAATTGAGACAAGCAGCTTAACCAAATAGCTCATTTTCTTTACCATCAGAGCAGCAGAAATGAGGCTTGAAGCAAATCAGTGCCACGTTGCTGAACTCCAAATAGGTGCCTTAATGTGGTTCCATCTAACCTGCCCTTGTTCATCCAGCAGCAGGGGACTGAAATGCAGAAATTCAGAGCTGTTGTGCTGCGAGGCAGCGTGGGGCCAGTGAGCACCTGGATATTCCTGCCCCTGCAGCCATCATTTCCTTTATACTTAACTTGTTGATTAAAAATCTGTGGTAAATGTTTGGCTTTGGCCTTTAAAATAAGTTGTAGCAAGTCCAAAGGAGGCCACCAAGATGATGAGAGGGATGGAGCACCTCTCCTACAAGGAAGGGCTGAGAGAATTGGAATTGTTCATCCTGGAGAAGAGAAGACTTCAGGGGAGCCTACAGGAAAGATGGAGGGAGACTGTTTACAAGAGCCTGGAGAGACAGGACAAGGAGGAATGGCTTCAAAGTGCCTCAGGACAGGGTTAGATGGGATACTGGGAAGAAATTCTTACCTGTGAGGGTGGCAAGGACCTCGCAAAGGTTGCCCAGAGAAGCTGTGGCTGCCCCATCCCTGGAAGCGTCCAAGGCTGGGTTGGTGTAGTGGAGCAACCTGGGATAGTGGAAGGTGTCCCTGCCCATGGCAGGGGGTGGAATGAGATGGTTTTTAAGGTCCCTTTAACCCAAACCATTCTGTGACTCTCGTTCTATGAAATTCTTTTATGGAAGCAATCAATTCGTGTTAAACAGAACCATTTGCTTTTAGGAAATGGTGTGGTTGAGATTCTCTTTCATCCATTCACTTGATTCTCTCATAATTCTCTGGGTTTCACCAGTTGCTAATTAGGGACATTACCAGTTACATACTGGGCCTGAGTGTTGGATGGTGGGGGTTTCCATAGGGCACATTTGAGAAGTGGAGCCCTGAAGCTGCTGTAGGGTAGGAGCAGGTTTTAAGTAGAGTAAATAACCTAAATCAGCTGCCAGCTTTTGCTTCTTGGCTTGTGGTTTTTTGAATAAATAGGTTTTTTTGGAACAAACTGTTTGCCTTTGAGAAGTTTCTCAGTTTTCAGTATAGTGAAATAACTGCAAAAGGGTTATTGCACTTGAAATGCCCCAGAATGATAATTTGGAGACAGACAAGGCTTTGTCTCGCTGATGCATAAAGTAATTACTGGGCAGAAATGCACCATTCTCATCCTAAAACCCACGGCCTGAGAGTCCCAACAGCTGAAAAATGGGTCATTTACTGTATATAAAGTGGAAGTGCCAAATTTTAAATTAACTATATTTGGGATTTATTGTTCTGTTGGAATTCCACAATGGGAATATTTGCTCATCATAACATCCATCTGCAAACAGACATTGGGGGGCATGGGACAGACCTTGCACGTGTGGCTGGACCCTGGATGGTGCAGGGGCTGTGGGATGAGGGTCCGTGATGCATGGTGGGTTCTGGCTGAAATTCCCTAATTTGCTGAAATAGATTTTAACAAGGTTGATGTAACACAGTGGAAAAAGACAAAGGGAAGCACTTAAGGGGCTGTTGCAACAGAGGACTCGGAGCAGGCTTGTAGATGCTGAAAGTGTTAACAGAATTGATCAAAACCGTAGGAAAGTACTGCCCTGTTTCCCTGGAGATCTGCCCTGCTGTGCTGGGTCCTGTTCATCAGCTGTGGTGTGGATGGCACTATCCCACCTCCTCACAGACAAACCAGGGTCACTGGTGGGAAACACAGGACATTCCAAGCAGGGCTTGTTGCTGCCCCACATTCCTGTGGACTTTGAGAAAGCTTTCATAGAGTCTGCAATCAAATCCCGAGGAGTTAATTGCTACTAAACCGTGGTAATGAGTTGTGAATGATTTGGTAGAATCCCGATCTTTGATGAGTTCTAGGGAACATTTGATTTCTGTGGGTGTTATGTTCTTCTCTAAATATTCAGCACTGAGTTGTTCTTTTAAAGCTTGGAGTAGTAGCAGGTTTTGTTCTTTCTTATTTGTGTTTCCTTATAGAAAGGGTGGGGGAGTGTGAGACAGAGAGCCTGGAAGATGAAGGTTTTAAACATAAAGGGATTGTTTTGGGATGGAGCTTTCCCTTGTGTGTGCTCACCATTAAAGACGACATTTTTGCCCGGTAAATTGGACCCACGCCTGCCTGCCTTCAAAAAAACCTACCAGGCTCTTCTGCTTCATGGTTTTGAGTCTCTGATACTTTTGAAATGAAGCCTAAAGATCCTCCAAAGAGGATAACACTGCCTAATGGAAAGAATAATGCAAGCGAGAACCCATCTGAAATGACAGCTGTGAGCCTGGCGCAGCTTTTCGGGCTGATCAAAGCTGCTGGGAACGCCGCTTGAAAAGGGGGGATCAGCTCCTGGGAACGCCACTTGAAAAGGGGGGATCAGCTCCTGGGAACGCCGCTGGAAAAGGGGGGATCAGCTCTGGGAACGCCGCT
>NW_024581088.1:9920002-10002955 GCF_017639235.1 Corvus kubaryi | reverse complement strand
CTGGGAACGCCGCTGGAAAAGGGGGGATCAGCTCTGGGAACGCCGCTGGAAAAGGGGGGATCAGCTCCCTGGCTCCTCTCCCCGCTCAGCCTGCACACGAATTCATATTCCAGCCTTTGCACTTCTTTCCTGGGAGATGAAGTGACCCTCCTGGAAGGCCGGGGTTCAGGTCAGCTCGCTGGGGAGCACCAGGGGTGTAAGAGGTGAAGTGTTGGGGTGTGAAGGAGCTCTGAGCTCGATCCCCTCAGCACAAGGACCCCCAAACACCCTGCACAGACCAGTCTGCAGCTCACATGTGAGCACTGCAAACACTCCGTGAACACAGCCCAAAGGGGTTGCTTCTTAGTTGCAGTTTCCTGATGGCTTTTATTTAATTCTCCGTGCCTGTTCTATGATTTTGGCTATTTTCTGAAGTCAGGTGGTGATTCGAGCATCTCAGCTTCCATTTTCTTATTTTAAATCCCTTTGCTCATTGCTGAGGTCTGAACATGCGACCTCAGGTGCCCAAGTGCTTTGGCCATTAAACAGAGGAAATCCTTTGCATGATATTTTTTTATGTAAGAATTAATTTCATGATCTTTGTGCCCTTTTTTTGGGTTGATTCTTATTGTCTGACTGGTTGTAGAGGATAGGGTTGTGTGTGCTTTGGGGATGCAAGGTATTTGGGGTCTTCAAAGGCTGATCAGAGCAGGACTGAAGGAGTCAGTGACTTCTCTTAGAGCCGGAGCTGCAGGAAGAGGGTCCTGGCATCAGGAAGGGGGACAAATGGTTCTTGTGTTATTCCCTTGTGGTTGCCTTGTAGCCAGACCCAGGCTGGAGGGCAGGAGAACTCAGTGATTTAAGAAGGAATGATCCCACCAGAGCAGGAGATGGAGCAGGGCAGAGACCTGGTGAGCCCCTGGAGCCCATGTGAAGCCTGGCCCTGCTCAGGCAGCGTCGCGCTCGCCAGATTTGTTCACAAAGCCCCTGGAAAATCTGCTAAATCCTGTGTTCCCACTTCAATACCCAGAGCAAGACAGCAGGGCTGTGTGCTCCAGCCCAAACCTGCTGCTCCAGGGCTGTGCCATCCTGGGATCCCCTTTCTCCCAAACTCACCTGTGCATTGGAGAGACACCAGCCACGGACTAAATGTGGGACCTCAGGGCAAAGAATTTAGCATGGATCTGTCCATCTTCCCTTGCTGCTTCGCTATTTAAAGTGAAACTATTGATGCAGGAAGCAGGAAAATTTATCTGTGAAAAATTGCACTTGGAACAGGGGTTTTGGCTCATTCCGAGCAATGAGAGAGCATGAAATTGCTGTGAATCCTCAGGGCTTTCCTGGACAGTGTGTGAGCCCAGTGCAAAACGTTTATTGTAAAATACCTTCTAATTGCAGTGCCTGAAGTGGGCACTGCTGGCCTTTGGAATGGCTCTGGGAGCTTGTTTCCTCTGGGCAGCTGGGAGCAGCGGGCACACAAAGCACAGGGATCTTTTGTGCTTAAACAAACACCAGGAATGAATTGATCTCTTCCTCCGCTCTTTTGATTTTCCAGGTGACTTCAGAGGGCTCGGAGAGAGTGGGGCTGATGCAGGCCATGCTCCTGCTTGTCCAGGGTGGGATCCAGAGATGCTGCCATCAATGCTTCCATTGGTTTCAAGGCACTCTTGTCCAGGCACCCATTTGTGGCACCCAGTTACCTCCAAGCTGCTTCTTAAAAATGAACTGGGAGCCTGAGAGCCCCTTAACAGCAGGTGCAGGGATTAAAGGGCCTGCTGGCACCCTACAGCAGCAGTCTCCAAAGCCACTGCCATCTCCTGGAGATGCCTGCACTTCCCAGGCATTGCTGAGGGGAAACAGTGGCACTGGACCATTGTTATCACACTGCTGGCTACAAGTTCTCCTTGTCCCCTGCTCCAGCTCTCGGAGGCGTTCCCGGTGCCCTGTGCTGGGAGCCCCATCAGGCAGAGTGGGATGGTGTCAGATGCCCATCACTGCTGAGGGGGTCAGGAGCAGAGAGCCACAGAGGTACCACAGAGATGCTGGCACAGTGGTGGGAGGTCACACAGCATTAGTGGCTCGACAGCAGTGACAGGGGAGCTGTTCCCAGCTGAGCGAGCCGATGGACGGGGGGCCTGGCAAAGAGCATTTTAGCAGGGGATCGATGGCTTTCAGTAGGTTGGATTGATTTGGGGATCCTTCAGTGATGGAGCCATCCTGTGAGTGTATCAGTGAGCAGGGCTTTGCCAATGTTAATAATCAATCCCTGTTTCCATCTCCCGCTCCTGGAGCCTGTGCTGCGGCTGCTCCGCCTGCGGCCCCTGCGGCGTTCCCGCACAGAGCGCGAGCAGCGATCACACTTGAGCTGTTTGGAGTGCCATGTCGCAGGGATGCTTTTATCTCAGAATTGGGATAAAAGCTTCCTTCGGGGGCGGAGGGATTAATTTTTCACACATCTGTCCACTGGAATGCAATAACGGAGCCTTTGTTTGGGCTCTTACCATGGAGCGCCTTCTCCACCCTTGTTATTTCACTCTTCTTTTGCATGGCAAAACTTTTTGTCCTGCATTTCAAATAGATCCTGAGCGTCCCTAGCAGCTGAACAAGAGAAACAAACTTTCCAGCCCTGTTTTTTGTGCTGTTCTCAGGGGATGCTTGGTGATTTGAAGGGTATTTGATTGGTTTTGGCAGAGGCATTTTATTCCATGGAAAGTCCACAGCTCCTCCGATCCCGTACGGATGGTTTAGAGAGCCCCTGGAGCCTCCAAATGAGAGATCTGCGGGTGGCCAGCTGGTCGTGGAGGTGCCATGGGAACGCTGAGGACACTGCTCTTGGACCGGGCGCCGTGGTGGGCAGGGAGCAGAGCGGGAGGGACGGGGGCTGGTGCCAGCTCTGCTCCTGCCTGAGCCGCAGGGGGAGGGCTCGGAGCTTGGCCCAGCCGTGGCTCTGCATGAAAATGAAGCCCCAAAGCCTCAGCCCTTGTCCTGCAGATGCTTTCCTTGCTCTTTGGAGGTTGATTTGACTCTTAACACTAAAGTCTTCTCACTCCAGCCCTAGTCACGTGTCGGGGGACCCACCCAGGGTTGATGGCTCCGTCACCAGCAAGAGGGAATTTAACGCTCGGGTTTAACTCTGGTTACAGCAGCCCCCAGTCTGGATGTGCTTCCCCCCCATCCCACTCCACAGAGCCTGTAGTAGTTACCAGCAGACAGGTTCACCAGGAGGACCAGGGCTGGCTTTGCAGTGCTGGGTTCTGTGCACAGGGAGCACCAGCCTGGGGATCCTCTGCATACATTTCACCTGTGCTATTTTTTTTTTTCCCCCAACAGCCCTATTACCATATTTAAATGCAAGTATGTCTTTTTTTGATTGATGTTTTAAGTAGCTTCAAGTCACTCTAGCCTAGTTCTCTGCTCCTTGCCCTGGTAGCTGAGCTGTAGCTGCGCCGTAGTGCTGAAGGTAGTGGGCTGTAGCGTGCTGGGCTCGCACTCTCGCTCTCAGGCTCACTCTTCTCTTTCTCAGTGCCTCAGTTGTTCTCCTGTGGTTCTTCAGCCTTGCAAAGCAGCTGTGATCATGGTCCTGGTGCCCGCTCAAGGGCCAGGTTCCGTCGTGGTGCCCACCCCAGGCTTGTCCTGTTGGGTGGCAGGAGCAGTCAGAGCTCCCAGAGACCAGGAACCTCCCTGGAGTTGTTGACTTTGGGGTTTGGGGTTCTTGCTGATTGCCTGGACTTTGCCATTGCCCTCTTAAAATACGCATATTGAAAGTCAGAGTCTCTGGCAGATCTTCTGAATATTAATTAAGTAAAGACATTAAATCTGCAATCTTGCTGGCAGCATTCCATTCCTCTGCAAGGGCTCGGTTCCCTGGAGCAGGGGGGATGTCACAGAGCTCCTTGATCTGCGGCTGGTTTGCTTTCAAGAGCTTTTTCCTTTCTTTCTTTCTTTCTTTTTTAAACCACATTCCATTGAATTTTTTCTGCTTGATCCCAGCAAATTCGTGATCTTGACATGAGGACCTCCTCATATTTTCCATTACTGCTTTGTCTATAGACCAGCACATTATTATCACTTGCAAATAAGCCCAGAAGAGAATTCCCGGGTCGTTGGCGGAGCAGGCTGACCCCGTTCCTGCGGGAGTGTGGAGACACAAGCCAAGTGCTACAGGCTTTGCCTCCAGCCTGTCCTCCTTGGCTCCACGGCGTGCCGTGGCCAGGAGCTCCATTCCTCCTGTGCCAAGGGGATTTGTGCTGGCAGGGACCACTGGCAGCGGGCAGCTGGCAAGGGCTCGGTTCGTCCCAAACACAGTGGCCGCTGGTGGCACGGAGAGCCGGGATGGCGAGCTCCGGAACCCTTTGCCCCGCAGAGACTCGCGGTACCCGCTGGCTTCTGTCTTTACCCTTCTCCTTTTCTCCACGGCCAGGTTTTCCGGCAGCGGCTTATGGACCAGTAGCAGCGGCAGCCGTGGCAGCAGCAAGAGGATCAGGTAGGGGGGCCCGTGGAAGAGCAAACCCTGAGAGTGCAGGGTCAGGTAAAAGCTCTGTCGGTATTCTGTGTGGCTGCAGCTCTCCATCATTTCTCTGATTTTCCTCACACTTATCCTGGGGACCTGAAAACAAATAATCAAAAAAAAAAAAAAATTAGAGAAAAAAAAAGTAATCAATCCCAACCCAAACCCAAACTACAAGCAGAGGCCATGGGGGCTGGAGCACCTGCAGGAGATTGGCGTGAGAACTGCCAAAACCAGGGTAGATACTCCAATTTGTTTCTTTCTTTATTCCTTTATTGTGTTGTTTTCTTTATTTGTTTGGTTTAAATTCGAGGCTCTGAAAGACACCCCGAAAAAGATTAATTTGTGGTTTTGGAAAAAAAGTTTTGGTTGCTCACAGGAAGCTGGGGTTGGGTTGAGGCAGTGGCAGCAGCTCTGGGTGCTCCTGCGCGTGCCCAGAGCCACTGTCACCTCCTCCACCATGGCCAGCATGGGGCAGCCCCATGGTGAGGGACTGTGTCCCTTGGGATGGCATCACTCGTGCCCTCAGCACCAGCACATGGCTGACAGTTCACCATCCCTGCCTGCTCCAACCCCACTGCTTCCATGGGGAACGACAAAGCTTTTCTTCTGTTCTTCTGAAAACTTCTTTTTTTTTTCCCCTTAAGGGAAATAAATAAATAAATCATTGCCAATTGCCGTTACTGCCTTAGGTTTAAATTTTGCTGAACATGTGAATCAGCACTTTGCTCGGGTGAGAGAGTTCAGAGCAGCCCTCAGTGAGCCATGGGCTCGGCAGCCGCCCCGGCTCCCAACGCAGGCCGGGACGGAGCCGCTGCCGGGACAGAGCCGCTGCCAGCCCCGTGTCCTCCGTCCCGGCGTCTCCTCAGAGGACACGGGGCTGGCAGCACCTCCCAGCTCACTCATGGCCGAGCTGGGGACTCTCGGTGGCTTTTCCGGCAGTGCCGGTGGGTTATCGAGCTCTCCCCGAAAAGCCCTGACTGCGTGAGGGAGTAGGAGGTGGGCGCAGGCCCAGGTGTGTCTCGAGCGAGAGCCTGATGCCATGGAGGCCAAAGAAAGACACCAGGAGAACTCCGTTCCATGCAAACTGGCACTGCTTGCAGGCTACAAAGGACTCTCTGTACCAGTTCCATCCTGTGGCATGTAGAGAGCGCCTAAGGGGTGACTTGCCAGCCTGGTTGTGGGGATCCCCCAACTCCCGGCTTCTCCTACTGCCCCGGCACGGAGGGGGAAAAACAAACCCAAAGAGGAAAAAAAAACCCAAACAAAACCCAAGATTGCTTTTGCATATGCTTCCAGGAAAACAGACCTCATTGTTTCTGCCTCTTCCTCATGTTTTGCCCTTCAGGTTTTGTTTTACGTGCAAACAGACCTGGTGAGTTGCCCCTTAGCAAGGCACAGAGGGTTTGGCTGGATTAACGTTGCTTCCCTGATTATTATTATTATTTTTTTTTTTTTTTTTTTAATCGGAGTGCTTTTGGTGCCCATTACAACTGAACTGAGCATTGATCAATTCTGTGCCTGAAAATCATTTGTCTTTAATTTGAGTGGTTTTTGGTTTCTCTTTTGTTGGGTTTTCTGATTTTTTTTTTCGGTTTTTTTGTTTTTTGATTTGAACTTGCAATACGAAACTAAATCTAACCCTAAATTAACAACACCCTTTCTGGCAAGTTTAAAGAGCAGTATGGTGTTTGGAAATGTCTTTTCAAGCCTCAAAATTGCCTGCGTGCACAAAACTGGCAAAACCCCAAAACTGAATCCAAAGAGCCCCCGTCCCACCCCCAGCCCCGAGGTCTCAAGGAGGAAGGTGGGTTTGTCACCGGCCCCGCTCACATCCGCACCAAGCCGTGGTCTGGGAACGGGGGGGTTTCTGTAGAGTCATCTCCATCCAAAGCTGGTTTCGGAAGGGACATCCTGGGTTTGCCACTCCATCAGCAATGGTAGTGAATTGTATCCAGGAGCAGTGGAGTCCGATCGATCTTGTGCTGCAGTGTACGGGCCCGATTCATTACAAGAAAAATGGCTGGGGTTTTTTCCGTCTTTCCTTTTCAGTTGGGTTTTTGTTTTTCCTTCACAAATTCGCACAGCCCTCCTTCACGTGTGCCTGGTCCAAAGCACAGAGCACAGCATGGCTGGCCCTAACTGGTCCCTTTCTGCCAGGAAGTGGAAAGAGCTGGGAAACACCTGGGCAGGCATGTCCCACCACCACCAGCTCACTGGGAGAGCTCTGCCCAGGGCTGCTGGAGCGGCCCCAGCACAGAGCAAACGTTGTTCAGGAGGTTCCTGGAAAGCATTGATGACAGTCCATGTCATCAATGTCCCCCATCACTGCTGCCTCTTCAGCAGCATTCCAGCCCCCACAGCTCACCCAAAATTGACCTTCTCTGTTCTCCGGCCCCATCCTGCCGGATCTTCCCCACCTTCCTGGCATCAGTGCCAGCACGGAGACTGAGCACCCGCAGAGAGCATCCACCTTCAGATGCGTGTCTTGGTCTCCCCAGGAAGCTGCAGCCCTCTCACTCCAAGCCCCTGGGCACTGACCACCTTGATTTGTCCCTGGGGTGACGTTCCTCCTCTTGGGACACCTGCATGTGTGCTGTGTCAGCAGAAGGAGCCCACCAGGGCAGGTACCTGCTCAGGGCCTCCTCCCTGCCCTCGCCCCTTCTTTTTCTACGGCAGCGTGTCACCAGCTGACCTTGCTAGATAAACAGGTTCTTCTGTGTCACAGCAGGTCTGTCCTACAACCAGCAGAAAGGGATGTGTCCCTGTCCTCGTGCTCAGTGCCACCATAAATTCATGTCCCGCGTCACTGCTCGCGTGCCGGCAGGGTGAGCACCGTGGAGCTGCTCGTAAATCACGTCCCCACTCGACATCCCAGTGATGAGGTGATAGCTGAGGTCCTTCCAGCAGACAGAGGTCTGGCCACATCCATTCGCTCTGGGTGGGACTGTGCTGCCGAATCCCTCCACTGGTTTTGACAACCTCACCCATTCTTGTATTTTTTTAATGAATTGGGACCTGAGCCATGGAAAACGAGCAAAGTTAAAAGTCTGAATGCTGCAAACTCCTCCTAGACAACTTCACTATCAGTGTCACGTTTCTTTTGAATCCACCTGACATATTTTACGTGTAAAACATTTTTGTCGTGTAAATGCTTTTTTTAAAATACAGTCATGGGGGGGCACATTTTTCTCTTGCATTTGACATGGGAGGGGTTCATCTGGCAGGAGAACGAGACGAGGAAAATTTGTCAGGAGAGGGTTTTCGTTCCTTCCTCTTTGGTTCATTGACAAGCCTGAGATTTTTCCAGTTCCCAATCTGTTGCTACCAGCTATTCCTCCCTGAGGACTGGAGACAAAACCCATAAGGCCACACTAATCCAGCCCTGTCCCAGCTCCCTTGGGCAGGCTTTGCCCGCCGAGCCGGCCGGCAGCACTCGGCGCAGTGGGACAGCACAGTGCCACGGCGCCAGGGGCTGCTCTCCACCCCACCCCCTGGCACATCTGGATTTTGGGCCCCAGTCCTGGCTTGCCAGTGCTGCCTTTGAGCCCTGTGCCCCAACAACCCCTTACTGGACTTTATACTTGCCAGCTATAACAAATCTCGTAACGTGAGCTACTGACCTTGATGGTGAGTGTGAGCAGTTATGTTTTGTTGTTTTCTCTCTTGCTTGGTTGGGGCTGCTGTGAGAGAGGGTGTCTCTGAGGCAAACTTTCCGGCCTCTCTTACACTCGGACGTGCACACCTCCTCTCAAACACTCTTCTGAGCGCTCTCAGCGGGAAGGTTTGTCCACACCTATTAATCCTCTCTCAGTGTCCAGCTTCTTGTTAGTAGCAGCTGGTTGCATGTTTTTTGCTTGTTCGGACGAAATGGTTCAAGAAACGACTCATATCAACTCTTGAGAAATGTCTCTATTTTTTTGTACACTTTCTTTCTTTTGATGTTTTATATTAATTTCCCTTACTTAAAAAACAAAACACCTGTCGTCCCGTAAAACATTTCACATCTCCCCTTGCCTGTTCTTAGAGTGTATGTATCTGTGGGACTGAACTAAATGCATGCACTGTAGTAGTCGTACTGGTAGCAGTAGATGTAGTTGTAGAACATGCATTGTCGAGTTGATATTACAGGCACCATCAACGTGAACGAGCGTGGCAGATAAAAGCAGAGCCTTGGTCTGATTGAAAGCGTAGGGATAACACAGCAGAGAGCTGCTGACGGCTTGGATCCATAGAGCCCTATTCGTTAAATCCCATTATCTGGAAGTTTAAATTGAAGCTGGCTATAGGCAACCTACACCCTCTGTACAAGAACCCACATGTGCTGTTATGCTGATAGTAAAACTGACATTATTTTTTTTTCAAATTAACCCCCCCTCAGGAATTGAAATGCTGATTATACCTGCATTCTCTTCTTTTTATTTTGTATCCCAAAGAACTTAAGATATTTTTCAAATCATTTTACAATCATGGTTTCTCCATCAGCCTGTTACTCGTCCATATTAGCCCATAGACTCATTTGTTGGCAGTCGTAGACCAGATGTGCCACACGCAAATCACTCCATTTGGGAATCCAAATAATTCTGTGTGTGCGAGGCGGCTCCCCGCAGCCTGTCCTGAGCCACCAAGCGATTGTTTGTGGGTCATAAACCTTAAATCTTATTATGCAACAGAAACTCTGAGCTAGTGATGGGTCGTACTCATTGCCATGTCACCCAGCTTAAGGGAACATTTTTAAATGAAGATTTAACATTTCATAAATATCAGCATGAGGAGTTCGAGGCAAGTTCATCCTCTCTGCCATGAGCCAGCAGTGGCTTTGCTTCTCCTGCCTGGGTTTCTGTGCTAAACTTGGAAAACGCAGATACGGCGCTGCAGTCAGTAAATCCAACAGATGGTAATTGAGATCCCGAATTAGGCTTTGGTTTATTTGTTTAGGTTGCTGCTTGTCAGAAAACATCCTGATGGGAGCAGAAAAGCTCCTGCGTGGTGTGGTCACCCCTCCCCTCCTCCCCACGCCCTGGCCACCCCCAAAACCAGCTGTGCTGGGTGGGAGCATCTCCCTGCTCCTCTGGGCAGAGCCACACACTCATTAATGCACTTAAGGCAGCAAGGGCTTTCAAAGGAAATAAAATATCCAGAATGGGCTTTCCAGTGTAATTAAGAATTTTTATCTGCTCCTTACCTCTAATAGAACATTGAGTAAATCAAGCAAACAAGCGCTGGGGCTGACACGGTGCGAGGCCAGCTGAGCTGCCCCTGGTGCTGCCGGGGAGCTGAACATTCGTGTGTCAAGGCAGGGATAAGGTCCCTTTCGGATCTCGATCTTCCAGGGAAACGGGGGCCCCGCTGTTCTATGTGCCTATGAAGTGAGGAGTGTGTCTGAAAGCCAGCAGAGCGACAAATTGCATGGGGTCGAGGAAGCCGTGTCTGACACTTAAGGAAGGTGCTCCAAAATCTAATCTACTCATAGGTTAGCAAATTATGGCTATAAAAAGGGGGACAGTGACTGGTTTGTGTGTGCGGGGGAGAGGAGCTGCCATGGGCTCGTGGAGATGTCAGGAGGAGCGTTTCAAAGATCCGGCCATGAACCAATTTGGGATTTCTGCAGCCTGCTGGGAGGACTCCCTTGCGGCACGGTGGCTCTGGTGGAATTGCTCTCCCTTTTTTATTCTTCTCTATAAAAGTACATAAAATTTAATCCAGGCTATGTAATCTCAAAAGCCAGAACCTAACAAGTGGACCACTTGGGAGCAGCAAGGGCTGGAATTTCTCACTCCACTGGAACTGCCAGTAATTATGTGACAGAGCCTGGCGGGTGATGCATTGGGAGATTAATGGCTGCATTGGATTTTATCCTTTGCTTATCTCCCTGGCAGAGGCAGCATGTGCTGGGGAGCACGGCAGGTGGCCAGGCAGGGACCCCACACCATGGGGGCTTTTGGGAGGGGTGGAAACAAGGAAAATCATCCTGGTTTAAACAGGAATTTCATCAGCCAGGCCCGGCACAGAGCAGCCCTGGGTGGTGAATGCACTCTGGAGGAGCCACTCTGCAGTCCCATGGGTGGTTTTGGCCTTGTTACTGACAATATTGGGAGCCTTACAGTTACTTGTCTGTCTACTACCCCAAATTATAAAAATAATAATAATGCAAGGGGGGTCTTCTCTGTTTAGTTCAGAAGTGCTGTGCTGCTCCAGGGTGGGAATCCCACAGGTCCTTTTCAGAGCACAGGCTCCAGGCAGGAGAAACTCTGTGTCTTGTTTTACTGTAGGATGCTACTTTTGGATCTTCCTTTATCCATGAGGGACTGAGCTTCTTCCTGCAGTGCCAGGGAGAAAATTCAGTAGATATGAAACAATTTGGTGCTGCTGCTGCTCGACCTTGGCCACAGCAGCCGGTGTTTGACAGAGCGCTGGGCTGAAGTCTATTGAGGTTAAAATACATCAGCTTTAATCAATAATTTTGTAATAGAAAATCTTGTGCACTTGATAAATCATCTCCAGTGCAATTAGTGACCACCTCTGAGCTGCAGTTGAAGTTAATCTGTAGCAAATTTAGCGGGTAACTTTTAATAGTCTTTTCCATTGGGAGAATTATTTTCCACGGGAAAATGCTCCTCAGAATGCTCATCCAGAGCTGTTTTATTTAGGAATAAATTCTTCTCTGTGAGGGTGGTGAGGCACAGGTTGCCCAGAGAAGCTGTGGCTGCCCCATCCCTGGCAGTGTCCAGGGGCTTGGAGCAGCCTGGGATAGTGGAAGGTGTCCCTGCACATGGCAGGGGGTTGAAACAACTTTGGTACCCTCCAAAGCCCCACTACAGCCAATTATTCATGTTTTATTCCCTTTCTCCCAGCAGAAGCTGGAGGACAGAGCTGTTGGCTGTTGTAATTAGACTTTGCTCCCCACAAGATGCAGATGAGTTGTTGCAGAGTTTGAAGTGGGGTCTCAGCACGTGCTCTCCAGTGCATGAGATCTTCGAGCACAGGATGGTGTCCGATGCATTTTAGTCCCTAAACAGGTAAATACTGCCAGAGCTGAGGGTAACTTGCCTCTCCAGCAGCAGTTGCAGGCTGGTACTCATTAGTGGAACAACTGCTAACTGTGAGGCGGCGCACATTGGACTGACACACTGCTTGTCAGTATTTTCATGCTGATTCTCTCCCCAAATGCTTTAAAAGTAAATACATAATTACAGTGGTGTTTTTTCTCCCTCTTTCCTTTCTAAAACAGAAAACTGCCAGAGGAGCAGAGTAGTTTTTCCTTGCAGCAGATGTTGGTGTGCATCTGGCTCTGTGTGAGCTCGAGAAGTGCAGTGGGTTAGAAGTTGCCAGAGAATGCAAAATGAGTCTGCAGGTATATAAACCTGAGCTTTTTAAAAATAATAAACTCACACAGCTAGGGCCTTTGTGAGCATTTCCTGATGCTTAAAAGAGCCCAAAACTCTGTGCCCTGACAAGGGGTTGAGGTGTCAGCTGCCAAAAGTGTGGCTGGTGCCACCAGCTCTCCCCCAGGCACCATGTGCTGGGCAGCAGCTTGCCTGGTGCAGACCCTCCTCCAGGAAGGGATGGTTGCACAGGACTGGAGGTTTGCAGTCTGGATGCCTCTTCTGTTACTGGAGTAACCCCCCGTGTTCCTGAGCATCCCCCCCAGCCCATTGGCAACAGGAAGGTGCCCCCCAAGCAAGACCCTCCTGCTACTATGACTTAAATTATGCAGCAAAACAAAGACCCGTTTTTGGTTTAATTTTCCTCCTGTATTGTCTGTTATTGTACAAAAGGCTTCAATTTCAAATTACAGGAGTGATAGCCAGTTAATGTGGTACAGTGGGAGGCCGGAGTTGCTGTTGCTATGGCAATGGAGTTCGGCTCATTTGTTTTGTAGATGAGTAATTACTACGCAATTAGAGTAGGCTAAAAATAAAGGGGCCTTTTGTTCCCTCTTACTCATTAATATTAATAAAAGACCTGTCCGGGCTGTGGTAAACAATTAATGCAGATGTGGTTGCCCATGGTAAAATTAACAGCAGCTTTCATGCTCCTCGGCGCGAGGTGAAGGCGCCGGCATCACCTGGCTCAGCTCTTCTTTCATTTTAAATGGAAAAATTCTTACAGAGGGGTCTGTGATATCCCAGCATCTGAGTTTTAGCTCTTATTTGCCAGTTGGATGGGTGGTAATAAGTGTTAAAGCTTCATGTGCAGGCACAGACAGCAGGAGCAGCGCTGGGGTCGGCGCCTGCGACACAGCAAGCGCCCGCAGCCCGCCGAGGGCTCCGAGAGGAACCCGGCAGCAGCAGGTCCTGATGCAGACAGCTCTTCATTCATCCCCCTTGGATAAATGCCAGGGCTGGAGCAAGAAACTTGCCCAAAAACGTGAGCACAGGCAAGGACAAGCGTGATGCTGCTGAAATGACTCCAGCATGGCATGTTGCAGGCATGGATCGACAAAAAAGAGTGTAACGAACAGTCCCAGGCATTTGATGTGAAGTAAAAAGATGAGAGTAGATTTAGCCTGGATATTAGGATTAAATTCTTCCCTGTGAGGGTGGGGAGGCCCTGGCACAGGTTGCCCAGAGCAGCTGTGGCTGTCCCCCCCCGGAAGTGTCCAAGGCCAGGTTGGACGGGGCTTGGAGCAACCTGGGATAGTGGAAGGTGTCCCTGCCCATGACAAGGAATGGGACTGGATGGGCTTTAAGGTCCCATCCAAACCATTCTGTGATTCTATGAAGTATGTAAACAGTAATCACATCATATTTTGAATTAACGGTAAAACCAGTTAAATTGGCAGAAACCAGTTAGGAAGACAACTTAACAGGACAGCGTTTATCTGCCCCTTCGGTTTATTTGTGAGTTCCAGCACAGCTGGTGAACATCCCATGCCCGCAGGGAGGGACAGCAGAGCAGGGCAGAGCTGGGATGAGGGTGCTGAGGAGTGGTCACCTGCTCCTGCATCATCCCTGGGGTGCTCGGCACCTCTGGCAAACGCCATCAGGAAGGCAGAACCTCTCCTATGGGCAAATACCCCAGCCCAGAACCCTGGATCCTCTGCTGGGGGGGCTGTGGATGCACAGAACTGCATCCCTCCCAAACTGTTTAACTAATGGAGGGAATCGTAGCAGAGCCTTTGTAAGGTCGACATTTGTTTGTTGTTAAGGATCTAATTAGAAACATGAGAGGAAGCTGAATGGCTGCTTGCTCGGCTAATTAGCGACATGCACGAAGACCACTTTGAACTTCAAGGACACAAAGCTATTAGCGCTTACATCAAAAATGGATTAAACTTCTGTGCTTTTATAATGATTAAAGATGAGCCGCTCGAGAGGAAATCCTTTTGTAAGGCTGTGACAAGAGCTGGCTCCCTGACTGCAGCTCCTACAGGCGAAGCTTTGTGTGGCCTCTGTGTCGCACTCGGCCTGGCGCAAGTGACACCACTAACACACGGTATGGAAAATGGGATTAGGCAATAAATATTGATCGTTGGCAAAAAACTACAGCTGAGCTGCAAAGTGCAGTTATTTGTCCTGCTGCATAACTGCAGGAATTAGAACAGCCGGGCTTGAATGTGCTGAATTTTGTGTCTTTTCTTCTGCAAATTGGTGCACATCAGCAGCTTCCAGATGTGGGGGATGCCTTGGATGTGTTAAGTGCAGTACTTAGCAGAAGCAGGGGCTCACATGCAGCAGTGGGTTTGTAAAACACCTGCACCAGGTGAATTTTTATCTTGCTCAGGCTTGTGGAAGCTGCCCAGCTCTTGCTCCTGGCTCATCTCAGGTGGTTCAGCAGTTGGTTTGTGTTGAGCTGTGGCTGGAGGAGCAGTGGTGGGAGGACATTGAGGCTGCAGCAGGAGCAGTTGCCACAAGATCCCAGGTGCCATTATCACCCCATTGTGCCCATCTGGAGGAGGGTGGGCAGCACTCAGCCCTCCCTCCTGGTTCCCACTCACTTCCAGCAGTAATTGCCGGGAGCCAGCTCACCACCCACTGCTTGCTGTCATTACCCTGCGATATTTTGATGTGTGAAGCCGTTTCCGAAGGGGCTGCAGAGGCAGAACAACCTTTGAAAGTGTGACTGCAGCTAGAAAATAACGTTCAAATAGTACCTTGTTAGGGCAGATCTCGGTGTGTCTCAGCCTCATCACCACTTATTTTGCTGATGAGCCCGACAGTTGTTTTATTTTCCTTTTTCCCTGCAGGGCCAGTGTAGCTGCAGGGGAGGGATAACCTGGGGCAACCTGGCTGCTCCCCATTATGGAGCGTGTCGGGGTGACAGGGGAGGCACAGCGCTCGCGTTTGATTTTCCAGAGTGAGGACTGAGCCAGCTGTCATCTGTAGCTCTTCACACTTGCAGAGGAGCCGTGTCTGCCACAGGGTTCTTAGAGACTTCGCTTTTCAAGTCTGCTTGGGAAGAGCAGGAGCAGAGGGACGCAGGTCCCCGTGAGAGATGTACAACATGGCACCTCTCATCGTGACGTTACTTGTTTTTCTGGTTTGTCTCCCACTTTCTCTTTCGGCGAGTTGGGAGCTGTTTGTACCTTGTTATTCTCCAGAATATCTGTGTGTTTCCAGCTCATTATTTCTGAGACGTTTGTGAGCTGGAGCATTGATCCGAGTTCGAGGTGTGCCACATGCTGCCTCCGACAGAAGCCACACTCTGTAAAAGCTCAGACACAAGGAAGCGATGCTTCCAGTGGCTCAACCTGACCACAAATGAAGGGGTTTGGAGCTCTCTGAGGTGATTGGTATAGAAAAAAAGAGCCTGAATATGAGCTTTTTTTTCTCAGTGCTGTGCCAGTGCACTCCTGCAGCCTGAACAGGCCCCTGAGAACCAGGAGCACCGATGTCTTATTTCAGACTGGAATTAATTTGTACATCCAGTCCTGGGTAAATGACATTCTGGTTGTTAGCAGCTCTGAAAAGCAAGGTACAAACTCCCATTAACTTCAGCCCTGACTGCACAGAGAATTAGCTTTGGCCAAGCGATCTGTAACATGGGTGCAGTGCTGCTAATTATATTTATAAGGCTCTGAGCACTAATGATGTAAGATTTGCATGCAGTGCTGAAGTTGTGCTGGTTATTTAAAGTATCAGCGTCGCGCTGTGAGTGCTGCACTGTTAGTCATGCATGTGACAGCGTGGCCATTAGTGCCACGCTCTGGGACACTCGGGGTCCCCAAGGAAGGTGGGATTGTCCCCACACCACTCACTGTGGTTTTGCTCTGCGTCCTCTCTGGCAGCTGTGCTTGGGTGGTTGCAGAGGCAGCACAGCAGGCTGGAATGCTTGGGAGCAGGTGATATTCCTTCTGTGACAGTCTTCTCTTAAAATCCAGCAGTAAATGGACCCAAGTGACTCAAATGCATAGATTCATAGAATCCTAGAACAAGTTGAGTTGGAAGGGACTTTTAAAGACCATCTAGTCCAGCACTATGTCATGGGCAGGGACACCTTCCACTACACCAGGTTGCTCCAACCTGGCTTTGGAGTTAAATGCCACCAGGCTGTGGGGCAGTCCCCTGTCCCAGCTGGGCTGCTCAGTGCCCTGCCCAGTGCCCCCCATGCCCTGCCTGCTCCCATCCCTGTCGGCAGCATTTGATGTTATTATATCATTTACTGCTTCGAGCTGGAAGATGATGTTTGCAGCATGTTCTATGAATTTTTCATAAAGATAGAAAAACAGACTAATCTTGTGAGCTTTGAGTCTTGGTGGTGGGTAATGGCTTTGATTTAAAGCATTTTGTCTTAATGATAGTTATATTGAAAATTTCCTGCTGCTTTCAAGCACGTTTAGTTATTATCATAAACATTGATGGTAGAAATGCCTGCCAAATTGTGCGTGGCTGTTTATGGCAGATGAGAGAGTCATCCAGAAATTAGAGCGCTGGATCAACAAGTTGCAAAGAAACCTGTTTGTACAGGAATCCACCCTGGGGGCAGTGGGACAAGGCAGGAACAAGGAGGGTCTTGAACGGGAAAAGGGCTGGAGATGACCAGCTCTGGCTGTAGGATGTGCTTGACAGGAGATGAGAAATGAATTTCTGATGAGAATCATAGAATCATTTATGTTAGAAAAGACTTCTAAAATCAGTGAATCTTACTTTAACCCCACATGCCAAGCTCCCCTGCCCCTGCAGAGCTGCTCACCCCCATGCATGGCTGCCTGGGGACAAGGAATATCCTGCCTCTGCTTAAAGAGGAAATCCAGTGAATTGTGGTGGTTTCTTGCCCTCATGAGGATTTCCTCATCTGTGCACTATGGCAGGGAAGGCAGACACACACTCTGTACCATTCTTCATCTGGATATTTTTTAAATTTTGAAATACTCATATTTGTTATGAGTCCCCTGCAGTGGTGTTTAAGTCTTTGGGTTTTGGTGCTGTAGGAGAGGGAATGGTGTCACCAAGGCTCCATGTGGGCTGTGTGCAGGGGACAATGATTCCCATGCAGTGTCTGTCTTAGTCCTCTGTCCAGATTGCCCCTGGTTTGTTTTCTTTGAAATACAGTATATTTTAGTGGTGCCTAAGTGGTTTTTTTGTCATCAGGTCTCATTTACTAGTCCCTAAGGGCCTGACTGTCATCCCAGTACCGTGTGAGTTCCCCTTGTAGGACAGTAATGTCAAAATCCTCACGTTTCTTCTCCTTTTCCCTCCCTCTTCCCCATCCTCATCCATGGCTGAGTTGAGTTTATTTGGGTGGGATTCCAGCTCCCAGCTTGTCGTGCTTTGCCCAGCCGCGCTCTCCGGCCCGGCGGCGTTCAGGTCCTCGTTAGTGTAACGCTGCTCGTAAGGCAAATGTCAGCAGGAATCCTGACTTAAAAATTTCTCAAGAGTTCATCGAGGGAGAGTTTATCTTTCAGCAGTGACCTTTCTTGTTGAACACGGATTAGCGTGTGAGCAGGGTCTGTGTGAGCAAGGCAGTTTGCAGGAGGAGGCTCTGGATGTGCATCCCTGGTTTCAGCCTGGAGCCTCCTGCTCCTGCCTCAGCCTGGGCTGCCAGGCTGGTTTGGGTTCCAGCTCTTGGCTCCTTGACATAAATCACTTGGCTGAATGTGGAGAGGCATCTCACACGCATGTTAAATGGGGATAAAGGCGCTCTGCTGAAGGATGGGTTGGTAATAAAGCAGCCTCGCTGCCTAAAGAGGTCCAGCTCTTGCTGTGCCAGCCCTGCACAGCAGCTCCCAACTCCACCAGTGCCAATATTGGCATTAAAAAAAGCCTGTTCTGGGGCTGCTTTATGGACCCACATTTTTTATCACATCCTGTGTCGCATCTTGCTTTCCTTTGCTGATTTTCAGTGCTCCCCAAGCCACTGTGACACTGGGCAGAGTAGGCCTGAGGCTCCCCAAAGCCCATCCCTCTGGCCTGCAGGCAAACGTTCACCTGCTGATCAAAATTCACAGGCTCAGAGTCTTTTCTGTGAGAAAAACCACAGCAAATTGAAAGTGAAGCAAGCAAGACATTAACCTGCCCTGTTCCATCACTGCCAGAGCTCCTGGCTGCTGGCCCTTGATCTCCATTGGCAAAGGAAGGAGCTTCTGCAGCCCAGAGGATGGAGGATCACCAGGGCTGAAGATAAAAGGTGGTTGGCTGTGACTTGCAGGCACATCTAATCTTTTCCACATCTCTCCTGACCTTGATCTATCACAGGGCTTCCTGGGGACACTTGGGATTGTAAATTTTGCATAGAGGAAGCCTTTGAGCTGGAGGCACCTAGGTACAGTCTCAGAGCTGTGAAGTCTCCCGGTGCAGGATGGCTTCCTGTACAACGTGAAATGGGACCTGAAATGGGTCCTTTGCTGCCAGGGCTTCCTGAGTGCTGGCAGTTCTTGGAAGGGGAGAAGATGGCCCTGCCAGCTCCCAGGCAATGCTGAGTCAGTCTGATGGATCCAGAGTCAGGGGATTCGTGGTCAGCTCAGCCAATGCCTCTGCTGGGACCAGGCAGCAGGTCAGGCTTTGCTCCTGGTCTTGGCATCAGGACACAATCAGTGGTTCCCTCCCCTCCATGGACAGCACAATCCCCTGACAGTTTTTCAGCAACGAGCTTCCAAACATCTGCCCCAATTCCTGTTTTTGCCATGGGATGTTGGTGGCCAGGGAAGAGTCTCCAATTCCTTCCAGCCTGCAAGGAATTGATGTCAGTGCTCTGCAATTCCTGCAGTTCACAGCAGCCATGGACCACTTCTGCCAGCTCCAACATCAGGAATTCTGTCATAACAACACAGGTTCCAAAAAGTGTTAACTTTTTTCCTGATGCAGTATCTGTAGTCTGGAGGATTGCAGGCATTTTTCCTTCTTCCTTTTAGTCTCAGGGTATTCCAGGTTTGTGTAAAACAAACTTGTTTCCAGGTAGTTCTTGCCAGAGCACATCAGGATTTGCATGTTGGGGAAGTTGTTCAGGGTCCCTTTGCTGTTGTGATGGTAAAGGTAAAGCTCACCTGAGCTCCTGGAAGAAGACAAATACTTAGCAGCTAACCATGGCTGAGCAAATCATTCAAATACGACTTTCTGAGGCTGCTGAGCCTCCTGCTAATTGTGGGAGCTTTCTGTCTCATTTATTGGGTCTGGAGCGAAGTGTTGGCTCTGGAAAAGCTTCCATTTTTTTCTGTGGAGGTTTTCAGGCACCACATGGAGAAATGCCAGGGTGTCCCAGCCTCCACACAGCACTTCCCAGGCAGTGGAGCAGCCTTTGGTATGCCCATTTTCCCTCCTGTGAGCAGTGTGGGGTGTTGAACCCATGGTCAGTAGATGAAAAATTGTCCTTTTCGTTACCTACCTGAATTGCCAGCTCTTCTGCAGGTGTGAAAGCCTTACTTCCAGTCTTAAGAGATGCACATGAGAGTGGCTGGGGTGGGATGTGGGGGGACGGAGAGTCTCTCTGGCTCCTCAGTTTGTTGTTCTGGAGGTTTCTGGCTCTGCTGTGGGGTTTGCAGGAGTGTTTCACTGACAGGATGCCCCTGGCCGTGCCGTGTCCTGCTGTCGCTTGGAGCAGCCAACTGGGTTTTCTGTGTGACTTGGCAGGAAAATTCACATCCATTTTATTGAACCAAAGGGAAGAAAAGGGGGGAAAAGTGCTGGCTTCTAGTAATAAAGGGCTTTGGAACATCTCAGCTGGATATTTTTCTTCACGAGTGAGAAGGCCAAATGTTATCTTGACATTTAATCTTTAATAATAAAAAAAGGCTCTTTGTTTGCCAGCGAAGTCCAAAATCTGTTTACTCTCTCATGCCTTATTTCTTTTAACTTGCTAGCTTAGATGTCCTACTTACCCTCCCCTGCTGCCGGTTCAGAGCTGTGGTGAATCATTTATTGTCTAAAACTGACTTCCCTGTCACCACAGAGCCACCAGCTGCCGGGTGCCCTTTGCTTGACCCGTTCATTCATTCATTCGAGAGCTGGGGACCCCTTGGGTGAGCGATGTAGGGGAAGGGGCCAGGGCAGGAGATGTCCAGACTGCGCCCACCACAGCGCTTCGGTGAGAGCACGGGGCTGGCTCCAGGCTGGTCTCCAGGCCCAGGAGAACCCTGGGGTCAGTCCATGCAGCTCTGACCCGTGGGCAGGGGTCACTCCAGGCCACCAGACTTTACAACCCGTTCTAGTGTTTAATGAAGATCGTGGGAAGTTGCAGCCAGAGGAAAAGGCTGAAGTAGTCTTGGGGCAGCCTGGAAGGCTGGAGATGGAGGTGGTGGGGTCGGGTGCCCAGGTGGGGTCTGGGTCAGGCTGCGGTGTTGGGCCCACGTCCAGCCCCGTTGGTCTCTGCGTCCCGGCGCTGCCCGCGGTGGGGACACGGTGAGGCACCGGTGGGTGTGGGCAGACCAGGCTCCCTGTGCTCCCCAGGGACCTTGCAGGTACCACCCAGGTGTAGCTCCAGCTTCCCGCAGCCATCTCCATCCAGCTCCTCCCAGTCTGCTGACTTTTCTTTCCCATTGAAACTTCTTCCTCATAAATTCTACATCCAAGAGCAGCCGTGAGAAATGCCAGAAGCCTGACCATCTAACATGCTTTGATATCTAAATTTCTTCTTCAGTATCATTCTTATTTACATTGTTTTTCTTTCTCAAAAAAAAAAAAAAGAGAGGAAAAAAATTAAATTTTCTTTTACTTCCACATTAGGAGGTGAGTTGTAATCCACCCTCTGGAATTCTTTTTTGCTTTTGATCTTTATTTAATTTGTTTAATTTTGGTTGATGTCCCAAGCATGGTTTTGGAGACGAAGGTAGGTCTTCGCTCTCCAAATCAAAAGGAAAAAAAACTAAATAAAACAACACTCTCCTTGGTCATATTTAAAAGAGAAAAATCCAAACTGTTCCATTCCATATCATTTAAAGAAAAAAAAAATCAACTATTGAACTATTTCTACAGCTTACTGATCTAAAAGGGCAGGTTTTTTCCAAAAGTATCGAATGGATCCAAAAAACTATTTTCCTAGATGTGATTCAAGTTATTTGCTGTCAACATTTTAATATCAATATTACCACAATGTGTAGTCTCAAACTAGTTCCTTTGTAGTTTGCATGGGATGTGAATGCTGTCTCGGCGTGCCCAGACCTAGAGAACTTGTTACTACTGCATGAGCATCAAGTCAGATGTTGAAAAATACCTATTATATTTTGTGATAATTTGGTGAAAATGAGCACCTCCAGTCTCTGGTTGCAGTAGTGTGTTGAATGATTGTTCTTTTTTTTTTTATATATATCCATATATATATTTTTGGAGCTCTAAGCTTCGTAGTAGTCCGGGCTGACTCTTCTCCAGTACTTGCTCTCCTCTCGCATGGCCTTGGTTAAGTGTTAGAATTGGGCCTAGGCTGTTTATTCTGGTGTTTGGCTTTGTAATACCGGTGCATGCCCGGCGTCTGGCCTCATACCCAGCTTTATTCTCTGCACACCAGTCTTGAATAGCTACAGTGCTCAACCGAATTTTGGCGCACCCGCTTCCCCGGCAGGCTCCAACCCAGCGCGGCCCGGAGGCTTCCCCGGGGCCAACAGCCCCGGGCCCGTCGCGGATCTCTACGGCACGGCCAGCCAGGACTCCGGCGTGGGTAACTACATAAGCGCCGCCAGCCCGCAGCCGGGCTCCGGCTTCGGACACGGCATCGCCGTAAGTACCCCGTGCTCGGCCGGGGCTCCTTGCTGGGGGTGGGAGGGGGCTCTGGGGGGCTCGGGGGTGGTGGCCTGACGGCGAGCGCGGCCTCTCGCTGCCAGAACCTGCGAGCGATGCCCGACCCACCGCTCCCGCTGCCAGCTGGAATCGCGGAGTCAGTCATCACTGATTACCAGAACAGTCCAGCTGGAATCATTAAGGTTGGAAAAGACCTCCAAAATCACCGAGTCCAACCTTTGACCAATCACCACCTTGTCAACCAGACCATATCACAAATTGCCACATTTCTGGGCATGGTGACTCCACCACTGCCCTGGGCAGCCCATTCCAAAGAGTCATCACTCTTCCAGTGAAGAAATTTTTCCTAATAGCCAACCTGAACCTCTCTTGGTGCAGACATTCCCTTGGAACCATCTGCAGCCAGACATGACATGTCTCAAAGGGGAATATTTAATAAATAAGGGATTTAAATCCCTGCTTATCCCTATGGGCTTTATATCGGCCCAGCTCCCCCTCCTGGCTGATGCACCCTTTGGCAGACGGAGCAGCAGTCCGTGCTCCCACTAAACGAGCAAAATGAACTCATTAATTTGGCTGGTGGGACCCCAGCAGGGGGACAGGACATGTCCTGCTCCCCTTCACCTGTTTGCTGACCTTTGGGGTCACTTCCAGCATCCCTGCCCGTCCCTCAGAGCCGCAGGTTCCGAGCGAGTGTCCCGCTCGGCTGTCGGGTCACCGGGAGGTGCCTCCTAACGCCGCGTTGGGTCTGCGATCACACTAATGAGGGGCAGAGATTGGCTTAACAAGGCTGCACGTGGCTGTGTCACTGTGTGTGAGCATGAATGGGGCTGGCCTCCGCCCCGCTGTCACCCCAGCACAGACTGCAGCGGGGGCTCCTGCCCTTTTTGGAGTACGGGCAGGAGTTGGTTTTTATCTCCTGTACGATGAGGAAGTGCAGAGGCTCCCCCGAAGGTCCCTCAAACCGAGAGAACTTCACTCCCTGATGGAATTGGATGGGGGGAGCTGGAGTGTAGTGCAGACAAAGTTCCTGAAACTGTTACTTTCATTGCAAAAAAGACAAACCAACCCTCTGCCTCCCTTCGTGCCTGTGTGCTCAATTCCCATCCTGTGCCTGCCCCTCCCGTGGTCACACCATGGATTTGACAATCCCTGTGGATCAATTCTAGCACAAACATGGAATATTACTGCTCTGCAAGGAGCTACATCAGTTCAAACTGCCACCTCTCACTACTTAAAACACCTCTTATTTCTATTTTTCACCTGAAGACCTGTTTGTGCTTGAAAACTTGGGCACTTCGGCCTCAGCAACATCCTGATTTTTCAAGTGATAGGACACCGGGTCCAAGCCTGGGTATCCAGATTTGTCTGCACTAACACTTCCCAAAGAACCATTTTATAATTGACTTGCAGATTGGCAGCCTCTTAATTCCCCCAATAACTGCAAAGAACCCCATAGCTTTTTTTACATATATATTTATTTAACACTCTCCATTTACTAACCCTGGTTTAAAAACAAAGAAGGGAAAACCCCAAAGCTTATTTTTGCACCTGGGGGAATGAGAAGATGATGGTCTTGGAAAGGTGACCGTAGGGTTGAGCACACCTGGTGACCAGAACAGCTCTCGGAAATCCCTATTCATGCTGGCAACACAGTCTTTCAAGTCCTTTGATAATTTCTTGGCAAAATTAATAATCAGCTGTTCCCATGTATAGAGCACTGATGAACTTAACAATTGTACAATTTTAGGGACCTTTGATTGCAACGGCTTTTACAAATGGATACCATTGAAACGTTACACATGGTTGGTTGCCATCTCACTTGGAGGTATTACAGTATATCCCATTTGTACTTTGTGCTGAACTACCATCTCCCCTATATTTACTTTAAGTGAACAATTTTTTATCTTCATTTCGTCTTTCCTTGGCCTTTAATCATTCCTTTCTGTGATTTGTGTTACTCAAATCAACCTCACGGGTTGGAAACTGGAAGACAGATCCAAAGCTAAACCCCCAAAAGTCACTTTGTCATCTTCATGATGCTTCATGCAATAATTTGAAGAGGCAGAAAACCCAGAAAGCTGTGGGGAATCACCCCCAGTGCCGGCAGCCAGAATCCCAGTGGGATCAAAGATCTGCTCCCAGCGCACTGGTTTAAAAATAGCTGAGCCCCACTGCTTTATTACTGAGAAACCATCATTCTTAATTAAGTGCTGTGCCAAATATTACAGCTAAAAGATAACATTGTAACTTGTAACCATAGAGCAATTATCAAGATTAAAAAAAAATTAAACCTGAGCAAATTAAATTAAAGACATTACCTGAGCACCGCAACCCTGGATCGCTGCCAGTTTCCTACCCTTTGAACTAAGCTCGAGTTAATTAAATGTTTAATTTTTATTTTTTATTATTATTTGGCCTTTGGCATATTCATCTTTGCAAACAAATATTCTTAACACTCGGAATGGAATAGATTAGAAAATGCAATGAAAAACAGAAGTTAGCCCAATTAAATGGCATGGGTTTACCTCCAGAGCTCCGAGCCCGGACAGGCAGATGGAATGGATGTGACAGATTTTATTTCCCTGCCTCTTGCCCAGCACTACATGATCAATGTCACATCATTTGCGTTCAAAAATCAGTCTATGAAATTAGAATTAAAGTTAATCAAGGGGCTGGGAACTGTGGAAAACATTTGGAGACTTTAAACTACATAAAAATAGATTTACACCTCAACACTAGTGGATAAAGGGGGTTTCTATTTACCCTCCATCTCTACACACACCCCCAAGATTACCTGAAATTGTTCTGTCAATTGATTTGCTCCTCCAAGGAGTGGTTTTTATGGGAAAGAAAAAAGTGCCATAAGCACTCTTGCTTAATCCCAGCTATTACTTGCACGTAGCGGTGTCTGTTCGCCGATCAATTTGTCAGAATCCTTCACGTTTCCTGGGCCGTCAGCCTTTGGAATAGTGAGGTGGTACCCGAGGCCAGCTGGAGCCTGAGCAGAACATCATAACTCAGGCTAATAACGCGCGGTGACGGCAGCCCCGCCAGATTGATGGGCTGTAATCACTCCTCACTTACCACAGCCCATCACTGCAGCCATCAGTTACTGGCCAGCGCTGAGACTCAAACCATTAACGACTTAAAAACAAAGTGCTTTTAATGTTGCTCATTACTAATTAAAATAGATTTTGAGAGGAGGAAATGAGCCTTATTATTAATTCCTCAAGGAACACTGAGTTTGAAATTCCTGTGGCAGCGGCTGGTCCCAGCTGTCCCGGCATCCCCAGGGCAGGATTTGGTTGAGGTGCAGGTTCTGGGGGCAGGGATCAGTTCCCACATCCCTGCAGGATGCTGGTGGGGCCTCACCCTGAGCACGGCTGTTTGGGGATGGGTTTTGGAAGTCATCCCAAAATGACCAGGGAGCATCCTTGCCCGGCCGGCCCCGTGAGCGGCTGCCTGCAGAACCAAGCCCTAAATATTTATATCCCTGGTATACATTATGTATCTCAGCTTCAGGCAGCAGCAGGGATGGAGCATTGGAGGCTGAAGCTCTGGTATAAAATAAATCCTGGCCTCCGCAGTGTGCCCAGGTAAAACTTGTCACCTTCCAGGTACTTCAGAGAAAACTCATTTTACCAAAGCTGTGTAAATTCCTGGCGTAACAGATGCCTGAGGAACAGTTTTTGTCCTGGCTGTGTATCCAGTCACATTTTACTGTTCCTAAACCAGCCCAGCCCTCAGCTAAGCCCCCAGTCTAGGCTTAGCTGGGATAGAGCTGGAAATAAGAGCAGGGAATACATGAGACCCCCTCTCCCATGGGGGCCGTCCTGGGAACACCTCAGCATTCCAGCCAGTCCCTCCTCATCCTCCCTCGGGGTGGATCGGAGCAGGCTGCGGCCACAAAGTGTTTGCAAACGCTTTGGGGTTTTTTTGTTAAAAATCCTAATTGGCCTCAATTAACTGTCCCTCTCCCGTGTCCGTGTCCACCTTCTCCTCACGCAGAGTCTCTCTGGATGTCCGGGCAAGACGGGGCGAAGTTTCTGAAGGGGCCCACGGTTGGGTGATCTCATCAGACTTTGAGCACTACATCATCATCATCATAATCATCATCATCATCACCGCCAACGCAAACTGGAGGTGGCACTCGAAGGACTTGGGTTGTTTAAAATCTCTCTCATCATCTCATGAATCTGCTGTACTATAAAAACAACAGCTTTTAAAAGTATGTATATAAAACCCATTTCTTGTTCGTTTTATTTTCTCGATGGGTTCTCCCCCTCTTTTTAAAGCTCTCCAAACCCACATTTTTTCGTAGCGTTTTTGACATAGTCTCGTAGCCACGTAGTCAGAATTCTTTGTGTATGTAGCGAGAGCCTAACCATAGTGTAACTGTTATATTAAGGGGTTTCTTTTGCTTTTCTTTCCCACCTCCCCTCCTCCTCCTCCCTTCTGTTTTACGTAGTTGTTGTTGCTTAAAGGATGCTGAGATGGTGACAGGAGCCTCGGCCGCCGGTCCCGGCTTGGTGGCGGGGGGAGCGGAGCCGGCGGCGGGCGCAGCACGGGGGGCTGGCAGGGCAGGGGAGGGGGGAGCAACAGGTTCTCTGGCCCTTCTTTTCCTTTGTGGCGTCTTGGTTACTCTAATTCTCTCTATTTTCGGCAATAAGGCGAGGGCGACAAACTTTTTGCGCGTCCTTTTTCTATATAAGTGCTTTTTTTTGTTGAAAGAGGTGATATAAGGTTTTTTGAAATTGTGAATTCTGAAAAAAAAAAAAAGAAAAAATAATAAAATGCTGTAAATACAATTCCATTAACTACATAGAAACTATTAAGAAAGAGAAATACAAACCTATTTTTGTGATGGAGTCAGCCTAAGGCAGTTTCTCTATGAAAATGGATGAAAAAAGACAAGGAAGTTGTAGCCTTTCAGAGCGACTGCCGGAGCTGGCCAGGGGGGTTGTGATGCTGTGGGACCCTCCCAGCTCGCCCAGTTCGTACCAGCAGCTTCGCTCTCAGATGTGCACAGCTTACAAAGGAACAGTCTAGTGGTATTTTTATTTTAATTTAAAACCTGCTTTTCCCAAAACTGATCAAGAAGCTACGATTTTTCCTACTCAATGCATTTACGGTTCAAAGCACACCTTTATTTTGGGTTTTTTTTGTTTGGGTTTTTGTTTTTTTTTTTTTTTTTGGTCATTGTTTTAAACTAGATCAACTTGCTGTCCAGTCATTTCAGCTGCTCTGGGCACCCCGTGCGGGCAGAGCAGTGTCCAGCTTGCATGGTTTCCTTTATTATCCATCACTTTCTGTATTAACAAATTAGAAAGCAACTTTGGTTGGTTTTGTTTTCTTTCTTTTTTTTTTTTTTTTTTGGGAATACCTCAGTGCTACAAGTTTCACCCTAGAAGCAATGGAAGATTTTAATTTATTGTAGTTGTAAACAGAATTTAAAAGAAATAAAGTATAAAACATCATTGCACTGTGACTGGTAGGGGAAAAACTGACAGTTTCCTATTTGCACATGTTTAATATTTGGCTGTTATATATATGGTCCTCTGTTGGGGGAGGAAACTTATGAAGGATATTTTTTAATTTAATTTTTTTAATATTGGTAAATAGGCCTGCAACAGCAAACTAGAAGTACAACATGGTAGGTGGCATTAAGAACATACTGTAGTGTGGATATATTTCTTCTTTTTTTAACGTAATATTGACAAGTTTTATTAATATTTTTTTAAATTGTTACGTTTATAAATTTGGTACTTTAGGTACAGCCAGTATAAGACACTGAATGCGACATTTGTTAAAAAGAGCTGCTGCACTCCTATTTTTGTAAATTTTACTAACAAGTAGACTAATGTAGACATTCAATAGACAAGGTAGAGCAAGGCATCTTTAACAAAACAAGGCACCATACTGCTAACCGAAAGGAGAAAACCTTGTTTTTCTTGTTTTTAAAAAAAATCATGCTTTTTATGTAATGTTTTAGGTTTTTTTCTTATTTCAGAACAACCAGGTTTAAGCAAAATGCTGGACGCTTTTTAAATATTGAGACTTGATCAAGTAATAAAAGAAATAAAACCGAATTCTTTAAAAAATAAAAAGGTAAAAAAAAAAAAAAAAAAAAAAGACAAACCAAATTCCCTGCGATTCAATGTGCCGTCAGGGAATTTTTTATTGCTATTTTGTCAATGTTGATGATGTACTGTACTACCAGTTGGTTTTCCTCTCCATTCCCTGTCACCTCATAGAATATTCTTTGTTGATCATTGTTGTATGTTAATAGTGTATAAAATGGCTTATCTTGTAAGAGTGCTGTCCTGATGGTAGTGTAGTGAATTTTTCCCCCCCTCTTTCTCTCTTCCTCTTCTAGTACATATTGGTAGGTGTATCGTAATTAAGGTTAAAAATTTAGATGTAGTTATTCAGATTTAGGACCAGTAAGGATAGAACTTTCTCTTATTTAAGAAAAAAAAAAATGCTAATAATTTTGGGAAGGTTTTCCTCTTTTTTTCTTCTCTTTTTTTCTTTCTGTGCTTTTTTTTCTCTTGTTTATTATTTTTCTTTTGCTGATCTGATGCGGTTTCAACTAACCAAAGGTCTCACAATGTTAAAAATGCTGGCAAACTCTTAAGGCATTTGTAGATCCCCACCCTTGACTTTGGAAAGGGGATGTGCCATACTACCTTAAATGCTAATGCTAGATATGCAAAACTGGATTTTTTTAATTTATTTTTTAAAAGAGGGAGGCACGGTATATTAAAACGATTTTACTAAGAGAAAAAAAAAACATATTTTTTTAAGAATGCTCAGAAGAAATTGCTAATCTGTGTGAATATGTTTTAGATGTTTATATACCTTTTGAGAAGTCCCAGTGGCCCATAGCACAAATGTCGTGGAATCCAAGATGTTTTGATGTGGCTACCTAGACTAAGGTTCACGTTAGTCCCCCACTCATCTAGAAATCCATTTTGGAGGATTTTTTTTTTTTCTTTTTCTTCGTTTGTTTGGGGGTTTTTTGTAAATTTTTCAGCACAAAGGTTCAGCTGCACCTTTGTTTTACTCAAGCCCAGAGAGCGAAGGATCGTGGAATCATGGAATGGTTTGGGTTGGAAGGGACCCTAAGGACCGTCCAGTTCCACCCCTGCCATGGCAGGGACACCTTCCACTGTCCCAGGCTGCTCCAAGCCCCAGTGTCCAGCCTGGCCTTGGGCACTGCCAGGGATGGAGAGCCCACAGCCTGTGCGGGCACCCCGAGGGACGGTGCCCTTTGCTTTCCAGATCTCTCACACGGACCCGCTACCCCCGGGGTGGCCAAAACGAGGGATTTCCACCACGCTGGGTGACCTGGGCATCCAAAGGGCCCGCAGGGCCACTCCTGCCCGGCTGTGCTGTGGGACGGGCCATGTCCCAAACACCAGGGACATTTTGGAGGAGCCACAAGAGCTTGGGACCCTCCCCCTTCGAATAACCCAAGTCCTTTGTGATCGGCTTGATTAAAGCGAAGCCTGATCTGTCCTTTGGGGTTTTTATTTTTTCTTACACTTCATAAATGTTCATTTTGAGTTGAATTTGTAGCTTGGACTTTAAGGTAGCATGGCTCTCTTTGCTGTAAGTTGATTTTTTTCCATTGTACACAGCAGTGTCTGCTGGTGAATGTCACACATCTTGCTAGGCTTAGTTAAACCATTGGGTAATTGTGGGTGATAACGACCTGAAAGGTGTTGGGATTTCTTTTCTTCCCTGCTGGGCAGCCTAGGATGCTGCTTTCATCCGTAGTGTGAATGAGGGCTAGCGACTCCAGCCACATGTCCCTTCCTGTTTCGTTTCTGCCATTCACTCAATGCAACATAATCAATAATAAAGCAATATAGTTTACTACATTTTTACTGAAGGCCAGCCATGGTTCTGTATGATATTGCATATGAAACTGTTTACAAAAACAAAAAAAACCAACACTAACTCATAGCTGTCTTTTATGCTATAGCGATGTCTCTTGGGTGGAATCTTCTGAATTCTTTTTTTTAGTGGTTTGGTTTGTTTTTTTAAAGCGACATAGTTCAGAGAGAGAGGGAGAACTGAGGTTAGTGTTAGGGCGAAGAGACAGGATGCATCGAAGACACACCGGCAGATCCCGGTCTGCGCACAGACACTGTAGAGTTTCCTACGTACAGAATCCAGTCGACCCCGCTGCCGCGTGCGAACACTACGTGAGGAGATTCTGTAAGCTAAGCAATACTTTAATACTGTAATAAAATTACCAAAAAAAAAAAAAAACACCACAAAATAATAATAATTTTAAAAAAAAAAAAAAAAAAAAAAAAAGTAGTTTGAGAAAGCAAATCCTCGTGGTCGGTTGTCGGCCCCCCAGCAGTCCGACTGTGTTGTGTGGAGAGCTCGGTGTCCGAGCGGGGCGGGCCTGGCGGGCAGCGGGGTCGGCCCCAGACCCCGCCTGGGCTCGTCTGTCGCGTGACCGTCGTAGGTAGCAACCCCCCGTCATTCTCTGTCGTACGAGGTCTGAACTCCCATCAGTACTAGGATGCAAGTGAGCATTTCAGGTGGTCATAAATGTACCTAAATAAACTATGGCACAGTGGCAGGCCTAGCCCTTCCTTTTATACTTTAGTATGAACTGATGAGAACTTTGGTAGTGACTTTTTTTTTATATATATACATATATATATGTATCTATATATATCAAGCATCTTTCAGGTCTCTGTGTATGGCTTTCTGAAGCCCTGTTGTAAAATACTATGTGGATGGGGGTCTCTCACATCACAGATGTGGAAAGTATAATTTTATATTTGTATTTTCAAATAAATAAGTTTGTGAAAGGTTTCCATCCTCTACTGTGGTCCAGAAATCAATGTGTTTGTCTGACGAAAAAATACAATAAACTGTTTTGAACAGATCCATGGAGTCCCTTTCATTGGGGGGGTCAGGGGGGATTATTTATTCCTGGGGGGTGATTTCAGCTCCATCACCCCAAAACCCATCACCCTCTGTCACTCCTCCTGCTCCCACAGCGTGGGCAGCACATCCGTGCCCTGTCCCTGTCCCCCTGCCCAGTTCCCCATGGCTGGTCCCTCATCCTGTGCCCTGCCAGGCACATTTTTGGCATCATCAGCACTAATCCTATTTCCAGGAGGGGCAGTGGGTGGCCATGTGCTCCCAATCCCATTGGATAAATTCCCAGTCCCCCCCATCCTTGCTGTGTATTTTCCTCATGGGAGTGACACGCTCTCTGTGGCTTCACACCCTCTCTCAGCTCAGATATTCCACCAGAGGCTGTTTCCCTTTGGCTCTTGGCCTGGAGCGGAGCCAACTTCCCCCCACCCCTCCTTTAGCCTGTAAATACTCACAGTGTTCCAGGATGACACAGGTTCCTTTCCTGGAGAGATGGGGCTGTGGGATTGGGCAGGGATGGAGGGGATGCTCCAGCCCCAGCAGCACCAACAAACCTTCCCACTGCGTCCCTCGCCTGTGTCCGGCCGTGCCGGGGCTCCGGGGGTCTCAGCCCGGCCGGTGCCGGTGAAGGTCAGCACACGGCAGGATGCAGGACGGGCGCTCTGGAAAGCAGTCAACACATCAAGCCCTTAATGGGATTGATGATTAGTGGAGCACCGAGGGGAAAATTAGATTAGAAAAACAAATGAAAATAATTTCGGAAGTCATGTTTGTTCGGGGTGGAAGGAGCTTCCACTGCGAGGGCTGCAGGAAATGATTTGACTGCAATCCAGAAGAAAAGGAGCGCGGGTCTGGAGTACATTAGTGTGGTGGGAGGCCGGGAATAGCAGCCACTTAACCCTGTCATTCAGCAAACATTAGTGAATTATGAGTGTATTATACGTGGGTGATGTGTTTTGTGCAGAGCCCGCGGGCCCGCTGTAGCAGCACTGAAATGGGAGTGGGGGTCGGTGTCAAAATGTAAATTTTTATACCAGCTCTGGAATAAAAATAAGATTTTGTGTTCGCCTCCCAGCTACTGAAATCAAATTGCAGCCAAAATCAGAGTTGTAAAATAAGCAAAAATTTTCCTTCCTTGTCAAATTAGTGCCCCGATAAAGAAAACAAGGGAGATAAATGTGATTTACTTCCTCTCCCTCCTGACATAAACATTTATGGCCGAGCTGTAACAGTGAGTTTCAGGAGGCAGCTGGGGCCACTGGGGTTGTGCAGAGTGGCCCAGGTGGGGGTCTTTGGGCACCAAGCCCCACTGTGGCACCCACGGGGCAGGTGAGCTCCTGCATCCCTGTGCCACATCCCATCCTGTGCCCCCAATCCTGCACCCCTGCCCCAGGAGCCCCCAGTCCTGTCCCCCAGGCTCTGCCGTATCCCACGCCACAGGTAGCTGTCCTGGCTGTCCCGAATCTCGGAGTAAATCCCAGGTTTATTAACCTGCTTGGAGGACTCGAGCACCCTCTGCTCTTCAGCAGAGCCACGTATCCCCCATCACACATCTCGAGGCTGCAGTTCAACAGCAGAAACCAAGCCAGCATTTATTAATTATGAGCTTAAGGACTCCCTTTCACGGCTATTTACAAGGGCCTCCTCATTATTAATAAAGAATAATAAATTAGAGGGGTTTAAAGCTCATTTGTTCCACTGGGTACCAGTCCCTGTGGTGGCACGAGCCCAGATGCCACCCAGCCTGAGAGCACTGAAACCCCGATGGTGATGAAACCCACCCCCAAAAAACCCACCCCTTTTTACCATTCTGTATTCAATTATGTCAAATACCATCAGAAATGAGCGATTCCAGCAGCTCCGTATGTCGAGGGCGCAGGGCTGCAGTTTTCAGCTGGTCACGAGGTGGTGGCAGCGCCTGGGTAAGGAGAGACACTTGCAATTCATTAGCGCTTCGCAAAGGGCAGCGGTACTTGACTCCGTTTGTGCATTAGGCAAAGGCTGATTCCTGCTATTTACCTCCACGGCAACGGCTGGAATTAGCACGGAGCAGCTCCCACGGGCCGGGCTGGCTGCATCCACTGCTCTGCAGGGCAAACAGAGCTTATCAGAGAATCACGGAATGGTTTGGGTTGGAAATAACTTCAAAAACCATCCAGTTCCTGCCATGGGCAGGGACACATTCCTCTATCCCAGGTTGCTCCAAGCCTCATCCAACCTTGCCTTGAGCACTTCCAGTTTCTCCAGGCAGCCTGTGCCAGGGCCTCCCCACCCTCACAGGGAAGAATTTCTTCCCAATATCCAATCTAAATCTGCCTTCCTTCAGCTTGAAGACATTCCCCTTGTCCTATCACTGCATGCCCTTGTGAAATTAAAGTCTCTTTCCAGTATGGGTGGAAGAGCCTGGTCCCCAAAGCCACTGTATCCCACGGAGGCAGCAAGCCCAGGTCCCCAGCTTGACCTTCCCAACATTAACAACCCTGACAGGGCCAGGGCTGCTGAAACTCGGGCACATTCCCACCCACTGCTGCATTTCTGGCAGCTTGGGAGCCAGCCGAGGTCCCGGTGCCAGTGTCCAGCCCCCAGCCGCTAATTGCTGTGACACATTGAGCGGCACTCGCCCCGGGAGGGGTGAAAGGAGCCCGCGCACCGCTCCTGCTCGCTAATAATTACTGATTAAAAACTAGTTAAAAAGCCAATGAAGACTGAAACGTGCATTAACCGGGTGACCCCGGCCCGCGCCAGCCGCGGAGAGACGGGAGCGAGTACGGAATCTGCACTCGCAGTGTCTCCATCGCTTGGTGACACCCAGCAGGGATCTGTCACCTCCTGCATCTACAGAGCACCCAGCGCGGGCTCTGATGTGACATAAACATCAGCAAGAATAAAAAGCAGGAATAAGTTCCTGCTTTTGCCTTTTCTAAGCCCGCAACGCATTTGGGCCACCAATAAAACTGCACAGGATTTATACAGGGCTTTGCCTCTTCAAAGCCAGGCAGCAGTTTGTTCCTCTCAGCCCCTTTCATCCAGAGATCCAAAGTGCTTCCTATCCGTCCTTTCACAACCTTTTGATGGGTGGGGAATTCCTCTTCTTTAATCTTGAAAAAGTGAGCCTGGCTGGGCGGCGGGCTCCAAACCCTCCTGACAAGAGGTGGAGCCGAACCCAGGTCCCGTCCCTGCCCCTGTCCTGCTTTGCCCCAATAGTGGCTGAGTTACACAGCAAAGGATGCTGCGCTGAGGTGCTGAAGGGAGGTGAACACCTGGAGGGGCGCAGCACCCAGGGCCGGGCTCAGCATCACCCCCTGGCCCGGAGCCGCCGGGGCATCACGAACCCGCACCCGCCGGCCCGAAGGACGCGCGGCCGGGCTCTCAGCACCGACCCGGTGCAAACGCAGCCTCCCCGCTCTGCGCCGCGCCGGCCCCATCGATCCGGCAGCGCCGGGAGCATCCCAGAGCGGGGATGACAGCGGGGCGGACACGGGAAGGTCACCGGCGCATCCCGGCCCGGCCACAGCCGTAACCCAGCGGAGGGTCCCCACGGGGGGACGCCGAGCCCCGCACATCCCTGCGCGCTGCGGTTCGCATCCGGCACAATAAAACGAGGCGCCGATGCCACCCGGAGCGAGGGGGAGGCGGCGGTGCCCCAGCCCGAGCCGCCGCTGCTCAGCCGAGCCCCGGAGCCGCACGAACAATGCTCTGCCATTAGCAATCAGAATATCGGCGCGGCCGCTCATAGAAAATCAAGAGGCTAAATAATTGAGTCAATAGCGCTGCGAAAGGATTGCTCCTTCAGCCCCATTCTTGTGCTAAGAATCCTCCAGCAGGGCTGAGGATTCAAAAGCTCGGAGAATCAAAAAGGAATTGATTTGATTCAGAGCTTCAGCCCGGGCTATATTTAACACATCATTTTTTGCTTGCTCTACATAGAATAGAAACTGTTTGAAGGCAGAGGGGCTGGGGGAGAGAGACAGGGGAGCGGGAAGCACAGGAGCAGGAGAATATTCTGGATTTGCTGCCTTTGTAAGAGCGGTTGGACCCACACTGTCTCCCCCAGACGGCTGACAGACCCTGGGGACCCACAAAGAGACACCCCTGGGCTCCGAGTCCCCTGAGCATCCACCGAATCCGGGCTGGGCCCGTGGCTAAAGCAGGACCAGAGCGAATGAAGGGAAGCAACTCGTGCTGCGGATCACTGCTCCACGTCCTCTCTGCTCCGCCGGAGCCGCCGCCCGCATCCATCAGGCTCAAGGGCAGCTGCTGCGGTTTAAGGGCGCGGGAGGCGGCGCCGGGGATGCTTCCGCTTGGGAGAAGGCAGAAGGTGCCTTTTGATCCCTCCCGGCCTTGGCACAGGGTCACAAATCCTCCTCTCCAGCTACCAAGTGGCCATGAGCGAAACTGCACGATTGCCACCCAAAAGAGTGGGATTCACAAATTCCCAGTGGGAGCACAAACTCCCCACAGCTCCGCGGGTGCTGCAGAGCTGTGCCGGCCCTCGCTTTCTGCTCCTCTCCAAACCACCATTTCCAGGATCCTGCAGCATCCCAGGGAGCTCCCTGCTCCCAGAAAAACTTCCAGGGTTAAACACCTTGCACTCGGAGGTCTCTCTGACAATTACCTGCTTTTTGGCAAACACCCATGTATATTTTCACAATATCTGTAGTAATTTCTGGGAGCCCTTCTTGGCCTTTTTGTCTATGAAAGGGGCAGAAAAATCCTCACCCAGCTCCAGCATGCCACCAATGAAGACAAACTAGTAAATGCAGAATTGCACCAGATCCCATCAAACGTGAGGGCAACAACGACCACTGGGAGAGGACCAACAGTTACAAGAACAACCCCACTGTCCCCTCCAAGGCTGTTCTACAAACCACACATTCAAACATCAGCAACACTGAGGCAGCTCAGAACATCCAGATTTAAACACTTCCAGAAAAATCTAAACTAACTGCAGAACAAAACCCAGTATCCTGAGCAGGGGAAGGAGCAAGAGCCAAAAGCATTCCAGCAAAGCCATTTCTCTGCTCATTGTGTGGCACATGAAGTTCTTTAAACCCTTTTGGGTCGTTATACCCTTCACTCAGCCCAGCTGGTGGCTGCCGACACAGCGGGGACCCCGAGATCCCCACCCAGGCAGCTGATCTGATGTGTTGATGAGCAAGTCATGTCGCTATAATAAGGAGTGTTTATTTGAATAATAAGGTCAGGGAGTTAAGTAGTTGGTATTCCACTCGTAGGAAGCAGTTTGCACAGTGTCACTAATAATTAAAGGGGTTTTTTGACTAATCTAGTTGCTCTTCCTAAATATACTCCACTCTGTTCAAGAAACTCATCAAAGCAGCGAAGTGATCTTCGAGGTTATTAATCTCCTTTGCTCCACAGCTGGAGCAAATTTATTTGCTTGAATTAGCATGTAATAAACTTATAATAAAGCTGCCATATCCCTCGCTTTAGAGATATAGTTTGTGTAATGGGTAGTTAAATCTAGGTAATGTAGCTGTGGTCTTTAGGCTTGGAGAGAAGGGGAAAGGAAAAACCTCAGCAGAGCTCTGTGTTATCCCCAGCACTGGAGTTCAGTGAGATTTCTTCCAGGTCAGGAAATTCAAACTTTTTGGAAACCACTGGGTCAGATATTAAGCAGAAATTCCTCCCTGTGAGGGTGGGGAGGCCCTGGCACAGGTATCCGAGAGGAGCTGTGGCTGCCCCAGGATCCCTGGAAGTGCCCAAGGCCAGGTTGGACAGGGCTTGGAGCACCCTGGGATAGTGGAAGGTGTCCCTGCCCATGGCAGGGGGGTGAAAGTGGATAATCTTTAAGGTCCCTTCCAACCCAAACCATTCAAAGATTCTGTGACTCTGGCAACCCCAGCAGCAGCCCCAGCAGCCCCTTCACCATTTCCACCAGAAAACCAGGAACAGATGAGACCTGTTTAGCAGCTCCCACAGCAAAGGAGGGGTCCCCACAAAGCAGTGGGTACCTTCCCCAGCCACCAAAGGAGAATCAGCCCCAAAAAGCACCCTCGGGGCTGTCCATGAGGGCTGAAGCCCCAGCCCCACCGCTGTGCACAGACCCAGTGGACCAGCAGTGGACACTCAGATTGGCACCAGAGCTGCCAACGCCAGCAGGACCCGCAGAGATGGAATATTTCAAATAGGGCTGGGCTTGGCACAGGGTGTCCAAGTGAGAGGAATTAATTTGCATCAGTTCACTAAGTTGAGCCTTTCTAGGCTGCTGTTTCCCAGGAACAGTAAGTCCTCTCACTTCTCCTTCCTGCGGAACACTCACAGCACCGCTGGTTGGGAATGGGCAGGTGGAGACGGATGTGGCAGATAGCAAAGCTCAGCTGCACGGGGAGGGCTGGCCCCCACCTCCTCTCCTCAGAGGTTATTATTCACAGAGTCTGGGTAGTAAATAATTTTTCCCTCTCTCCATTTCGGCTCTTTTCTGCTCCTGCTCTGCGCTGGAGCAGGGCCTGGGCATTAGCCAGAGGTGTCAGAGGTGTTAGACAAGGTATTAAGGAGGTGTCAATGGTGAAATAGCTGGGATTACAGTAAAGTCTAAATAAGGTGTAAAATAAAACCAAAGGTGATAAAGTCGTTGATAAGAGAAGCTGGAGAAAAATAGGAGTGCAATTATTTTTCATCCTGGTTGTTCACTCTCACAGTGCATTATCTGTGGCTTTGCAAAGACTTAAGTGAGATTTTTTTCCCAGTCTATGGTATTTTCTCCCGGCAGCACCGTGGCTCCACAACCCTTGCACAGCAGGGGAGCATCCAGCACCTCCACACAAACCCCCACCTGCCCAGGAGATGCCCCTTCCTCCTCCTCCATCCTTGTGCAGGGGATTGAAGGGGCCATTCTGGGGAGGACACCGGCGTTTCGGAGGATGTGACCTTGGCAGGAGCTACTGGAGCCAGAGCCCAGCACCGTCCAGGCTGGGGACGTGCAGCTATTGGAAGAGGAGGGTGCTGGTGGGGACGTGTCTCTGCCGGGCTGTCAACCCAGCTGTCACGGGGCAGGGACTCACCTTCCCCGGCAAGAACCCATCAATCATCCCGACAGCCCCTAATCAGGGAGACGGGGCTCGGCAGAGGATGGAGAGCTCGCGCTCCCCCTCCCCCAGCAAATTGTATAGGGGGAAAAAAATAATGCAAGAAATTACTCCGGATGGCAAATCAACAAATTAGCCTTGATTACTATCCGGGTCTCACAGCCTCCTCTTCCTCGTGCTCATCAGCTCAGTCTGCTGAGCCGCTCTGCTCCTGCAGCGCTCATCCCCGCGTCAGCCGCTGGAGCTCCCTGCGGCTTTCCATGGGGCAGCAGCTCCGGGGCTGCAGGTGGGAACCTCACGGGACCCCCCTTCAGCAGCTGGAGGCTCAGGGGGCCACCCCGAAGGAGGGAGGTGCCTTTTCAGGAGGCAAAACGGTGCGGGAGGATGCAATGGCAGAGCTCTGCCGAGATTCCCTGGCTCTGGGCTCTGAAGCCGGTGGCCCTTTCTGCCCGGCACAAACCAAAATGAGGGTTTTTTTCAGAAAAAAACACGGGGGAGTAATTCTGGTGAGAGAAAAAAAAAAGTTATTTAAAAGCACGTTCATCTGCAATTCTCCCAGGGCTGTGAAGGGTTATTAACTGATTGGATTTCATCACATCCCACTTTGCTGCTGCAGAGGCTGATTGTCCCGTATTTGCATTTCTCTTGGACAAGCAGCAATCCTGGCCCCCACGGTGGGCACAAGGCCATGCCATGTGCCCTGGGAGGGCAGCGGGAGCTCAGCTCCATCCCATCACGGCTGAACCGCCAGGAGCAGTTCTCTCAGGATCCCCAGGAGTGCTTTCCCCCTTGCTCAGAGCCAGGAGCTGGGAAGCAGCACCATTTCAGACGTAAACTTTTTAGAGTTAATTTGTTTTGGTTCTTTTAAATGGCACAGAACTGCCAGGCAGGCTGACATCACCCGTGAAGGCATTTAAAGAAATGGATGAATACAAGCAGGAGATGGATGTGTTGGCCAAGTACAACCCGGGCGAGCTCAGGTACACGAGCGTGGTGTTCCTTCCCTGCTTATCATCTTCATTAATAATGTCTTTACTCCAAAGCCATTTCCATCATCACGGCTCTGCAGTAATGACCCCAGCGCAGCTCAGCGCTGCTGCCTCAATCTTCTCACAGAACAAGCAGCAAAATAAGGGAGATTAAAACCCAACAGAAACAAACGGCCTTTGCTTGGGAGAGTGATGAGGGGTGTTAAAGGGGGTGTTAATGCCTGGACCCCAGGCAGGGGGGACAGGCCAGATCTGAGCTGGCTGTGCCAGGATGGCACCAGAGGCACCGCTGGCCCCACAGCCACCCCAGGACCGCCCAGACCAGCTGGGTCCAGTGGCCTCATGCACGGCTCTCATTAGAGGTGTGACATTCAATAACCTGGGCAGCCTGAGGTGGGGTCCTGCTGGAGGGGCTGCACACCCTTGGCTCTGATGGGAGCTGCTGGGAGCATCCCAAAGCTGAACCTCTGGCGCTGCAACCCCAGCCCCAACAGCTCCTGCCCCAGTCCCAGCTCCAGAGGAGACGAGATCACACATGTCATAAATCTGCATTTCCCTCTGCTCATCCATCAAACCCTCCCTCCTTCTCCATCTCCAGAGCCAGGGAAGGGAAGTGTGCACGGACAGCTCAGGTGCCAGCTGGGCAGGGACAAACCCAGCCTGCTCCCACCCCTGCAGCCACCCAGAGCCAGCAGCATCCCTCTTACCTGGGAAACACGAGTTTTACGGTGCAAGGGCAGGGGGGAAAGCGCCTCCTCTTCCATGGCAGTGGGAAAAGCAGCTCCTCCTCCAGGACAGCAGAGATGTGCAGCGAGTGCTGATCACAAACTTTGCAGCGCTTTGGTGTCAGCCCACGGAGATGTCACAGCTCCTGTCCCCAGCATCCCCATGGATGCTGCCTTCATCACCCAGCTCTGGCAACTTGGTTTTTCGGGCAAGAGGTGCTGGAAAAAAACCAGAATTCACTATTAAAAAGGCCGAGAAGTGCCTTGTTTGTCCAGGTTTGTATCAGCCAGGCCTTGCACACGCCATGGGAACGTCTCTGTGGTGGCCCACGTGGCAGGGTGTGACCCACCACGGGCCAGGGCTGTCACCCAGCACGTCCCCAGCCCGGCACACAGCGCGGCAGAGGGAAGCAGAGATATTAAGTGGCTGATTTACATAGTAATCTGCACGGGGAGAGATGTTCGGGGCGCCCTCAGCCTTCATCAGAACACTTGTCATAGTTGTGCTTCCATCTGAAGGGGGAGGAGAAGGGAAATAAGTCCTTGGGTTTTTGCACGTGTTATTTTTGGTGTGAAAGCAGGGGCCTGCTGCAGGAAATCAGAGCCAGCATCCCACCCACAGGGATCCCACCCGTGGCTGGATCCCACCAGTCCCACTGCTGGTGGTGGCATTTGGGGTCTGGGGCTGAGAAGAAAATCACCAACATTAAAGTTCTCAATAAAACATCTGGTGCCCTCGCACGGTTGCGGGGCTGGACACTGAGGTCTCACCCATGGGTGCCCCCAGCTCCTCACCAACACCTCACCTGTGCATTTAGCAAAGTATTTCCACTTCAATTTTCTTTAATGTAAAAACATTCAGATCTGTGAACACCTCTGTCACTCCTGTATGTTGTGCTTCTTTTCCATACATGAAACAAGCTGCTTTCAAGCTTTTTAATCAAATAGGGCAAAGTCTCAGTAGAACAATTAGATAATGGGGAGGAAAGGAAATATATTCTACCCTCCATGTGAACGATGACAAGAGTTTCCTTCTCCTCACAAGGAACTGCAGAGATTGGCTGAATTCAGGGTCAGTTCTGTGACTGCCTCAAGAGAAAGCCTGAACTACTTTTTACACAGCCAAGGGCAGGGGAACTCTGGCTGCACCTGCACCCCTGGACACTCAGCTTCCATGGATCCATCATTCACAGCTCCAGCCCATGGACTGACAAGTCCCCACACTCCAGCTGTGCTGCAGGGGCACGTGCAGGGTGTTGGCTCCCAGCCTGGAGCACACAGACACAGCCAACACGGAGCACGGACAGCCAGGGCGCACCGGACACACCACAGGTCTCCCTTCCCAAAACCCTTTTCCTCCTGGACCGCAGCAAAACACCAAACCCCAATAGAGCTGCGCCCCAGCACCGCCAGCACCGGCTGCCTGAGCCCATCAGCCCAGCCGGGCGCCGAGCGAGCAGCCGGGGTGATTAATATTGAACATCAACAAACAAAACAATCGGAAAGTCAACAGTTTAGGGGAAGAGGGGGCTGCGACAGCCCCGCGGTCCTGAGGATTATTTTAGATGTGCAAAATGCCATCTCTCTAAATAATCAAACTCCACTGCTGCGACTCGGAAATTGCCACCCACGGCTAAAGCTCCAATTTTAAACGCATCCTCAAGTCAATCTTTGTAAATTCCACATTAAATATTGATCAGCCCCAGAGAGGGCTGATGCTGCGTGTTTAGCATAGATGTGCCATATTCAAACAGCCACGGCTGGGAAGCAGAGTCTGCCCAGATCCCAGCCCAGGCCTCGGACGCGGTCACGGCGATCGCTCCGTGCCAGGAGGGAGGGACATCTCCAGGGGAGGCATCACCATGAGGGCACATCTTGGTGCTGCCCCATCCCAGCAGGGACCCCATTCCCAGGGAACCTGCCTGGATGACCAGCACATGGAAACACACAGGGAAGGGCAAGGAAGCATCCCCAGCAAGGGCCTGGCACGGATGGACAGTGCCTGAAGCACCATAAGGAATATTTAAACACGGACACGGGAGGGGAAGGAGACAAGCGCTGGTGCTCCCCTTCTAAGGACACCAGCTCCAACCATACTCCATGGGAGCAATGAGTGCGTGCCCAAGAAACTCAAGGTACAGCATCAGGGCTGTTCTGCTTCCCAAACTCACACCATCACAGGAGGGCTCCAAGGGGGAGGTCTGAACCACCAACATTCCCAGTGATCCCATCGGGAAGGGGTTTAAGGAAAACACGATTGTTGGGAAGTATTCCCTTCTATTTCCAGATCCCCCATTGTGCATATATATATATATATATATATATATGTATATGCCTGGAGTATTATGAAATCATACTTGAAACCCAGATTCCAACTCCATTTCCCATCCACTCGTATAAAATTTTCATTACAGATTGCTGCCCTGCAGTGGAACAGAGGGCAACTTTATTAGAGGCCGCCTGGCAGCAGGAGAATGAGCCAGTCAACAGCTCCAGATATTCCTCTGCAAGATATGGCAGAGTGCTGGAAATGGAACAGATTATATAAAAAAAAAGTAATTCAGAGCAATTTCTAGTAAAGAGTCAAAGAACCATATAATTCAACATTTATATAGACAAGGCTTCAAGGGAACTCTTCAAAAAAAAAGAAACCAGAGGACGAGGTAACGGTAAGAAACTCTGGTTTAATTTTTCCTCTTTTTTAAATTTCTTTTTTAACCTGCCCTGTTGGTTTGTGCCACCCTGGGCTCTGGCAGCACCTGCAGGGACAATTCCAGCTCCCAGTGCCTGTTCGACTGCTGCTGCCTCCCCTCCTCTTCCTCGCCCCACTCCCCACCTGACCCAAGGGCAGGCCCTGCTTTTCCCAACAAATCTGCCAGCCAAGCAGGGCTGTCCCGGGTGCACTGCCAGGGATGGGGGATGATCCTCCCCAAATGTGCCCACATGCAATTTTCCTCTTCCTCATCTTCCCTCCCTCGCTTATCGTGCTATAAAAAGACCGGAGGAGAAGACAATCCTTTCTCTCCGTGATTAATTAAGGCCGGAGCGGACCCGAGCAGCGCCTGTACCTGCATCATTTCCAAGGTGCTGCAGCTGCAGCGAGCCCTGTGACTTTCCCCCGCCGTCGTTTGTCATCTCCTGACACTGATAAAGAGCTCCTCCAGCGCTGTGTCTTTGCGAGGGAACATATCCATATCAAAGCTGCTTGGATCATCCTTTTGCAAACTATCTGCTGCATTTTCTGGCCTAGTTTCCTTTCTCATCTCCAGCTCCTGTTCTTCCCCTCCGTGAGCCCCTGTAGCAGCAGCACCACCCCAGCCTGCCCCAGCACCCAAGGCTGAAGGCTCCTGGGGAAAAAAGGGGTCACTCAGCTTCCACACCATCCAGTGGGGTCTCTGCAAACCCAGAGTGCCTTGGTGCATCAGCCAAAAACACTCCTGCAGCCAAGGATGCCCGTGGTGGGGTGAAAACGTTTCAGCCTGTGATGAGACTCATTCTCAGGCAGCATTTGACATGGGAAAGAACTCCTGGGTTGCAGGGATGGAGGTGCTACAAGCTGGTAGTGGAGCTACAGCTGCCTGGGGGAGGTGAAAACAGCACTTAATTCTCAATATCGCCTCGGGTCACAGCGTGTGTAGTAGAAAAGCAAACACTCACCTTCCCCGAGGTGCATCACAGCTACAGGAGCAACTTTGTGCAGCCAGAGCATGAGCAATGTACTTAGAGCCATCGGGAAAACCATCTCCTGGCTCTCCAATGGAGCAAATTGCACCTGGAAGACCCAGGAAGTGAACAACAAGGAATTGCTGCGCTTTTTTTAATCCAGAGATGCTTTTCTCTCCGTGATGGCACTTCAACAAGAGCTTAATGAACAACTTTTTCTTGGTTCTGAGAGGCACAGACAGGCCAGATAACACCACTGATTCATTAGCATCCCATCATGTCTGCAGCCTCCGTATTCCCCAGCCATATGGCCAGCACGATGTGCTTCCAAAAACTGGGACATCTACGAGGGCTTTATCACCAGCAGCCATCACACTGGAGCAGCCTGCGGTTACATGGAGATGGGGAACATCTTATTTCAGGATCTCCTGGGTGTGAAGGAACACGGCGTGGACGGGAGACAAGGTGACTTTGTGGGACGTGAGCATCCCTCCTGCCGCAGACAGGATTTTGATCAGGATCACTCCAGGTCCTGAGCAAAACACATCTCCAGAGCGGATACACATCTCCAGCAGGGACATGCTGCCTGCCCAGGTGGGAGACACAGCATCTGCTTTTATCTCTCTCCAGATAAATTCCCCAGATGACCGATGAAAGCTCCCAGCGAGCTGAGCTGTGTGTCCAGCCATCAGCCCTGTCTGAGCTGAGACCTCAGCCAGGCATGGAAAACAGAGAGCTTCCCCCAGCCCCACCAGCAGCAACATCTGGGCACGGCATTAGGTGGACATAAATAGATGTTAAGTGACCAAAAACAGATATTAAGGGACCATATGCAGCCTCTGAGAGCAGCAATCTGTACAGGAGGCTCCTGGCTCTCATCAAGGCATGGCAGAGAAGAAGCCCCCAAAAAGCAGTGCAGGAAACAGCAGCACCCCGAGGTGTGAGCAGCCCTTGGGGGACTTTATGGGCCTTCGTGGAGGAGCAGGGAATTTGCATCAGCCCAAAGAGCTGCTGGCCCCTGTGGAAAGGGGGACACACAGCCCAGGACATGTGTCCTTGGAGACCCCAGGTGGCATCTCCCACCCCTCCTGAGACCACCTCCTCCTCTCTCAGCACCATCAGAATCTGCCTCCAGGTTCCCAGCACCTCACGTGTGTTTTCTAACAAGCAAATAACTTTTTCCTTACTCCGAGCTCCGTCTGCAATTCCGTGGGACCCAGCGGGAGGGTCTGTGCTCCCCCTGCACTCACCAGCCTGTGTCAGCAGTTTGTTATGCAGCCCTGTGGGTTCTTCAGGTTTTTTTTTTTAAAGAGGCATTTTCAAAGCTTTAATGGCTTTGAAAACAACACAGCGAGTTCTCTTTACTGCAGGAGAGGTTAATGATCTCCCTCTGCTACAGAACCAAACTGGACATCATAATAAATAACCATAATAAGATATAAAGTATCACCTGGAGTGGCTCAATGCAGAGAGCAGGTCGGAGTTGTGATGCATTTCCATTATTCAGAGTAACTGCCAGGTGGGAAATGTTCAAAGTGAAGGCAGTCAATTAAAAAATGAAAAGCCTTACTAAAACAGAGAGGGACTGCATCTTATCTTGCCTGCCACGACCGTGTGCTCTGGCTCCTGGCAGCCCCGAGGAGGTCCCTGCTCCTCCCCTGTCCTTCCCGAAGGCCAGCAGGGTGGCACCGTGTCGTGCTGCCACCACGGCCCACGGTGGCCCTGCACTGCCAGCGACACTGCCAGCGACTGCCAGCAGGTCTGGAAGGCACAGAACCAGAGAACGAGGTGGGTTGGGAGGGACAATAAAGCTCATCTCACTCCGTGTGCCCTGCCAAGGACAGGGACGGCTCCCGCAGGACCAAGCCCCACGCAGAGCCTTGCAGGCACATCCCTGTTTGGGATCATAAAACCCAGCAGCACCTTGCTCACCTCCACAGCTGCTCTGCCCCGTCCCCACGAGAGATGTGAACTTCACAGAGCCTGGGGTGACACGAGTCCCTGGACACCCAGGAGAACCTGGACAGCAAAAACTCCATCAGGGAGACCCGCACGGGGAGCGACGCGACATCACAACCCGCAGCCCGAGCCGGGGCAGCCCCCCCGCCCCGCACGGGGCTCAGAGCAGGAGCAGGAGCCGATCCATCACCGGCGGCAGGAGCTGCCCCCGGAGCGGTGCCGGGGAGGGGAGGGGGTCGGAGTTCGTCCCACGTGGCATTAATCACCTTTCCTGAGGCTCTGCACGCCTGGACAGACCTATTAATCAGCGGCATATCAGCCCTCCAGCCCGGCCGGGCCCCTTTGTGTGGGTCCCTTCCCATCACAGCCAGATAAGATTATCAGTGACGAGCAAGACACCCATTGAGCAGCACCTGACTCGAAGAATGGGATTTTTTTTTTTTTTTTTTATTTATCCCCCTGTCTCAAAGATGAGCTGTTTCTTGTCTTGTCAAACCACATCCTTTTCTTGAAAGAACCAGCTTTAAGAATCCAATTTGTCAAGCTGGACAATCATTTGAGAATCCATAAAAAGCCTCGGTGACTTTATCAAAAAAAATAAATCAGAAGGTTTAAAATGGTAACTGAAAGGGATTTGAAAATAGGTTGAGTGGCCTACATCAATTAATCTTCACAGAGACAGGGCTTTGTGAAGCTGGAGTGGCAGAGAAGTGACAAAAACTAGTTACTGGGCTTGAGGAGATGGAAGTTATCAATATTTCTCCTCTCCTTTTTCTCTCTTTTCCTCTTTCTCTGCCTCTTCAGAACACAGTGAGGCAACATCCCCCTGCCACAGGGCACGGCAAAGCTGAGGAGGGCTGGTGGTCAAGCCAAGAAGGGGCAGGTGGCCACTCGTTCCTGGTGATATTTTTCCACCAACTATTCCCAATGTCAGCCAACAAGGGCCAGACCTGCTCTGCCACCACGGCTGTGAGTCTGTCACTGTCACTGCTGGAGCTCACCTCCACCACAGCCACAGGGACAGCCCCTGGAAGAAGCCATCAGACACTGCTGGCACTTACAGGTGGCTCAGGAGTCCCGAGGCACATTGTGGCACCTGAGGACCCAGCCGGCTCCGTCACCAGCCGGGGCTCAGCTCGACTGAGGAGGGAGGAGAGAAGGGCAGAAGGAAATAAAAGGTTTCAGTGCAACCCGACAGGAGACCTCAGGGCTCACAGAATGAAATGAAGAAGCTGGAAAATGAAGGATTTGGCCGAGGAGAGCCAGTCCCCTGGGAGGGCGATGGATGTCCCCACCCGAGGGCAGACAGCCACGGCTGCTCCTTGTCCCCGGGGACGCACGGCCGAGGGACAGGGTGTGACAAAACACCAAGGGATCACCACCAAGGGGACACCTGGATGGAAACAACGGGCTGGACAATTTGCCATAAAAAGAAAGAGCTTGGGAGGAATCAAAACGCTGGAAAGGGAAGGCCCACGCTGCCGCGCTCCGGCACCGAGAGCAGGATGTGAGGGGCTCCAGATGGCTCTGTGGTTTAGTGCAATAAAAAATGTAATCTGACAGGCAAGCATGGGGCTGGAGAATAATAATAAGACAAATAATTTCCTTAAAAAAACCCGAAAGGAGTCTAACAGCTCAAAGATATCTTCATTTGCTGCAAAGAGCAGAGACCATCAGTTATTTACTGCAGTTGGGAGCACGTTCACGAGCTTTCAAGCGGTATTTTGTTGCAGAAGCATAATATAAGGACACTTTCTTTGCTTTCCAGCCAGGGGAAATAGATCTGACTTGGAACTTGGCCAGAAGGACTGCAAGTTCGGGCTCTGAAGCAAAGGTGATAACTTTGCCAATTAAATATGGATGTGATTTTCCCCCCTCTCCTTCCCTGGAATACTTTTGCAGTGCCATTAGGTGATGATATAAAGACATCGGCCTCCTGGTGCAGCTTAATTGCTCCTATATAGAAAAATGATGAGCTCGATTGCGCTGCACAAGGGCTGCTGTGGCTACTTGCTGCCTTATTAATAGGTGATACTGACGTGTGTTTAATTCTTCTGCCCAAGGAAAAACAGGGAGACAGCAAAGCCCTGCTCAGCAAATGCCTCAGCACTCGCTAAACTGCTCCACTGAACAGCGAGGGGCTGAAGAGAGAGTTTATATTTAATCACACACTTAAAGTGTTTTGCTGAGTCGATGCTCAGTGCAGGGAGACAGGGTGCACTCCCAATTAAGTGACCTTTTATTCCCATATCCTTATATTTTTCTTTTTTATTGATACACAGCACAGACAATCCTGTGTTTTGCAATCTCCTGCTGAACGATTTCTAGTCCAGGGTGAAGCCTGGACAAGCTGAGGACCAAAAAAAAGCTGTTGTTTTAATTCACATGGACCTCAGAAGGGGCTGGGAGCAGAAGGGGCTCTGGGATGTCTTCCCCTGGGATGGGGAGGGGACAGAGATCACCTCCAGCACACAGGGATGAGCAGGAACACCGTACTTAGAGGTGAGCAGGAGGGAGTGTGCAGGGCAGAACACGAGGAGTTGGAAAGGCAGCCAAAGGATGCTGCCTGATATTTAATGTAACATATTATCATTATCATATAATCATAGAATGGTTTAGGTTGAAAAGGACCTTAAAGCTCATCCAGTGCCACCCCTTCCACTATCCCAGGCTGCTCCAAGCCCCATCCAGCCTGGCCTTGGACACTCCCAGGGATCCAGGGGCAGCCACAGCTGCTCTGGGCACCCTGTGCCAGGGCCTGCCCACCCTCACAGGGAGAATTCCTTCCTAATATCCATTTATTACTATTATTATCCAACCTTTGGGAAAGCAGTATTACTGCAGGTTTACAGTCTTTACTTCCTCAGCAGCCACTAAGCCACTCCTAAAAATCCACATTTTCCTCTGCTTTCTAACAGTCTCTCTAGCAAAAAGTTTTTTTAAGGAACTGACTCTCCCAAAAGAAGCTGGGGAGCCGCCCTCCCATCTGCATGAAAAGCAGGTGGGCACGGGCTGCAGGGGATTTGCATTTGCTTCTGCTGAGGCTCTGAAGGTTGAGTTTCATGCCCACAGAAGCTGCGGTTGGCACGGGGGGAGCAGAGCAGGAGGCTGCCACTAAATTGATGGCAACAGAAAAACCTGGAGGTACAAATGGCTCGAGAAAAGGCGTGATGAGATGCGACTGCCCTGGGTGCTGGGACTGCAGAGAGCAAAATGGGAAAAGACCACCTGGACGAAGAGAAAATGCTTCTGATTGCTCGGGGAAAAGCGGAGTTAAAGATCATTGGAACGGACAAGGCAATCTGGCGGCGGCGGCGCTGGGATTGATTCCAGGGCGAGGAGGGGCGGGGGCCGCACCCCCGGGGCTGCCGGAGCGGGGCATCCTCAGCCGGGGGGGCCCGAGGCTCCTGCCACAGCAGCGCTCCGGGCTGGGCAGCCGCAGCTGCGCCCTCCGCAAAGCAGAGCGCTCAGCCCCAGCGCAGCGCTGGGGGAGAACGGGGGTCTCCCTGCCCAGCCCCGGCTCTGCCGGGAAGCAGAACTGAACCAGACCATTACGTGGAAGCACAGTTTAGGGGTCACACAAGTTTTTGGGTGGGACAGGTCCCTGCATCTCCCCCAGTCCAAGGACCTAAACCCCAAGTGATGCTCCGCGCATCCCGGGAGGACGCGTGCCCTGGGCTGTGGATTCACACAGCCAAAGGTTTTCTGAAGGTTATGCAAAGGTTGCCACCCAATTAACGTGCCGGAGCAGCACCAGCTCTGTCTGCCTCATTTCCAAACCTGAAGGCCACCGGGCAGCTCGGCAGCTCCCCCCACACATCTGCACTGATCCCCGAGTCCTGAGCACATTCCAGCACAGGGTGATGGCAGAGACGGAGACAGCAATAATGATGTATCCATTTCCTCTACCTTGGGCATTTTTAAGTCATCTCATCTCAGAAATGAGCCATTTCCAGCGTTTTGCATGACAACCTGTTGGGCCCTCTCAGCGACGGGCAGATGGCGGGCTGTATTCACACATCACCTCGTGGAGCACCAGACAGGCTGGGACCCCATCACTGCTCTGCTTCAAGGTCACAGAATCACCGAATGGTTTGGGTTGAAAGAGACATTAAAGATCATCTAGTTCCAACCCTCTGGAACCATCTGGATTCCTCCCTGGAAGGGAGGAGCAAAGGTCATGGACTGACCCAGCTTTCTCTCACTGATCTGCCTGACACCCTCTGAACTCCTGTGACACCACAGGGGAGGCAAAACCCCGGGAAGATGGAGATTTAGTTTGCTCTGTGTGCTGCCCAAACCTGCAGCAGGTTCTGGAGCCCAGCCTCCAGCTGTAGGATAACACAGCACACACAGGGAGGAACCCTTTCGAAACAGGCACAAGATACATTCCTTCAAATGTCCCTTCTCATGTCATTAATTACGTCTCGGGTTACTAAACACAGGCAAATGAGGATGATTTCCTTCCCAGCATCACAAGCCTGAGGTTTGCTATTCCCTTTCTCTCAGGTCTTCCATTAGCCTTTATAGATGATTTCCCTGTCAGGCTTCCTTCCATGCCTGCTCACAGCTTCCCAGCATTCCAATCCACCCAATCTATGCTCATTGCAACTCCAAGTGCTCCACTAATTCCTCTCCTTGCGTTGCAATTTCACATTGCTCAATACTGGGTGTAACGGCAGCAGCGCTCCTGCCGCTACTTCCCAATTAAATGAGCCAGGAGGAAAAACATTGGGAAACGTTTTCAGCCGAGCCTTTATGGTTTGAAGGACATTTTAAAGGCAGGGAACATAACCTGGCTCCTGCTGATGTTCATGAGGATTTAATCATGAGAAATTGCAAACGGGGGTTGGAGCAGAGCAAAGAAAGGGGTTAAGAAGATGTGACTTTTCCAATCCTCCCTGTGTCCCACAGAGTGGGGCTGGTCATCTCGGCTGTATTTTTGAGGTCCTGTGTTGAGAAAATAAAGAGCCATCACCAGCAGAAGGTGGAGCCCAAGCAACCTTTTTAACCCAAGGAACTGCAAAATCGAGCACATTTCTTAAAACTGCTGTTTTGGAGAGGCTCTCAATAAAGGCACACGGAAAGTACCTGGAGGAGAGGCTGTGGCACTGTGGACACTCCCCCAGGGCCCCCCGTGTGCCCACCCTGCCCCGCAGAGCCAGCAAGGACAACAAACAGCAGCAGAAAGCAGAAAACTTTCAGCCTCCCTCCTGTTAATTATGATCTTATTTTGCACAGAGAACCTGTCATTCAGCCGCCGGTAATGGATAGTTTCTGTTTCAATTCTCCCTCCACCCTATTATCTTTTATAAAATTCAGCCAGGCCGGTGATGGATTGATAAGGGACGGTCCCGGCGGGAGCCGGCTCGCTCGGAATGGCTCTCACGCGCGCCCAACTTCTGTATCTTTTTAAATATTTCAGTTGTTTGAGATCTTTATTTCACATTTCGATTTCCTGTAGTACAGTAAATTTATCTTAGTCACCCAGTCAAGTTCTTTCCAAGTCTCTTATCTCCTCCTCTCTGTACAACTGAAGGCCCCTACACTATCTGTGCTGCCGATAACGCCGGCCCTGGCAATCCACAGATCGCGCTGATCCGGCGGCCCCGGCCCAAAGGAGACCTTGGCAGCCCCAGGCTGGGCACCGGCTGGAAGTTCAGCGCTCAAACCCCGCGCTGGCTCCTGCCAAGGCATCTCCAGATCGGCTGGAAAAGCGTCTGGGGCTTCCTGCAGACCCAAGGGATAACGGGGCCAAGGGCAGCTGCTCCCTGCAAGGAAAAGCCCAGCGGGGACCTCCCGGGATGTCTCCAGTGGAGGGGTCTGAGCCAGCCAGAAGCCCTGCCGTGGTCCCAGGCCGGCAGGCACACGTCATCCACACAGGGATGTTTTCCCCTCACTAAACCACAGATTTTTAAATATCTCAACAGCACGGAGCAGAGAGAGCATCGCACGCAGCCACGGGAAACCCCCCGCCACAGCACTGTCACGGCCGGGGAGGAGATGGGAGCAACCACACTGAAATAATAATGAAAAAAACAACAAACAGGTAAACCCGAGTCACCTTCTCGCTGCTGTGCCGGTGGCAGCGCCGAGCGCGATCAGGCAGCACCCCCTGGTGCCACCGCGCCGGAGCGGGGCCGGCACCGGCGAGCCGGGAAAACACTGCCCGGGAAACCTGGAGAGCCAGCGGGCTGGGAAAACACTGCCCGGGAAACCTGGAGAGCCAGGGGGCTGGGAAAACACTGCCCGGGAAACCTGGAGAGCCAGGGGGCCGGGAAAACACTGCCCGGGAAACCTGGAGAGCCAGCGGGCTGGGAAAACACTGCCCGGGAAACCTGGAGAGCCAGCGGGCTGGGAAAACACTGCCCGGGAAACCTGGGGTTCGACCCACAGGGACACACGCCCGGGTGGATGCTCCGGAGAGGCAGCACAGCGCTCCTGCCTCACTCCGAGCACAAACGCGCTGCTCTGGGACCGTCCCCGTCCCTCCTGCCAGCATCCAGGAGCTCTAGGATTCAGGGTCAAGGGAATCGAGGTGATTTCCCTCCTGGGGAACAAGTGGGTAACAGCTCTTGCTGGTTATGGCAGGACAAGGAGCTCGGGTCCCCTCCTCTCCCCAGCTCTTGGAGTGATTTCCTCCCCCAGCATCAAACCCAGCAGCAGGGCACCCAATAAATACATCTGCAGAAGGGTGATTTATCTGTAGGGGAAGCCATGGAAATTCCCAAACCCTCTTAAATATCCGTTTCCTGGCTCTAAACCATCAGTAAGTTGCCAACTGGGGAACGCATTTGTCTGCTCCCCTCTGTGTATTTTCTGCTTTTCATTATAATTTGCTAAATAATACATTACAATGAGTTATTTATCACACTCAGCCGTTTCACGATGCCTCCTCCATCCCGGGGAATTTCACCCATAAATCAGACACACAAATATCTGCTGGCATCGCTGCAAGTTTAACCCTGCACCCTTCACCTGCCCCAGCAGCTCCCAGGCTCTGCTGAGAGCAGCTGCTGGATTCAATGACAGCCAGCCCAGGGAAGAGGGGGAAGCTTCAGCACTGAGAAGTGACCAGAGAGGCACAGGAGGGACACCTGCAGACCCCCAGACTTTCTCCTGGTGGCTGTGAGCAAAGTGCTTGGTCAACACCGGGATGTCACTGCTGGGAAACGAGACAAGGACAGCGCTCAACTTCAAGAACACCAGGAGGGAAAATTTATGATTCCTCCTTTCCAAGTCACTGTACCTTCCTTTTGAAACAAATTGGCTTGCAAATATGGATTAATTTAACTTTACACCATCCATCTTAAATCAACAGTATCTGGGCCCACAGATTGGGAAATCAAGGCATGGAAGGGAAAATTAAAAAAAAAAAAAAAGCAGTAGAACTAGGAACAAAACCCTCTCTCTGTGCTTTAACTACAAAATCATCTTTCCCCATTAGCAGCTAATCAGAACTACCAGAGGGGAAGAGATTACAGACAGGGCGGAGAGGGGAGTAACTCACAGAAATACAGACATCAGAACAGATTTTCATTTATTTACTCATTTATCACAGTGAGTCACAGGCTTTGAGTTCATGAGTCTGCATTAGCCTTGCAGGATTTTGGGATGCAATCTCCAAAATCTGAAAAGCGAACAGGTCACAGCCACGTGCCATCTCAGGAAGGAGAAAATCAGCGTTTGGGGTTGGTCTCGGGAAGTCTGATATTGCTTTGCCTGTTGGATTATGAGAAACCACTAATCTTCCCTCGCCAGCCTTCTAATCTCTCTGGGAGCCCAGATGCCTTATCTGAAACTTGCTCAGTGGAGAGCAGCCCAGGTTGCCTGGCACTGGGACGGATTCCAGCAGCTCTGGGAGCCAGGGAACGGCAGGCAGGGGAGCTGAGGTGCCACAGGGTGCCCTGTGCCATGCCAGCCAGTGGGGCTGCCCTCAGCAGCACACGGCCGGGGTGGGAGCAGTCTGGTGATGGACACCACCAATGTCAAACATCAGGTGCTTGTTCCATAACTGAGCAGCTCCAGAAACGAGCCAGGCTCCGAGTGCCCGGGCTGAGCCCCTGCAGCCCTCCTGCTCCTCCAAACACCTCTGTGCACACTCAACCCACCTCTGTCCACTTATACACCAAAATAAACCACCAGCAGTTCAGGGGCCTTTTTTCCCCCCTCTCCCTTTTTCCCCAAAATGAGCTGCAAGAAGCCACGAGCTTTATTTACTCCAGGCAGGGAGTGCCTCATTTCAAGCTTTCTTTTCTCTCCTTAGCTCATCCCAGCTCTCCAGAAGAGGAGAGATTCCCACACCTGACCACCACCCCCAGACACTGCCCTGGGTGGGCTCCAAGGTGTCCAGAGGGGACTATCGGTCACACCAGCCCCAGGATGTCCCAACAGGGCACTACCTGCACACAGCATTTCCTCTGGCATTTCCAGCCCTGCACACGAGCCCACGCTGGGAAATGAGAAACATATTTTTAAATAAGAGGAAATGGTGTCTTTGTGTCAGGCAAGTGGAAGAAATCCAGGACCAAGAGACTGCAGAGCCTTTCCACTTCAGACAGCAGGTGCTCTCCAAGATGTGGTTATGGCAACAAAATAAATGATGGATAATTGCTTTTGTGACAACTTGCCAATTAAATTAGACTCAGCAGAATAACATAATGACAATTTGTTATGCTCTGGTGGGCACTAACACACCAATCATAATTAAATGCTATGACTGAAATAGAATGCTGCTGTACACAGGAATATATAACCCCAATTCCCTCCCAGTGAAACATTATAGGTTCAGACTTGATTTCAATTTCTGGAGGATAATAACATTAGCGCACATCAGAATGAGCCTGCAATATGCAGAGAGGCAGCAGCAGCAGCACAGGGACAGACCAGAGACAAGGGCAGCTGAGCCACCGGGCTCCTGCGGGGACCCCTCCAGCATCGCTGATGCTCCGGGCCTCGAAGCAGTGGGGGACATCCCAAATCACTGCTGTGTCCACGGGAGATTTCAGATCCCTGGCTCGGGGGAGCAGCTGGGGGAGCAACTGGCTCTGATGGAGTAACACTGGCCCCAGGGGAGCAGCCCCACTGCAGACACCGAGGCAAGAGCTCATCGGGATGGGGCCACAGGGGTTTCTTGGGGCGACACATCCCTTTCTGCCAGCAAAGCCCTCACGCTCCAGAGCGGGCCCCTCGCAGCCAGACTGAGCTGTGGGACACAGCACAGCCCGGCCTTCCTGGAAGGATTGTCAAAATGTTCATTAAATGCACTGCAGTGCCCGAGAGTGAACTCGCCCCGCAGCTGGGATCCCTCAGGGACTCAGCCCCACCAGTTGACCTGGCCAAACTGGCCGTGGCTGCCGCCACTGGGTCAGAACTGACCAACAAGGGGGTCAGGTCCTGCCAGTACTTAACATTTACTGGTAAAACAGCAGCAGCTTCTTCAGCCACTGCTGAGCTCAACCCACTGTTCTCACTGGTTTGTTCTCACCCTCCCCAGGGGTTTTGTCCTGCATCTTACACATCCCAGAATTCTTGGGCCAGGAATTACTGTGCCATGGACATTGCTGGGGCTGCACAGAAAAACACTGCAAAGAGCACCAATCCCAAACCATTAAAAAGCTCTAATTTAGAACCAGGCAGGTGGCAGAACCAACACTGCCCAGGTCTTGCAAAGCACGAGGCACCTCTGCGCCATCCCCTCTTCAGTGTGGAAACACAGCACATCAGAGCCAGCACCCTGCTCTGATTCCACATCCATTTTTCTAACAGATATAGATCTCTGGAATATTCCAAAGCTCAAAACAGGGCAGGTTTGAAGACCAAATGTGTGTGTGCAGGCAGGGCTGGGCAGAGGCAAATCCCAGAGGATTCTACAGAGTAGCAATACCAATAATATTATATCTTACGTGGAGCCTTCTTTAAACATTAAACCCTTTATTATCTGCCTCGAGGAAGCTTGGCATTGGCAAGGTCAGATCACCTGTTTTTCCAGCAAAGCTGATGAATTATTTTGGCTGCTCCAGACATTAGACCTGATCCTACTAAATCCTTAGTTCCCCTGCCATCAACACATACCAGCGGATAATCCATTACCCAGGAGCATGTGAAGGGGCTGAGCACGGCTCTGGGGGCAGCTGCCTGTGGGCTTAAACAGTGCCCAAGCTCAGAGCCCGGCTCTGCAGCCCTGATCTGTGGGCCTGGAGGTGCTCGTTCCAGCAGGACACATCCTGCACTGGCACTGTTTGGGAAAAAACATCAGTCTAAGGAATGCTGCATCACCGCCAGCAGACTCCTCCACTCATCCATTGCACCAATGTACCTGCATTCTGCTGGAGGGCAGGCAGTTCTTCACCCTAAAACTTTCAGGTGAAGCCCACGTTTTTAGGAACTGGCCTTGGAAAACCTTCAGCCTGGCAGTCAGAGCTGAGGAAGGTGTCACTGCCGGCGCTTGTCTCGTCTTTGATGGCTCAGGAATTAAGGCACCGTGTAACTAATACTTCGGTATTTACTGTCACTTAAAATAGCCTGGCGATCAGCGAGAGGAGCTGCCGCACGCAGCACTCGCCCCGCGGGAGGAAGGTCAGGAATTTCGCCCAGGAAAGGTCACACTCTGGGACGGGATGTGGGATGGCAGCGACCGCCTCTCTCCGAGCAGCCACCGAGCGTTCCGATGGCAGCCGGGGCTTCGCCGGCTGTGGGGCCGCTACCGGACCGCAGGAGCCGTCCTTGCGGAGGGCAAGTGAGAGGGTCACAGCCCTGCAAAGGCCAGGAGCAAACTCTGCCTTCCCCAGGGCAGGAATCCCCGCACCCCGGGGCTCTCCATCACCGCAATTCCCTCGGTGCTTCCCCCGGCTCCCAGGGGAAGCCGCGATGCTTTCTCCAATACTCTGGTGCAAGCTCGGACTCTCTCCCTCCCCTGCGGGAGCCCGGCGGGGCTGCCGTGCCCCCCTTGCCGGGCGGGGCTCGGGGAGGGGCCGCGGCCGCCGCTCGGCACCGGGAGCGCGGAGCGCGGCTCCCACCTAGCGGGGAGCGCCGGGGGCCGGGGCTGCGTACCGACCCCTCACACCGCCTGCTGCTGCCGGGGAAACGCCCCGGGAGCGCCGAATCGGCCCCCGGCTGCTGCCCAGAACCTCTTAATTAAAGTGCCTGAGTTCCAGCAGGTCCCGACCACCGGCATCTCCCTCCCAGCCCGTCAAACGCTGTTCGAACTCATTGGGTTTAATTGGTTTTATGTTAATTGCGCCAAACACTCCGGCTCGCATCCCTTATCCCGTGGGTTCCCCGGCACCCACCAGACACAACAAATCCGCGGCGCTGAACATTCCAACCACGGCCTGCCCCTGCCCGGCCCAGGGCTGGCTCTGCCCTGGAGCTTCCAAGAGGGAATTCCCACATTCACACCATGGGAAGACTCCTTCCTCCCCCTCTCTCTCCCCTCCACTGAAAACAGAGGATCCCTTACAGAGTTCCAGGTTCTCCCGCACATTTGGCCACGTACCTGCCTGGGAACAACGGGGTGCACCCGCCAGTGAAGGGCACAACTGCTCGAGCAGGAGCTGAAGCACCGCTGCACCCTCCCAGCACAGGGCTGCTCCACAAATCCAAGGCTTTCTGCACTTCCCGAATCGTGGCTGGGCTCCGTGGGCACGAGGCAATCACCCTATAACCCTCTCACCTGTGGTCATCACCTGTGGTCATGGTAATTAATGGCTTGCAGCTGGTCACCATCAACTTCCCAGGTGTTAAAGGGGAGGAAAAAGGCCTGAGGGGTCTCTCAGTCCACCCCTCCCAGGCCTCAGCTGTGCCTGAGGGCAAATCCAAGGGCTCCCAGCTGAGCCCACTTAGGGAGGCCGGTCCCGCTGGGAGGGATCTGCCCCCAGAGCCACCCCCCTGACTTTTTTCGACACAAAATAAAACGAATTCCAGCTTTCTCCTCACCTGCTCTGCACAGCAACTCGTTCAGGGCACAGCCCGAGGCTCTGTGAGGGCTCTAAATTCCATGTTATTGCTCAGTCTGGAAATGGATCACTGCTAAAACAGAGGGATTTTTGCTCTTTGTAAGAAAACCTGCACTCCTCTTGAGCTACAGTGCAGAACTAGGAACAAAGTTTGACCACAGAAGCCAAACCACGAGCATTTTTACATCCTGCTTTTCCCTGCCACTGAGCTTTCCTACATCACACACAGCAGCAGCAGCACTGAACTGGGCAGGGAGGGAGAGATTGGACATCATTTACACCTGCTGGGAAGGGGGTGGCAGTTTGGTATTTTAAAGAATAACAGACAGAAGAAAAACACAAAAAAATCACAAATGAAAAGAGGCAAAACAAACAGTGTTTGTCTTTCACACAGCCCAAGCCAAAATGTTTAATGAAAGATCAGCCAGCCACTGGATTTGCAGGCATGGGAAGAACTCCCTCAAAATCCCAGGAAGATTGGTTGTTATTTCCTTATGTTTTTCTCATGCCAAATTTCCAGTGACTGTTTCCTAAGCAGCATCACCTTTCCCTCAGCAAGCAGCTGGAACATCCCATTTTCACACTTCAAAGGTGACCAATTTCATTAGGAGTCACTAAAAACCTGCAAAGCTCCCAATTATCTGGTACTGCCACACTTCATCCCGCTCTGGATTTAAGCAAATGATGGAATGGGAAGAGCATATGATGCCATTTCTATAAATAGCACCTTTCCCCAATCAGTGATAAAAAGATGACACTTCAGACAGCTGCTGGAACACATCAAACAGGATCTGCCATTCCCACAGCAGGAAACATCTTTGCTACTGCAAATGAGACACCTGAACAGGCAGAACCTCCAATTTTTAAAGAAAATGTTTTAATTTTCCACTTTTTCACTCATATTTTCCAACCTGACTTCAGAAAACCGTCATGAACCCTAAAAAAAAATAGAGTTATCTGTGACTCTGTCAATGTGGAGCTGGACAGAGGGGAGGATGTGTCACATGCACAAGCCTGGAGGGCACCAGGATGCTCAGGTGTGCTCCCTGAGGGAAATGTCCCAAAACAAGGGGTGGGGGTTGGTTCCTGGCAGGTGACACAGGACAGCAGGGCTGTCAGGAGGGAGAGGGATTCTCCTTCTGTGTCCCTGCCAGCTCTGGTGGCTGCTCCTCCCCATCCTTCCTCTTCTCCTGCAGCTCCTCCAGCACAGTTTGGAGCTGCAGGTGCAGGGCAGGATCCCTGGATGCAGCATCCTGCTGCTCCTGCTGTGCTACCTGCAGGGAAGGACAGAAAAACACATAAAACAGGGTGGGAAAAGCTTCTGAAGGGTGCCTGAGGAGAGCAACGGCCCTCTGTGTGCCCGGAAAAAGTTTAATTCATGCTGAGATTATTATGAAGGTACAACACAGTGTCACCAGGGCAGGACACTCCCAGAGAGGCTGCTGACCTTGAGCTAAAAGATGGGAAAATTCACAATGCCACAACAAACATACAAAGTTCCAAAAGGTTTATACAGATACACCATGGACTATTTGAATGATTATCCATTTCATCACCAGAACAAGATCCTTCCTGACCCACAAGTCCCTTAACCTTGGCCAGACACATTCATGGCCAAGAGCAAAGTGTGTGACTGCCTTGCTGCAGATTTAATTCAGACCAACGCACCGTTAAGGGCCTGGGAGTGGAGTTTTCTCCATCCACCAGCCAAGCAACTCTGTGGATATTTAATACTCACTTTATCTGTTCCTCTTCTCTGTAAAATGATCCCACTGGCCAAAAGGGCTTTTCCTGTTTCTTCAAACAATTTCTCCTCTTCAATCTTCCCTTCTTCCTTCAGTTCATTGTATTTCTCAATGAACCTGGATTGCAAAATTGCTTTTTTACACTCACAAGTAATGTTCTGGTTCACTGATGGACAGGGAGAAAGGGACAGTCTCAGAAATATTCCTGGTTTAATTATCATCTTACCTCTGGCAAGTAGATTTGAAGTTTAACCGTGTCAGGTCAAAAGGTCTTGGGCCATTGCCATAAACTTTGTAAAATCTCCTGGTCAGAAAAGGAAAGAGTTTGGTTTTTGCAGCTAAATCAAGAGTAAATAGACAACAGCACAGTCAGTTAATTTAGTGGGCAGTAGAGAGCATTCACACTATTTCTCCTTTTCACAAGAACCTTTATGAACACCTGGAAGTGTCCAAGGCCAGGCTGGACAGGGTTTGGAGCAGCCTGGCATAGTGGAAGGTGGGACTGAATGAGTTTGAGGGTCCCTTTCAACCCAAACCAGTCTGGGATTCTGCAGAAGTTTGTTCCAGCTTTTTTACTGTATTAATAAAGCCCAGTTAATCAGCACCACCAGCAGCAGCAGCAGCAGCGGGTCGGAGCAGCTCCCTCTCAGCGGGGTAACCCAGCCTGGAGCTCCGTGCCCGACAGGGATCTGCCCTTCCCACCGCAGAGGAGCCTCCAGCAGCCACTGCACACACAGGGAACAGCACAAACCCCACCCCACTGACTTCAAACAGCCCCGCGAAACACGAAGCGAAGGCTGCCGCTGATTCGGGAGCGCTCCCCGAGGGACAACGCGGATCGTCCCCTCCCGGTGACACCGGGGACAGCCCTCTGCGCTGCCCGCAGGGCCGGAGGGGCACAGGCCCATCGGCGGCGCCCGGGCCGGACTCACGCTCGCTCTCGGTCCTCCCGGTAGAGGATGGGCGGGATCGCGTCCGTGACCCGCCCGTAGCGCGGCCGCGGCACTCGGTACAGGGGCTCCCGCAGCGGCGGGAACGCGGCGTACACGTCCAGCCACAGCGGCTTCTCCATGATCCCGATGCGCACCAGGTTCCGCGCCCTGTGGGGGACAAGCGGCGGCGGGGGGTGCTCAGGACGCCGCGCTCACGGGAGAACCGGGACCGCCGGCATCCCCCGGCCCCCGCCCCGGATGAACCCTCCTCCCCGCACCGGCTGAACACGCTCCCGATCTTCTGCGTGCGGCTCCCGGCCATGGCGGCCCCGCCGAACGGGCCCCCGGAGCGCCCCGAGCCCGGCCCGGTGCTGCCCCACAGCCGGAACCGGAACCGGAACCGGAGCGGCCGCCAGGGCGCGCGGCCGAGTGCCGAGCGGCAGCGGGAGGAGGTGCGCAGGCGGCGGCAGCCGCTGGCCGAGCGGCGGCGCGGGCGGATCGCCCCGTCGGTTTAAGGCCGCCCCGGCGCCGTCCCGGCCGTGCCCCGGCACCCTCAGCCCCAGCCCCGGCAGCGCCAGCAGTCCCGGGGCTCGCGGGAGCCTCGTCTCCTGTTGGCTGCTGCCGCCATGTCACGGATTCACGGGATCGTGGCACATCCCGAGCTGGACCCACAGCGACGGTCGAGCCCCGCTCGTGTCCCTGCACAGACACCCCAACAGCCCCGCCCTGGGCACCCCTCACTCAGAGCGCTGTCCGAACGCTGCTGGAGCTCTGGCAGCCTCGGTGATCCTTGTCGTAGAATCATCAAGGTTGGAAAAGACCTCGAGGTTCACCAAGTCCAGCACTTTCGGCGAGTGGACAGTGGGGTGTGCACACAGGCCCTGTCCGGGGCTGCCCCGTGGCCGGAGCCCGCCCCGGACAGCCCCAGCTCTGCCCGCCGGGCTCAGGAGGCTGCAGCAGACACGGCGTGGCCACAGCAGGGTCCCGCCGTGTGCTTTTAACCTCGGTTTATAAAATCCAGCGGCTCCCCCCAGGCCCGGTGTGAACAGCCTTGCTGCAGGCAGCCTTTCCCGGCTGGGAGCAGCCCTGGGCACTAGGTGCAGCCCTTAGCTTGGGAATGAGCTGAAGGGAAGGAAAACACATCTCTGCTTCCATCTTCCAGCCTGGCGAAGGAAGGGGGCAGTAAATTTCCACGGCAGACTGGCAGCCAGCAGGTATCCCCGGGCTCGCACATCTCCAGCCCCATCCTCAGCTGACCACTTTCCAGCCCTGCGCTGTTCTCAGCCGCTGCCTTCCTTAAAACGCTGGTCTGAGAGCAAAACCCCCGTCCCTGTGGAGGAGAGGAATTCCAAAGGGAGTGGCTGGGACTGCTCCAGGGCTGCATCTGAGCTGCTCCAAGGACTGGGCTCTGCAGCCCTTCGGGAAGCCCTGGCTCCCCGCCGCGCTCCCTGCGGCACCAAGGCAGCAGCCAGGGTTTCTCCAGCATTTCCATGCTTTTGATATTTAAGGCGAGAATGCCGTGACTTTTTCCAGGCTCTTCTTTCACACGGAAGGTTTCCAAGCCACACGTGAGACTGGGAAGCTCCAATCCTGACAGGAAATGAAAGCTGCTCCCGGAGAGCTGGCACAGGACAGGTGGATTCTGTCCCATCCCTGCAAGTGAGGGGGATGCTCCGTGTGCCCCCCGGCCCTGCCACTGCCCCTCAGGGCTGCCCACAGCAGGAACTGCTTCCCCAGTGATGGGTCACTGGATTCTTGAAGAAATCACTGGACACAAATCCAGCCCCATCAGGAGCAGGGAGGCAGCAAACCAGGGCAGATTTGGGGCATTTGCATCTGAGGGGCACAGCTGGAGCTGGGCTAGAGCTGCCCCTTCCCTCCCCAGCCCCCTTTCTTTCTTCTTCCCCCTGTAAAGAGTAGAAAAATACACAGTGTTAAAAAATATACAGTGCTAAGAGTACAACAGGACTTTATTATAGGAATTACTATTAAACATCTTTAAGAAAAAAATCACGTATGGAAATAAATTCTAAAATAGCCACACTCACAAACATCACAGATCAGTTTGTTTTGTTCTTTTTAAACCTTTTTGTAGAGAAATGATACAAACATCACTGAGAGTTGTACATTTTTATGTAAGAAATGCATTTTGGCTCCCAAGCCGGGTTTGTGGCCTTTCCACTCCTTAGACCTGACTTTTTGTTTTTTACAGGACATATAAACAACCCCTCTCCCTCTCCATTAAAATGATACTTTGTGCCTCCAAGATATTTTGACACGGCTACAGAGTGACATCATCCAGAGGCTGTGCCTGGCCTGGGATGTTTAAGGGCAACTTGTTGGGTGGTGGTGGCCAAGACGTGCCCAGGGCCCTGTGCCAGCTCACAGCCCCCGGCCACCCTTCCTTGCTGTCCCTTTCTCAAGGCTCAGTGGGAGCAGAGGGTGCCGGGCACCTCGGGGATGTGCTCAGGCAGAAGGCAGAGGCAGCTGCTGGTCTGGGACTGCTCCACCAGCAAACCTTGGCTGGGTTACAGAGGTGACTCAGGACGTGTCACTTAACGAGCAGGCTGAGAGGAGGGACAGTGTCCCCTCTTTTCCCCGGCTGCTGCTGAAGCCAGCGGTGCAGCAGGACTGAGCTGTGGCCCTGTGCCAGCCTCCCAGGAGAGCTCAGCCCATCCCCGCAGCCACGGCACGACCCAGCCCGTCCTCAAACCCTGCACGGCAGGTGCTGCGAGAGCCGGGGCTGGGCCAGCCCTCCTGCCAGCACCTCCTTGTCTGGGAGAGCAGAATTCCCTTCCCGCCCGTTGGTGCTTCCTGCGCTCATGGAAACTTCGCTGGGACTGAAGCCCTCGGTAGCTAAGAGGCGCTGGAACGGTGACAAGCTGATCCGCTTCCAAGTTTGATTTTCTTCCAAATATGCAGAGCTGGGAAGGAGTAACGGCAGCCTCCTACGGCCCCCAGGGCCAGCAGAGGGTAGGGAAGGAGCCCCTCCTTCTCTCCACCACCCTCAGAATGAAAGTCCCACCCAGGGACTAAAGGATTTTCCGTTCCCCAATTCACCCTTAGCCCCTTGCACCCTGAGGCAGGTGCTCCTCCAGACCCACATCCTACCCTGGGCAGGGCAGAGCAGCCCAGGACATCCTGTGCCCTTCCAGCACCTCCTGGCAGCCAGGCACACTATCAGGAGCAGGGGTGCTGCCCATGGTGTGGGACAGCCAGCGTGGTTGGGATGGCCCTAACCTGTCACTCACTGGGCTGCCAGGACTCAGGACACGCTCCTCAATCCAAAGGAGTGGACACCAAAACTGGTATGGGCTGGGTGGGGTGGGAATTTTGATGCTTTGATTTTAGGAACCCAAAGCTTGCTGGCATCCCAGGGTGCTCCAAGCCCAGTGCATCCTGCCCTGGTCCTTGGCACCCCAGAACTTGTCTGAGTACTGGTGCTGCGGGAGAGCCCCGTCTGTGCTATGGAGACATCACCCAGACCAGACCCTGCAGCCCCGGACACCTGGAAGCAGCCCTGCCCCTGGCCAGGAGCCAGGAGAAAGTGAAGCTCACGGGATGCCCCCGATCCCCACCACGGCTGCGAGGGGACGACAGCAGCGCTCAACAGGTGCAGCAGCTGCAGCGCTCGCGGGGGAGGAAATCTTGGCGTCCACTTCAAAGGCACGCGAGCTCCGTTGGGATTGAAGAGGAGCCTGTCGGGAGCCAGCGCCTGCAATGGGGACTTTTGTTACCAAACCCTGCGGAGAGGCAGGGAAAACACTTGCGTGAGTGTTTGATGGCTGGGGCTTCTGCGTCTGCCGCCTTCGCAGCTCCAATCCTGCAACATTTGTGCTGGTTGGCGGGAGCCAGAGAGTGAAACAGGCACGTCTAGAGCCACCTCCTGCATTTGGCAGGGAACGTTGTGCCGATAAAGGAGAAGAAAATGTGCTGGCAGGAGCGAATTCTGACTTTACGCTCGTCACTCATTACTTACACAGCGGAGGAATTTGTTTATGTAATTATTTTTAGCCTGACAGCATCTCCCCGAGCTGCAGGATTCTGGTGCTGCGAGAACGAGGAAGGGGCTCTGCTCCTGCCCCGCACCAAACCCAGCAGTGTCCCCAAGCCCCTGTACAGCCTCTCGTGCTGAAAACACCTCCACCAGCCCTGCCAACCCCCGGCTTGGGCTTTGCCTCTTACCTACAGCGGGGGCATCCCTGGAGCTCCCAGGCTCCAGGACCACCCCCAGCACCCCACACCCGGCGGGACATGTCCTGCTCCATCAGTGAGGGTTAAACCGGTGTGAAATCCAGCCCTTGGTGCTGCCCTGTGGCGGCACAAAGCGTCCCAACTTCAAGGCAGTTGTAGCAATGCCGAAGGCAAAGGTTTAATTCAAAGTGAAACGCCTAGGAAAAGAAGGCCTTTCCTTTATAAACAATTTATATTATTTGACTATTACCTGATCTGAATCTCTGCTCATTACTCCTAGCAATAATAGACAACGGCTGTTAGCTTCCCTTTCTCACGTGGTTTTTGTTCCGGTGTGCGCAGAGTAAAGTTACATCAGACCACTACAGATATGTTCAGGAGTGCTCCGGCCAAGCAGACCCCACGTGTGAATGGATCCTCGTTAGTACGACTGATTTCATTCCTCCTGCGCCGCCGCCCGGGCCGAGAGAGCAGGCGGGGCTGCTCTTCCCCAGCCCGAGCTCCACTGGCTCCTCCGCAGCCGCTCACAGCAGCTGCCTGCTTTTTTTCCTTTTTTTTTTTTCCTTTTTGGCTGATTTGCTCGATAGGAAAAGTTGTTTTCAAACCACTGGTAAGAAAACATTGTGCCTCACTTCAATACTTGTACTTCAGAGGAGTACAGCAGCAGAGGGGGAACAGCCAAAATCTGGGTGATTTGTTGGGTGGGTTTTTCCTTTTCCAGCCATCTCCTGATGAAGCCTCGTGCACATCCTGTGCCAGCAAGAAACCCCAGTGCTGGGACCTGCAGGGAGGGGAAGGGGAGGGAAGGAGAACAGCATATGCTCAGCCTCAGCCACACAGTGACAGCACCAGGGGCTCTCCCAGCCATGGCACCCATGGCCACTGATGGGGCCTGTCCCCACCAGGACACACTCTGGACACAGCCCAAAGCACGTGGCCCCTCCTCCAGCCAGGCTGGATCATTCACACAGAAGTTATCATCCATCCCCAGGTGCCTCTCACCGTTTACTGCCCTTCCTTCAGCGTCTCCTCCTCCTCCTGGAGCTGCTGCCGCCGTGCTTGGAAATCTTCATCTGAAAGGCAGAGGCAGGCGGGGGCTGTAGCCACCTCCACACCAGGACACCACTGCACCTCAGTCCCAGCTCCAGGAGGAGCCCCAGGGGAGGCAGCCCAGCTTTCCCCAGGGCAGGGATTTCCTTGCTCAGAGAGAGAATTCCCAGTGGGACTTGGGGAGTTTCTACCAGAACTCGCCTGAGAACACTGGACGGAGGTTTTGGCCCACGGGGCATTTCTGCCAGGCACTCACACCTGAGCCAGCCCTGGGGTGATCTGGGGCCAGGCACCACGGCAGCCAGCACAGCACAGCACACCCAGCACAGCATTCCTTACCATAGGCATGTCCTTCCACATCGTCGAGAAGATTTGCCGTGGAAGCCGCCGTCCCCATCCTGCGCCCTCCGCTAAGGAAAACCGGCTGTGGAGCCAGGATGTGGCCGTGGCACCACCATCGCCCTTCCCAGCCCACGCTCCAGCCACAGAGCTGCCCTTGGGGAACCCCCAGGAGCACCCAAGTGAGGCCCCCCTGCCCCACAGCTCCCCAGCCCCTTTCAGGATACACCTGGTGCTTCAGCAAGTGTTTTCTTTTTGATTTCCTCATCTTTGTCTTCTCAGAGAAGGCTCTGGCGAGTTCAAACAGCTTCTTGCGTGTGGCTGGAAGGAAGCAGCCAGGTGAGGGTCTCACCCAAAAACCCTTCCCAAAGCTGCCACGGGCAATGGGAAGGAGATGGGCAGGGCCAGGGGTGTGAGAGCCACCCACACCCTGGCACCCTGTGGTGATGCCCTGGGTTTGCCAGATTCGGAGAGGGAGACAGGGACACCTTGGTCCCTGGCAGGAGGTGCTGGTCTTTTACCCTTTTGCTGGGGTTTTCACGATCTTCCTCACCCACCCCTCCCACTGTCACCCCTGCCTGCAGCCCAGCTCAGGCTGCCCAAGGAGCTCGGTCTAGTTTGTGGTGGCAAAAGCAGGCTGTGACTTCCCAGAGAAAAGGATGAGTTTGGGAGAGTGCCAGGTACTGCTGCCATCTCCCCCTGCCCACCCCACTCCCAGCTGCCCTCCAGCCCTGCCAGGCATCCTGCTGCCAGCACGGGGCCTGCACACCGACTCACATTTTCCCATGTGTTTCAATTTGTCTCGGAATAAGGCATCGTCGGACACGGCACCGCCGGCCTCATTGGTTACAGAGGGAGCTACGTCACCTGGAAGGCAAACACCTGGTCACCAGGAGTGCGTGTATGGTGAGGGGGGGCTCAGGACAAGTCACTCCCATGACCCAGTTCCAGCACCAGCCAAGGGCAGAGCTGGGAGAGAGCAGGTGGGACGAGAGCACTGGCACGTGGGGCTGGCTCTGGATGGGGACACAACCCCTGGGACCGGGGGTGCAGAGACAAGGACCAGAGACCCGCAGAGCCACGTCCCTGTTCCCCGGGTCCGTGAGCCCAGCTGGAGCCCTGCCAGGCTGCCCAGCCCCTGCGACTCGCCCGACCCTGCACAGGGCCATCGACAGACACCAGCTCTAATTCTGACTCTGGGCAGCTGCTCTGCTCCCGAGGTTAATCAGGATTACCCGGGAACAGTCATTATGCCTCCAGGCACAATCCTCTGCTCCAGCTCGGCCATGGGAGGGCAGGGATGGATGGAGGCAGGATGCAGGAGCACCTCCACGTGGGGAGGGCAGGAGCACCCATCACCCACCAGCTCCTCTCCCGTGCTGGGAGGGCAGCAGGGAGGGATCAGCCAGTTTCCTCCCTCCACAGGCACTCTGGAGGCAGCTGGGCAGAGGGATGGGAATGCAGGGGCTGTGGGGGATCCTGCTGCGGAGAGACAATGCTCCCGTGTGTCTTGGAAGTTACCTGATAAAACGGAGGAGAAACCAAAGTCGTTGCTGACAGCAACACTGGTCGACTTGGATTTTTTGGACTCGTATTTCAATCGATCTGAAAAAGAAAAAACGCAGCGCCCGCTCGATCAGACCCTCGAGGCAGAGCACATGGCTCCACTCCCCTCTCCCCTCACGGCCCCGTGGCTGCCGAGGGACAGGCTGGTGGCAAGGGAGGGAGCTGGGGCTTTGCTTCAGCACAGCGACCACAAGCACTTCGGTGGGAGCCCACAGCAGCAGAGGAACTGCCCACCCACCACAAGCACATGACAAGCACACCCGTGGTTTTCCTGCCACCTGCAGTGATGGTGCTGCCAGGACCCTGCAAAGCACCAGCGACACCTCTGAGGGAGCTGGGCCCTTGGCCAGAAGGCTCAGAAGGAGGGAAGGGCAGCTCTGTGCTCAGTGGCAGTAAAACCATCCACACCCAAGCCCTTCCCGTGGCACTGGACGAACAACCAGCTCGCTGGGAAGGAGTGTGGTGACAGGGAAGGAGCAATCATGGCAAAACTGCTCTCCAATTCAGGCCTGCCAGCACCTGGAGAGGGTGCACAGCTGTGGAGGGCTCAGGGGGCATTTTCAAAGCCCCTTGCTATGGATTCTGCTGGGCTCTGCCACACGTGCTGCAGAGGGGTGGGCAGGGGGAGGAGAGCAGGAGTCTGGGCATGTGGGCAGCTCGGACCACCAGCCTGGCCCCATCCTGCACTGGCTCTGCTTTGGCACAAGCCCTGATCCCACGGGCAGGGCAGTGCTGCCAGCAGCCAGTGTCACAGCAGGGTACACACCCAAAAAGCAGAAGTTTCTGAAGGCACTTTTCACCTCTCTCCAGGGCAAGGAGGAAATCCCGGTTCCTCTGGAGCTCCTTCATGAACTCTTCGTTCTGCAGGAAGAGCGCGATGCGCTCGTCCTCCAGGTACTGCTTCCACCGCCGCTCCTGCTCCAGGGAGCCCTGGCCCCGAGGGACGAGCCCCCGTGGCACGGGCTGCCGGCAGCCGTGGGAGCCCTGCGGAGGCAAACATGGCACAGGTTGGGTGGTGATCTCGGGGGTCCCTGCAGCAGCACCTCGGGCTGAGCTCGGCCTTCTGCCCCTCTGTTACAGCGCAGCTCCCCCAGCCCCGATGGCCACCAACTGCTGCTCCCCAGAGGGGTCCCTCTCTCCTCTGCCCCACAGCCCAGGGCACTGCCCTCAAAAAGGACAAAGGGGGACAGGGCACCACCGCCTCCGCCCCTTGGGAAGGGGGACAGGGCAGAGGGGATGGACATCCCATGGGTCAAACTTTTGGAGCTCCTTTTGCAGAGCACAGGCTGGCACAGATTAACTCTAAACGATGTGGTTGTGCCACGGCAGAACCTGGTGTGGAGGTAAGAGAAGGCTCTCAGCAGCATCGCTGCTTTATCTCCCTTCTCCAAAGAGCAGAGTCTGCAATGTCCTGCTGACAAACATCCCTGCACGAGGCACGTGACGCCTCGCACCTGGGGAGCAGCACAGCCGCACGCTGCAGCACAGCCTCATCCCTGCCTACAAGATTTATCTGATTTGTAGCTGCTCCCAGAGAGCCATAAAAAGCAAAAGCACACAATTACTGGGGAAAGAAAAGGGCAGCTGCTCTTCTCCTCCCCCTGAGCCCAAATGAATTGGCATGCTCCTATTCCCAGAAAGGTAATAGAGCCCGTGAAGCTCAACTTGCAGGGCAATCATTCATGAAAACGTGGCAGGCTGCCTTTGGAGACGAAAAGGGAGGGAGGAGCAGGGTGCCTGCAGGCCCCCCAGCCCCTCACCATGGCAGGAGGGTGCTGGACCCATTTAGGGGTTCCTGTGTTAGCAAAAGGCCAAGGGATGCCCCAAACTGTGGCTTGCCTGGAGTTGAGCTGGGTGCCCAGCATGTGTTGGGGCTGTTTGTTCCCCATGGGATGCTGCTGGCACGCAAACCTTGTGGCTTAAAACCACCATGGAGTACAAGTGGACTCTGATTTCCCAGGGGCAAATCCACTGGCTTGCACTAGGTTTCCCACCCAAATTCCACTGCAGCAGCCCTCAAGTGCCCTGGCAGTGCTGCTCTCCTTAGGAGCATTACTGGTCCTGCTGCTCCTCACCAGGGCAGTGGGCAAGATTTTCAAATAATTGAAAATATAAGGTGCTTCTGGCAAGTGGCATTTCTGGCACTAATCATTGGGATAATGGCAGGAAAAAAACCAAAGCCTCGCTGAGAGATCTTTGACACCTTGCCCACTTCAGTCTCTTGAACAGGACACGCTCCAAAACTTTCGGTTTAGTGCACACCTGGTACCCAGATGCTTCCAGAGTGCTGATGCTGCAAGCTCAGGGTGGCTGAGGACTGGGATGGTGCTCCACACCACCTCACGGAGCCAGGCTGGGAGGGGTGGCCGAGCCTCACCTGTGTGCCGGCCGTCTGCTGGGGCAGGATGCGCAGGAAGTCCTCGGGGAGGTTGCCCAGGAGCGGCGGGTTCCAGTTCCTGTAGTGCGCGGGCGCCGCGGCGCTGCCAGGGCCTGGCACGTCCGTCCTGCAGGGCAAGCACAGGCAGCACCTCTGGCGAGGGAGAAACCCACCAACACCTGCCATGGCAGCGGGGCACAGGGCCTGGCACAGCAGTGCCTGGCACAGCAGAGCCTGCCCAGCTCCACCAGTGGTCCCGGGAACCAGGAAACCCCAGCACATCCCCGAATGTGCAGCGTTAGCATCAGCTCTGGAGAGCAAAAGGCTTTCCTAAAGCGTTTGGAATCTTTGGGAGCTGCATTTCAAGCCTTGCCCTGCAACTCTGCACGCTGGGCTTTCCTTCTCCTCCTTGTTTCACTCAGACTCCCAAAACCCAGCCCGGTGGAGCCCCAGCACTGCAGGGATTTGCTTACGGAACTGACAAACGCCTCTCACCAGATGCCACACCCAGCCTGCACAGAGGGCAGGGGCTGGCACACAGGTGCCCGGGGCTCACACTTGCTGTCCCCCAGCCCCACACCTACAGCCAGAGCGGTGCTGCCAGGGGACAAGTGAAGCCAGCCGAGGTGTGTGGTGAGGAGCCGGCGCAGGGCCCGGCCACCCAGCACCTGGTGTTTTCCAGTGGAGGCGAGCGCTCCCCACCCCCAGGAGCTGATTTTTGCCATTCCACATGCTGCCGGAGCGGCTTTCCGGCCCCTCAGCTGTTCGTGTTTTAAGCCCTCACAGGGATTTTTGAGCCAGCTGTGAGCTTCATTCATCTCCCTTGGCTTTGTCTCACTCGACCCTATAACGAACTGGGGCCAGACGGTGTGCCAGGGCCAGCTGAGGGCAGCCTGCCCCCCGTGTGCTGGCACAGGGTGCCCCAGGAGCGGGAGCTGTGCGGGGCTGGGGCTCACCTGGGCGGGGGGGTGGGCAGTGCACGGGGGTAGCGGCTGCCCAAGGCCTGGCTCTCGTAGGCGGGAGGGGAGTACACAGGAGGGGGCTCCTCGTCTGAGCTGTCCGGCTCCAGGGTCCGCTCCAAGATCTGCAGGGTGAGAGGATGGGGTGAGGGCAGGACAGGGAAATGCTCCGCAGCAGGCCAGGGTCCCACGTGCAGCAGCAAAGCAGGGATGGCACGGGCTGAATGCTGCTGCAGAGAGGATGGGCAACCTCCTGGCACTGGACCTCCTGCATCCAGCAGGGTTTGGTGGAGTTTGAAGGTGCTGCTTTCAAGGGAAGAAGGTGCTATCCTTGGATGCACACAACCCTGGGGAGTCTTTCTGACAGCAGCAGAAGGGTCTCTGTTGGGTTTTGAGATGAGAGAGAGGTGGGAGAGCACTTTGGCTTCAGCCTGAAGCTCTGCCCAAGACAATCTTGGGTGCAGCAGCCTGGCTGAACCGGGCACTCAAACCTCTGCCTGCCAGCAGCAGTCGAGCAGCACTGTGCCCAGGCAGGAGGACGCAGGAGGAGACTGAGGTGCCCACTCACGGTGAGCTGGCTGTGGAAGCCAGAGCCCAGCAGAGGATCTCCACGCAGGTTACCTCGGGGGGGATGCTGTCCTCCGAGTCCGAGCTGTCGTCACAGCCGCTGCCGTCCAGGTTCATCTGCAGGAGCTGGTCGATGGTGGCGTCCACGGCGCCGTTGTTGGCTCTCAAGACACACTCGATTATGTCGTAGTCCATGTTGGGGAACATGGTCTTGAAGTCCTCCATGGCCTGGTTGAACTCCAGGCGCCGCACCTGCCTGGCGGGGCGGCTGTTGTTGAGCTCCTGGGCGGAGGAGCCGCCGCGGGAGCCGCCGTTGCTGCTGCTCCGGCGGAAGAGGCTCGTCATGGCGGGGCGGCTGCGGGGGCTCGGCGCCCACGGTCCCGGCTGTGCCCGTGCCCCTCCTGCCAGCCGGGACCATGGGTGGGCGGCGGGGCTCCCGCTCCCCGCGGCCGGCGGCTCCGCGCGTCAGCCCCCGGCGCACGGCAGCATCCTCCCACCTGCGGAGGGGACACGGGACAAAGTCACCCACGGGACAGCACGCAGAGGCTCCCCCGTCTCAACAGGGGACATTCGGTTCCATCCCACCCATCCCTGCGGGACTGTGCCATCCCCCGCAGCGGGCGCGGCACGCCGGAACGTGGATGTGCCGTGCCAGGAGCTGTACCAACAAAATGCAAGGCAAGAAAAATGGCATTACTTCCACCCTGAAGGCTGCCCAGATTTAACGTTTCCAGGTTTGACATGTATTTATAAACACAGCAAAATCACTCTTTAAAATAAAACATGGAGTCGGCTCAGAGAGTGTCAGAGCAGGGGGCTAAAATGCTCTGCAGCACGGCAAATCGACCCTTTGGAAAAGCCAACAAATCCAAGATTAACATTCACTTTAAAACCATAAACAGATTATACAGCTACTGCTTCTCGTTTGAAAATGCAGGGCCAAATTCAGTTCTGGATTAACTCCACTGTTTGAAACAGAATTACCCCACGAACACTTTTGATCCATAATATCATTTTCAAAGGCTTTTTCCTAAGCAGCAGGCAGAGAGGTCAGGATAACTGTCCCTAAATGGTATTTAATGCAGAAGAACGTGCCAAGCACATTTCTTAGCAAAATGGCATAATCAGATTCCAAGCCATTAAGAGGAGCAGTCACCTCTGAAGGTCACCCAGGCTCTCCCCTGCCCAGCAAGACCGTGTGTGACAGTCATGTCCCCAGTGCTCGGCCCCTGTGCCAGCCCACAGCCCTGAGCTGCTCCAAGGGGTTTCCAGGGGCTCCCAGAGGCTGCTAAGAGTGAAACACACTTGTAAAACATGGAGAGCTCAGCAGGAACTTGGGGAGAAGTTCACTTTTTGCCACGCTCCTTAACCCCCAACTTCATCCCCAGGGACAGCACTGCTCTGGCTTGGTACCAGAGGAATCACGGGGATGATTCCTGCTCCAGGCACGCTCTGCTCTCCTTCCCTGGCTTTTGGTAATCCTGGAAGCATTTGCATTTGGATGCACTACAACAGCAGCCCCGTGCAAACACCAGCACCCAATCAGTTGCTGCACCTCGGTCCCCGGGCTGAGGGTGGTGCCAGGGGCCATCCAGTGCCACCTTCCCGTGGCATTTGCTCCCACGCAGGACAGGACCCGTACAAAAGAAGCAGGAGAATCGCTGTCGGGCACAAGGGGCCATTTCCAAACAGCACTGGGAGCCCCCAGCTTGCTCCTGCTCACTAATAATATCCATTTAACTGGTCACTCAGCCAGGAACTGTCTCCATCCCAGTAATTCTCAGTCCCCAGGATCTGCTCCAGCTTGCCAGGAGCCAGGCATGGAGCAGCACTGTGCGAGTGAAGCAGGAACAATTCCGACAGCTCTGCCCGGCTCTATTCACTGAGGACAAATAAATCCGCTGGAGTCAATTAATAAAACACTGCTGCTTGGTTCCTCCTCCGCTCCCCTGACTCATTCCCAGCAAAGAGCCGGCATTGTTCACACCTCTGGAATTATACTTTAATTGCAATATTGCATGGCTGGTTTAGTCACGTATTAAATTGAGTTGTAACACATTCACAGGGTACACACCTCCTTACGAGATTTGGCTACTCCAAGAGGATGGAGAACGAGCCTGGACACCCACGGGGACACAGCTTATACTGGATACACTGCAAACACACACACAATGCACATATGGGCATGAGAGTTTCTGTGGAGAACTGTTGGCTCAGCAATGCTGTGCCAGCCCATAAATCTCAAACAGCAAAATCAGCCCTCAAAATCAGGCTGGAAATCCCCAGATCTCTATAAAGTAACCAAAGTACCTGTGGCTGGGGAATCTCTGTGTCCCAGCATTTGACCTTTGAGTGTGTATTTAACATCTCCCCTGTAACCACGAGGGCCATGGCTGTGCCAGGCACTGGCAATCCCCCTGCCAGCCCTTTGGGCTCCTGTTGCCAACACTGACTCTGGGGAGGTGTTAGTCAACACTGCACGAGAGGGACAACTCCCTGGAAGTGCTGGGTAGTGTGATTGAGCACAGCAACGTGCAGAGCCACGGAAATCTTCTGGTCAGAAGACCAACAAAATTAGGGATGGGAACAAGACATTTATACACCAGAAAGGCTCTGCTGCACATCTGGCTTCAAACAGTCCCAAGGAAATGTGTTGGGACATTCCCTGCCCTGAGATACACCCGGAATTTGGGGCTGGCAGGGGCTGCTGCGAAGGTGCAGCTGAAGGTGCTGCAGGTGCTGTGGCACAGACCAGGGCAGTTCATGTGCCCTGAAGGCTTTTAAACCTATTTTTTTCAAAGTCCTGCTGCTCATCCAGAGAAGTGCAAATCACTACATCAGCATGAGTTAAAATCCAGGGAAAAGCAAGTGGTCCTGTTGGCAGGAGTTGATTTAAAAGATCAACAGGTAGCTGTATTCCGAGGATCCTCCCCAGTTCCTGCATGTCTGCAGCAGCGTCTTCAGGTGAGCAGTGGGGGCAGCAGCCAGACCTCTGTGACAGCTGGGGAAGGGGCTCAACATGTTCCTGGCCCTTATTTCTGTGATGTCAGTGAGGGCCTGGGAAGATGCCAGGAAAAACAAAATCCTTTGGATTTCCCAAAAAGGAAAGAAGAAGTTGGTGTCTGCAGCCCATGTGCGGGCACAGGCGCACTTGGGGCACGGGCTGGGCTCCTCTTCCCCTCGTGCCCCATTTGCAGAGTGAGGCTGTGATGACTCTTATGGCTGCTGCCTGATCAACTTTCTCCCTGTCTGACAATAGCTCCTGCCCTGTTATCCTGCAAAAAGGACCCTGAATGCTGTTATTCATTCACCAAACCCAGGCACAGGCATAATCCTTCGCCCTTCTGCTGTTCCATCACAGGAGGAGCTTAAGGCTTTGCAAGCTCCTGGTCCATGTGTCCCTGTCCCACAGGTCACAGAGAGCAGCCAGTCAGCAGCGGGGACACTGGTGTGCCTGGCACCATCCCCGTGCCCCACCAGCCCTGGCAGCACAGGATAAATCCTCCTGTCCTGGCTCACCCCAGCTGAGCCTCCTCCACATCCAGCAGTGGTGGCTGTGCTGGCACTGACCTGTACCATGGAGAAAGTGCCATGTGACATCCCAGTGCCAGGCTGGGGCCAGGCACAGAGCCAGCACTGGGTTAGGAAGGGCTGCCAGGATGCCACATCCACACCAGCTTTTATCCAAGTGCTTTCATGCCCTGGGACAGGGCTGGCACTGAAAATGCTGTGTTTTGGTGTCACTGCGTAGCCAGGACAGCACAGGACACTTTCCCACACACCTGCATGACTGCTGTCTCACTGCACACTGTTCTCAGGCATTGGCACACCTTTGGCTGCAGCTCCTGCCCTTAGGTCACCCCTCAAAACCACAAAATACAACCAAACACAAGCTGGCTTTGGGAGGCAGGTCCCCTCTGCCCGCCCAGGGGTTCACCCTGCTCTTCTCCCACCCAAGCTGCCAATGACTTGCACAATTCAGATCCACCCTCACCAGAGCCAAGAACGAGACCAGAGCCAGGAGAACGCCTCAGTCAGGCTCCTGGGGAGGGATAATGCTCACAGCCCGGGAGGCACATCCTCCTGTGCTCCTGGCATCCCTCCTGGGCACGGCTGCTCTCACCCAGCCCCTGAGCAGGCACTTGGTACCTCCCAGAAATGGGCTCTTCCCATGGAGGGATGGCCCGAGGGGAAGCTCTGGGAGCAGGCACGGTGTAAAGAGGAGGCTGCCAGCCCTCAGCTGCCTGGGAAGAGCAGCTGGATAATCCCGGGGGTCGGTCAGACCGGTAATGTCGTGCTGGAAACAGCAGTTGCTCGGCTCTGCGAGGAGCACAGCCCAACCGGAGGAGCCAGCAGCTGGAAAAGCACTGGGACTGATCACTTGCAGCCCTCTCTGCTCAGGGAAGAGCCTTGGCACCAAGTGCAAACGAGAATATTCCCTTCCCCAGTGTCTGCTGCAGCTCAGACAGCAGATGGGATTGCTCAAACACTGCCCAGCCCCTTCTCCCCTGCTATTGCCACGCTGTGTTCATAGATCACCCCTGAAAACACGCTGGAGCTGGGACCCCGCCCTGCAGCCAGCATGGGGGTGACACCACCGACTGCTGGGTCCCTCCAGCCCTGCACTCCCCAACCCTCAGGCCACTCATCCCGTGGTGGCTGCAAGCCCAGGCCTCTGGTGCCTCAGCTGGGGATGCACAGCAGATGTGCAGAAGCCTTTCCATGCACAGGATTATTTGGAGACAACGGCTGACAGCCCCCCCAGTTTCTGGAGGGAAGACTCTTGGAAGAAGTCTCAAAACTTAGGGATGTTAAACCAGAAATAATGGCTCTGTCCAGAGCAGATGTGCTGAGTTCTGCTGCAGCCAGGCCCCTGCAAAGAGACTGCTCAATGTGGGAACGAGAAGTCTGGGAACGTGACTGCTTGGCAGCTACAGGTGTGATTATAACAGGACTGAAATTGGGATGAAAAGTAAATGATCAGGAACAGAAATTGTTATTCTCTACCACCAAACATGCCAAGGATGTGCAGGATGGGTCCCTACCAGTCTCTCCTAAATCCTCTTGTCACCTTCCTCTCTGCCTCAGGGGATGCTGTGCACCCCTCCTGGGCCCGCAGCCTGGGAAAATTGCTCCGAGCAAATCCTTTTTCATGGAAACAAATAAGCACCTGAGGATCTCCTTTAATACTTGTTCTACCGCATATTAAAATGGCTGGGTTTAAGCCCTTTTCAAAAGCAAAAGCAATCAGGGAGGCGAGCACAAGTAAGCCCTGCTTGGGAACCTGTGCAGCACGTACCTCTCTGCAACAGGAAATTCCCCTCTTGGCTCCACAGCAAGTGCGGAGGAACCGGGAGAGCCATGGAGTGATCCCAAGCCCAACGCGGCACCGTCAGCATTCCTGCCCAGGCGCTCTCCACCGACTGCTTTACTGGGGAGTCCATGGACACGGCAGCACTCTGAACACTCAATATCCACGTTTCAGAGCTGCAGTGGCTGCCGCTGCCTCGGGGCACCCACTGCTCTCCCACCACGGCCGGCCATGCCCTCCTCCTGGACAGATTTATAGGAGCCCTTTGTGAGCCGACCAGATTTCGGCCCTCCACAGCACCCAGCTGGATCCTAAAACAACAACACTCTGATAAAACTGGGGGGGACACACTCAGCTGGGACCACAGAGCCAGGCAGGGCTGCACCGGGGACCCCTCACACAGCACCCAGAGCACTCACCTTCCCCCTGCCAGTGCCGGGATGCAGCGGGATCTGCAGGGCTGCCAGGGGGTCCTGGTGCCCCCAGTCCCCTGTGCCAAGCGAGGCAGAGCCACCCCCCTGCCCCTCGGCATTGTGCAGCGCTAATCCCTGGCTTTCACACGTTTTCCACGGCAGGACCACAGCCCCCGCCCCAAACTAAGCCCACATTAATGAGGTAGCACTAGATCCTCATCCGAAAGTTGCCTGCCTTGCGAGGCCGCCTTGCACTGGTTTCATTGAAGGTAATTTGATCTTGGTAGGACGACATTCCTAAAATAGTTGAGGGAATTCAAACATGAAATAAGGTTTCCAGGAAGGGATTAAAAAAAAAATAGGTCAAGCAAGTGTGAGCGATTAAAGTGACCCAGCATCCCTTTGTACGGTTTAACTGCGACTCTGTTCAACTCTATCTTGCACCAACATGTAATAAATTAGATCCAAGAGGCTGCCCAAAGCAGAGAGGCTGATATAAGATTATTCCAGGAGGTGGCTGGAGTCGGTGACCTTTCCTCCCCTGGCTTTCACCGCCGACATCAAACACACACGGCCCAGCTGAACGATCGGCTCAGAGCTTTGGAACGGCGCACGCGACCGTGCCACGGCCGGATGCCAGCACTGCCTCTGTCCCACGGGACGGCCCTGCGCCCATCCCAAACTTTCTGCCTCAGTTTACCCATCCCAAGGCTGGCAGGAGGGAAGCCCAGGCACCCCTGTGGCCGCTGGTGTCCCCCCGGCGCTGGCCACAGTCGCCATGCAAAGCCCTAGCGCCATATGTCACGCAAACCCATCCTTAACTGCTTATCCCTCTTCTCCCTTTGTGCTCCCAGCTCGGCACAAAAGCGCCGGGAAGCAGCTGGGAGTGAAAGAAAATAAAAATTCCTGTGGAGACAAAGGTGTGTGGCATTCCCTGGGGACTGGGCTCAGGGCAGGGCATGTGGAGGACTCGCTGCTGGGCAATTTTTGGGTTAGGTTTGGGCAGTGAGTGATAAAGGGGAGTGGGGGAACATGAACCCAGGCTGGGGGCAGGGCCAACCCCGCTCCCTGGATAATTAGTGTGGCTGATTCCAATTGCTAATTTGCCATTATAGGTCAAGAGTCACGGAAATTAAAGGATGGGAGGGAAAAAGGAAGAAAAAGCCTGAGTAAAGGCAGTTCCTTCCCCTCCATCTCTCTGCATAGCAGGAACATACTGGATCAGGCTGGGCTGACTCTGCCCCAGGCTGGTGCAGAGCATCTCTGCAGGATTTGGCCCTGGGCATCCCACAAAGGCAGGGACAGGCAGGGGCAGGCAGGGACAGGCAGGGACAGGCAGGGACAGGCAGGGACAGGCGGTGCAGACCAGGCCCAGCCTCCAGCGTCTCCGGTGGCTGCTCTCCTGCCATCAGGGTTTAAGGGCCAGCACTCACTGTGCAAAGGAAAAATCCTGTATTGATTCACCCGAAGCTCTGGAGCACAGACCGCACGAGTTTCTATGGAAACAAAATTAGTGGAGTAAAACTCTCCCTGCCGGCACACGGTGAATTATTCACCAGGACAGGCCCCTGGGCAGAGGGGCTGCTGAGAAGATTTAAAGGTGATCACAGAGTGGCTGCTGTGATACCCCTTCCCTGGGGGACCCAACCACAACCAGGGAGAACGAAAGGCCCTGGGTTTCCACACCATGTGCGTGGTGGGAAGGTCCTGCACCTCCCTCACTGTGTCCACAGCCTCTGGGGTCCCCAGGGACAGAACAAGGGCTTCCCGCCTCGCTTCCCCCACTCCCAGCCCCTTGCACCACAGCATGGCAGTAATACATGGCACAAAGTGTCACTGCCTGATGTCCACCTGGCATGCACCGGCCACCCTGTGGTCAGCCATCCCTGGCACCCAGGATGAGCCTGTGAGGGCAGGACTGGCCGCAGCCCCGCTCATCCCACAGAGCCTCTCAGCACCGTGCTCACCACTGCGAGCCAAGAGCCAGGGAAGAAAGGGACTAATTAAGTCACAAACAGAGGAGGGTTTTTTTATGAGTCACTAAGCCATATGGCTGATGCAAGCTATCCCGGGAAAGTGCCGAGCCAACAATCCAGCACTGCTGTACCCTCGTTGTCCTGGGACACGGTGTCACACTGTAATTGCGCCAGGCTTTTGTCCTCCCTCGTGCCGGCTGACATTGCTCAGCAGAGGAGAACCTGCTTGAAAGGCTACACCTCACCAGGGACAGGTATTTAATTAAGGCCCTACATCAGACCCCTCCTGCCAACCAGCACAGGCTGCTCCATCCCGGCACAACCCGGACTGTGGGGCGGAGAAAAGCCCTGAAAGGAGGAATGTAGAGATTGCTCCGTCACAGCACATCACAGAAATTACACGGGACACTAACCTGGATTTGAAGCCAGGCCAAGGCTCAGAGAAGCTCTCAGTCTCCTCAGCAGCAGAGTCACCCCTGCGCCAGCACAGCCGTGTTCTGGGTGGCAAAGGGACCAGGCCCTGAGCAGTGGCTCTGCTCCTTGCCCGTTTGCCACGTGCTGGACCCAGCCACCACAACGGGTCACATTCTTCTTCAAAATCCCATCTTGCTTCTCTTTCATTATTTTTAAGTTTGCATTACTAATTCAGGTACATCCCATCCCAGCTGATTTGCACTGATCGTGGTAATCACCAGCCAGGGAGGTTAAAAGCCACCAGGATTTCAGAAGTAACAGTTTAGGCTCCAGAAGCTGGGAATCCTCCCCAAAGACTGTCCCCCATCCCCACTGCTGCCTTACAGCCCCAGCACATGATCCCAGTGACCCATCTCCATCAGCAGAGCTCCAGCCACCGTTCTCTCCATTTTCTGGAGGCTATCTCCCTATTTTCCCCTGCTCAGCCCTGCTTTCCTACGCCAAGGACAGCGGCCAGGCTCCATCCCGGAGTGTTTGTGTGCCCATCTGCGTGTGCCTTCCCTGGGGAAGAGAGAGCGAGGGCAGGGATCGACCAGCTGTCAGGCAGAAGGAAGAAATACCACTTCCAGGAGTCAGAGCTCATTTCCCAGCAATAAAAGCAGGCTGCAAAAAAGTACCACTAATGGGAATGCACATCCCACACCACTCCAGCCACCGATAGCAAAGCACCCAGGGGCTGTAGCTTGGAAAAATAAAAGCCATCAACAAGGCTCGGTTTTAAGCAGCACAGCTGTAGACTAGGCCCAGATCAGGGCATAAAGGATCTGCCATTCCCCACACAGGATTATTGCTGTGGATGATGCCTTCCACGTGCCAACCTCGGCTCCTGGCTCTGAGTTATGGCTCCTCCAGCAGATGGAAAAGAAAACCTTACTGCTTCCTTCCAGGGAGGGGAATAGCTCAGATCAGCATCCGCCCTTAACTGCTCCACTATCCATCTTCCTCAGCCCCATTATCCCCACTCCACACACACACTGCTCTGGGGACCTGAGGAAGAGCCAGAGTCTCCAGTGCTTGTAAATGCCACCTAGAAAGGAAGACCTGAAGAGTTTGTGCTTCCTGGAGTTAATTGTGGGTGGATGTCATCTCCTTTCCCATCTATTCTCGGTGTGCTTTGGTGAGGAGGGTCCTCATCACTGCATAGGCAGCCTGCCTTCCCTCTGCCAGGCTCACACCCTCTGAGCAGGGGTGTGAGACAGCTCTACCTCCCCAAAACAACCCCCGGAGATCCCGGCAGACCCCAGGGACCAGCCGGGGGACAGCTCCTGCAAGGCAGTTACTCTGGGTTTTAAGACACACTTGTTTGTTTGTTTGTCGCTGAGCAACAGAGAGGATGGAAAAAATATCAATGTCATATTGTCACCTATGAGTCACAGCTCAGCACGGGTCGAGATGCCCCGGTTCTGCTGCCACCGAGCACGGGGAGACGGAAAAGGGCGTGAGGCACCCCAAAAGCAGCTCACTCCCCCTCTCTCTGCCTGTCAGGCCCTGCCCCGACACTTTCCCCATCCCCACAGATGGGGGGGACTCGAGTGGCCTGGGCACATCAGTGGCCTGGGGACATCGGTGGCCCAGGGACAACTTTTCGAGCCCTGGAAGCCGAGGCAGGAATTTGCATTCCTATTTGCATTACCTAATTGCGCCTGCGGGTTTCCTGGGGCAGCGGCTGGCTCTGGTTTCCATGGCAGGTTTTGTGCAGACCTGGAGAACCGAGGGAGGCACAAAGGGGCCACAATGGACCTGCCACTCACCCGCATCAAAGGCGGCCGGCGGGGCGGGCCGGGGGCACCGCGGACGGGGCACCGCAGCCTGTCCCCGCGGCACCGCCAGCACCGGGGCACCCCGGGGCAGGGCGAGCGGGTGGCTGGTGGCCAACGCGCGGGGACACCCGCGGTTCCAGCGGTGGGGACACGCCGCTGGTGAGGCTGCTTGACGGAGGAGTGGAGCCGCAGCCGCTTGTCGCCCAGAGGCAGCAGCTGCTCCGCGCCCGTCGGAAGTGGTGCAAGAGCTGGACCCAGATGTTCCCCCTGTTCTCATTTCCTGTTATTTTCAGCCAGCTTTCCACCCAACTGGGTGGGTGGCTTTGTCCTTCCAACTTCTCTCTCCATTCAGGGACCGTCTCGCTCGCTGCTGTGCCCACCCAGCGCCCGTGCTGACCCCAGGGAACTGGCAGAACAGCCAAACCCTGGTCCCCACACCATTGCTGCAAGCCCAGTGCCACCGAGCAGCAGTGAGGATCCAGCCAGTGTCCCTCCATCACCCTGGCCATGGTGACAGAGATGTTGCCACCACAGCCACGGCACAGAGGGACCCATCTCTACCTCACACACCTGTGAGGAGCTCTGTGCTATTAGTTCAATTTTTTTCCCGTATTTTACAGTTATCAATTACCATCCCCACCATCACCTTGTGCTGCCCCAAAGCCTCCCGGCTCTGACCACAAGCACCCCACAGGTGAGTGCACCCACAGGGTTAAGGCAGCAGCCCCCTCCCCACAGGTCCCACTCCAGGATTTTACCCTCACAGCACAGACCCTGACCATGAATGGCCCTCCGGATCCCCTCCTGGCTATCCCACTCTGAATGCCAGCAGCCACAGCATGTCTGGTTATCTGTGCCCCCACAGAGGGTGTTGCTGCAGGCAGATAAGCACCAGCACTCACTATCATGCTGCTGTTCCCAGGGCTCAGGGAACCACAGCACAGACGCCATGGCAAAGCTGCTCGGCCACACCACCAACACGGTCAGGTGTCGGTGTGCTTTGTTCGTTTTTTTCTCATTTGAAAGCTCATTTTCAATAAAATTCTGGAAAAGTCAAAGCCTTCCCAGGAATTCTATGGCTGGGAAGAGGATGGGCAACTTTGACGGAAACAATTTTGGCTATCAGATGCTCTGACACCAGGGATGGGCTGTTGACAGCCAGGGACTGGTGCACAAGGCTCTGCCAGCATGAGGCACATCCTCACCACAGGGTGGTTGGATAACCAACCACCCACCTGTGGGAAAAGCCACAAGTGCACAACTACCAGGAGGTGATGGCAGGGTCTCCTCTGCTATGACAACCACCAAAAGCTTCCCACTACCACCACCACCACCAGCACCAGCCAATCTCCACTCCCAGAGGGCTCCCCTGGGGTCTCATTGCCCCAGTGCTGCACTCCTGCTGAGCACTTCCACAGGAAAACCTCTGTGAAAACCACAAAAAGCTTCTCAGCGGAGCAGATGCCGCTTCAGCCTGTGTTCTTAGAGATGGAGGAGGAGGAGGAGGATGTGTGGAAAGCCACAGCTTCCCCAGCCGCGGGGCAGCCCCGCCAGCAAAGCCCCAGCGGCAGCCTCCGGGGTCAGCCCAGGATGGTGGTTCTCTCGTGGAAATCCTTACGGCTCCAGCCCCCGTGTTTGTTGTCAGTGGCAGCAGCAGGAGGAGGTGTGAGGAGGAGGTGTGACTCCACTGCTTTTTAAGAAAATAATAAAAAAAGAGCCTTTCCAACCCGCCTGAGAGACAGTGCAGGAGAGCACTGCTCTGAGTGGTGACTTGCACTTGACTCCTTCTCCATTGCTGTCTGTCCACAACCCACTGGATGGGAACCCCAGGTGAGGATCAGCCTGGCAGGATGGTGCCCTCCATCCTTATGGAGGATGTGATATGTGGCTGAGCTGGGCACCCGATCGGGGGCTCACAAATGACCCTGGTCACCCAGGAGGTGACCACCACTGCTGTGGCAACCCAGGGCCCCGCCAATTCCTGCAGCAAGCCATGACCCATCCGGCAGGGATGGCAGGGATGGCGGGAATGGTGGGGCGTGAGGTGTGCTCCTCCATGAAGGCGGCGGAGGGGACAGGGACGATGTCCAGCAGCAGGAACCCACCAAACCCGCAGCGCACGGACGGGTCACGCTCGGGGACCGGCGATGCTCCGGGGCTGAGCGGGACGCGGGTGCTGCCCCACGGCCGAGTCTGCCGGCCCGCGCCCGGCCCCACGCGGGGAAGGCACCCTTGGCCCCACGCCGGCCCACGGGCTCCGCACGCGGGACCCTCCCGAGCCCGGCGCAGGCCCGCGGCGGAGCCGAGCAGCCGGAGCAGCGGCGGGGCCGTGCCGGGGCTGCGGCCCCCAGCGCTCCGCTCCGGCCCGGCTCCGGAGGGGCGGCCGAGCGGCCGCAACGGGCCTGCGCCGGGCTCGGGAGGGTCCCGCGTGCGGAGCCCGTGGG